>NC_133590.1:5092595-5403360 GCF_964106895.1 Numenius arquata | reverse complement strand
CATGCTCCCCAGCCCACAGTACTTTACAGGCACTATGGGCTGGAAAAGGAAAGGCAGCAGATGTATTTTGGTCAGGCATGGAAAATGAAGGGCTTTAAGAGTGTAACGAAAGGAACAGCTGCTGGTATCCATGGGAAGGGTATGGTGGACTTGATCCCAATGAGGTAGCTTGTGGCAGAAATTGTCAGTCTGGCTATGAAGAGTGGCAAAGAAAGGCAGAAAGGTGCCACAGACTGTCACAATGGGACAGGTCTTATACCACAGTTGCCCCATGATTTTGCAAGTGCACAAACAAGGCCTCACAAACAATGTCTGGAATGTGTTCCTTCTGTCTGCCTCAAAGAGGTCATATGAAAATGTGTGCATTTTAAGGGTGCATTTTTTCAAGAGCTCTTTCTAAGTGGTAAGGGAGAAGAGGCTGTTACTGCACGATAAGGAAGTTTCTGAATGATAATTTAAAGATAATCTTTTAAGATTTGGAGCAACTTCATTATGCACACTTCTAAGTGACTTAACTACAAGTTTTAATTATTCCTATCTCGATCTCACAGTTTCCTCATGAAGCCTTTCAAAAAAACCACACAGCTCATAGCTTATCTAGGACCTTGCAAGTCATAAACTCTACTTCAGCTTTGGTTGACTGGAAATAGGTCTAATCCGATTGCTTGCCAACCTTCACTGGAATTACAATACTGAACAAATAACCCCGCAGGAAGTATCACATTGCTTTTCCTGCCAATCTCAATTTTAAATTGATCGTTTCTTAGTGCCATAGGCGGTGTCAGAGACACCAAAAGGCACGAGTGGAAGAATAGTCTGAACTATTACTCTTGATCCTAGTCTATACCTACCCGTAAAATATTATGCATAAGCCATAGCCAGATACCTGTGGGGAGATTTAATAAGATTCTTATTTCCCTATTCTAAGCAGTTAATGTGCAAGGTAGGAGAAAGACAGACAGGCAGACAGACAAAGACAAAAAGAGAGAAAGATCATGAAAAATTAAGTGTTGTCTAATGTTTTGGGTCTTTTTCACCTCTGTTCTTATTATCTGAATGAACAGATTTTGCCTGACATTTATCTTATGGTCTTGATTCTTACTTGATCCTGAGAAACACTTAGCACACTTAACAGGGTCAAATGAAGTATTTTCCAGGCCAAAACCAAAGACCAATAGGGCACTACAGCCAGACGACAAAATACGGCAGCTGAGAACTTCTTTTTCTTCCTTCTCTGAGCATTTCCCACTTGTAGTAGTGAAGTAAATTGTGCAGGGAGGGAAAGTTTGGTTTAACACCAAAAACCTCACACAATCCTTTCCCTTCACGGGGTCAGCAGTTATGAATTCAGCTGTGAAGGAGCCTCAATTAAACAGCTTGATTCAGTTATTGAGTCCAGACTGAAAAAAAGGAAGAAAAAAACCCAGGGGGTTTTTTATATCGCATGTGTGAAAAAAAAAAGGAAACTGCGAACTGCTCTTATATCCTGGACTAGATATCACTCTATATATAACAGCTTTGATACCTAGCTCCATACTTCCTAGCTTTGTGTTTGACTTTAGTGTGCAGCAACACTTTGGCTAACTTGACTCTTGAGCTTATTCATATCCTCCTTGTATTGTTTCCAGCTGACAAACTCTATTTTTTTCCCCATTCTTAGTTTCTAAACACACACATTTTGTATGTATTCTTTAACACATTTTGTATTCTTGATTCCATCCCAACATTAAGACTCTAGTCCTCAATTTTTTTCTGTAGCATTACCTGACCATCTGCGTTAACAATACTTTCCACCTTCATTTCATCAGCGTGTTGGCCTAAGAAGTGGGAGTGTGTTAATGCAAGGTTATTATTGAAAATATTGGGTACAATCAATTCCAAAAGTGTCCTTTATGAACTGTATTAATTGCCTCTTTCAAGCTTCATATACCTCCTTTCAACACTGCTTGTTATCTTCTAACGTCTTATTCCTCCATCATAATACTTCTTTTTTAATCTCCCCCTTTTCTTTTTCTTCTCTATTTTTTTTCCCTGTTTGGAATGCCATTTTTACAATACCTGTCTTTCCTAGAAGGGAATTTCCCTCATCAAATACAGTTATTGAGTTAGTCTTGTGTGATGTACCTTTGGGAGACCCACATTTTAGTTGATCCCATTTTTCAGCTACTTTGACATCTTAAATTACTTTTTCTACCAAAGTGTTTTAAACCTTTGAAGGCTACAAAGAACTGACAAATGGGCCTGCATCATCATTTTCCACTTCTTAACTTACTTACACTACAACCTCCTAACACAACAAACTAATGAAAATAACTTTCTAGAAATTAAAATTCATTGGAAAAACTACTCATTCATGGCCACTTCCATGTGGAATGATACAGTGACGTTTCCCCTTTTTGAACCCAACCAAATGGGACTTATCCCAAGCCGAAAAATTAAACCTATCAACACAAGAAACTTTGCATCTATATTATTGAATTTTCATATCTTGTTTTTAACTGATTGATTAGATATTTGAAATAAATCTTCTTTAAAGTACTAGAGAGCTTGAGCATTTATTAGATCAATCTGAGTAAAGGAACAAGTATTATGTGCACTATGCAATGTCTTTCAACCTCATTGCCTGCCTATTAGGCTGCAAGAAAAGAATATTTAAGTGTCTGTTTATTAACTGATTGTCGAAGAGGCCTGATTATTTCAAGGAAATAGCTTTGCACAAGAAAGAGTAAGATGAACTGAAGAGTAACAAAATGATTGATTCATTTCCTTTGGGGGAGGGGATAAAATTAAATAATGAAACATAAATGTGTCAGATCCATTTATACAGGATTGATATTTAATGTAGCTCCTTTTGAAGTTGAAATTAAATTTTCTTAAGAGGTATTATTAAAAGGGAGATGGGATGTAATCTTCCATCAAGATACCATTATTTTAATACAGCTTTAAAAAAATGAACTTTTTTCCTGAAGTGTGCTAGTAAATTGATTTATGCAGATCTAAGCAGTAATTATGAAATGTGCTTATCTAGACACCTTCTGTTTCTATTGATCCTACACATTATTCTGATGAAAAGCTCATAATTCATAGCATTCTTGATGTTTAGAATTGTTGGAATTATTTATAACTTGTAGCCCAAGAGTGCTGCTAACGAAACAGACTTTGAGACTGATTTGCGATGCACCGAATCGTCTGTTTTCAGGCCCTGAGCACAGATAGTTACAGCATTCTGCTTTGCAACCCACAAATGGAGAACGTAGGACTACTGTGGAAAAAACAAGACCAGTGTAGGAAAGAGTAGTGAGTCTTTCCAAGGGTATCAGATCAGGAAAATGGACAGAGCTAGGAGATTAAGAAACTTCTAGAGCTGTTGCAATAGACAAAAGTGTTTTCATGGGTGCTAGGAAAAGAAACTTGATTAAGTCTATCCTAATGCTCATCTGTTAGTGGCAGTTACTTCTTTCAACACCTGTGATGTTTTAATTTCTTCAGAGATTTCCTATGAGCCAAACCATCTGTTGAAGTTGTAACTGCTACTACAATTAGAAATTGGAGGAAAAAAAGAATAGCCATTCCTTCTCTGAGCAGCAAGGACTGAACTGAAGGCTTCTAGTCCTTATCACAATACTTGCTCCAAAAATACCTTCTCATGGGGTCATTGCTGCGGAAGATGTGGGTCAGACCCTGAGAGCTCTTTCTTGCTGATCTGACCTGAAACCCACACAGGAGGCTGCACAGAGGAGGCAGCTTACCCTCTGTAAGGGTAAGGAGGGAGAGAGGAGTGTGGGGACAGGAGAAAAAAAAAATAGACAAAAAGTGAGAGGGCAATTGATTTAGTGAAGTGCTAGTATCACTCTGTCTAAGGGTATGTGAAACAGGGGTGAAGCGTAGCAGCATTTGGCTGTTCCTTGTGGTGTTACTGGGATTTAACTGTTCCTCCATGTGCTTTTCATGGGGATAAACACCAATATTTGTGGCCCCGCTCTCCCAGTATTTACTTCTAGAGCTAACTGGAATTTCTTTACCCTTTCACCCCATCAGGGACAAATTTTACCATGGACTGTTTGGGCACCTTTTATAGCTGCAGGAAGTTCATGTGCCATGACAATTTGAAGAAAGAGTAGCATTTATGCTAAATACATTGCTCCCTTATCAGATAGCAGTGACTGCAGTTCTAGTCCACAGGAGGAACGTTCCCAGAGACGCAGCTATGGTAACACAACCTGACAGCCATCAGAGTCATTATCATTTATCATTATGGTACCAGCTAATAGCTTCAGGGATGTCTCAAAAGTCCTTTTAATGGCAGATTTGTAGTCCCATAGCAGAAAGAAAGCTGGTCTGAATTACTATGGAGATTATACTTGGAAATTCCTGGTCCACATCTAAACACTGTGATGCACAAAACAAAGTTGTTATTTTCCTGCTATTATTACCCCTTTGAATGCTACTTGGGATTAGGGTGAGGACATTTTTCCTCATCCAGACAGGCCTCTTAAGTATCTTTGGTAGACCTTCCATTAATATGCATCTTGGTGTTATCCAGAATAAAATGATCATCTGCCACAGGCTCCGTGAAACAAAATTGCAAGCCACAGATGACCTAGAGACTGTAAATTACCCACCTCTCAATTAAGTCGAACAAAACAGGGCATATCCAGGGAGCTGTCAAAAACACATGATGCCACTATGAGCTACAGAGCTCTGTCCGTAACCAAATACAGCCCAAGGATATTCTAAAACAATTCCATAAAGAAGTGCATGAACAGGAGCACAACTAATTATAAATACTAAACAGATTCACAGCATTTTTTAAAATCCAATAGAACTTCCTAAACTGAAGCCAAATGACATCCCTATTGGCACTGATCTTCACATTTGAAGATTACACTAGATCTTAATAGAATTAGGAAATTGCAACTGCTCAGCAAAAACAAAAGGAGTGAAGCCCACTAATAGGCATGAATCCCAAGAGTCACTTGCATTTCTGTTCAGTATGTTGTCACACACTCCATCCAAACAGGTGTTGGGCATGGCATTTAAAACAGGAATTTGAATTTTAAAGTAGTCAAAATTGCCTTTATTTAAATTCAGTTATTCTTGGTTGTAAAGAACTGACCATCAACATCAGAATTTTCCTTAGATGTGACTATGTAGCTGAAATTTCATTTAGGAAGAAATTTGGAACAAAAGGGATTATACCGTTCTTTGTCTTATAATGACTTCTTATTTTTAACTCTATTTTCAGAAAACAGACGTTCAAATAAAGAGAACAAAAGAAATAAAATATATTCAAATAATTCTAAAAACTTAAGCTGAGACTGCCTTTCACCATCAATCTCCTGGGGCTTTCAGATTAATTTTACAGAATAATTCAATGATACACTGACTTATCCCTGAAATTGTTTTGTGGAGCTCCTGCTTCTTACAGTGACCAGTTATTTCTAATTCCGTGTTTGATCTGCCTGTTTTGCAAGCCCCAATGTATAAATCTGCTCTTACCCAACACTAATCCCAAAATAATACACTCAGCCAACCAAATTAATACACCCAGGGGTGACTAACTCAAGACCAGCACTGGAGGGGGTACCCAGACATTGACCTGGAACATGGCTTGCACCCAGAGGGGGTGGAAGAAGACAGCAGTGGGATGTGAAAAGCCTGCATTTTACCATTAATGTATTTTTTGCCTGTCTCCGCTTCTTATTTATAATCAGATGTCAAGACAGAATGCTTTTCTTCTGAATTTAGGCACAGTCTGTATTTGTCACATCTTTAGCCAAACAGGACTTCATTGTGTAAGACACAAGGATGTTGGAAGTGAGACTACAAATAATAGGCATCAGACCCTGATCTCGATGAAGAGATTCAGGGTGTTGAGTGGGCAAGAAACATTCACTATGTTTATAAAGTTAATGATATTAGTAAGTTATTGCATTAGGATTAATTTACTTTTCCAAAATCACTCCCCCCCCCCGCATTCTTCTCTCCCCTCCAAAGACACCATAATAGGAATTTTTGGAACTTGATGATCAACTTAAATGAACTCGGGTTCCCTCAACAACTTAAGCAGAAACATACTCTCGACTTTGAATAACAGTTTTCGTCTCTTTCAGAGCTTCTGACTCATTTAATCTCCAGATACAACCTTTCTCTAGTGCTTCTGTTCCTGGTCACAGTGTTTGCAAATTCCTGGAAAATTAAATGGACAGTGAGCTCTTCTCTGACATCGATCCAGTCAGCTGTGCTACCAACTGTCCTTGCTTATTTGGGCTTTTTGTGGGGGGAGCGAGGGGGAGAAGGGAGGAAGAAGGGGATGTTTTTGAGCATCATGATTCTACAAAAGCTCACCCAGGAACATGGCAACAAGAAGATCCGCTCTGATAGCAAGGAAGCAAATTAAAGGGTGAGCACTGAATACTGAGTCAGAGGCTGGGAAAGTTGATGAGAACTGCTCTTCCATTGCCTACTGCTTCCTGCATTTTGTATTAGGTCATTAATTATCTTCGGTTGATGTTGGCTGAATGGTAAAATAAAGTATCCTCTGAGCTTTAGAGCCAAACTGCATGGAACCGGTTATTTTAATGGATTCTGTACCTTATGTGTCATGGGGAATCAGCAAAGAGAGGAAATCCCTAACTTTGTGAAACGAAAGCCCTGACTTGGTGAGATGCAGGAAACCTCTCTCACAGGGCCAGCTGTAAACAGGCTCGAGATTGCACATCTGTGGCCTGTGTGTCCCTACAAGCTTTGGCATAACACTCCAAAGAAGTTGTTTGTAAGATGTCATCTAAGGAGACAAAAACTTCTCATAGAGCTTAAAAGAGCTCAGCCCTTAGGACAATTAGATCTCAGAACACCTCAGGGGGCTGCTACCAAGAGAGGCTTGATTTGCTGTCCATCACCAGCTTGCTGTATTTTCTTGGAAACTGTTCCTTTCAAGCTAACTCATTATTTTACAATATACCCTGAGGTGACATGTATCTATTGTGAGAGCAACTAGGAAAGCGTAATGTGACTGAAAAGATTTGGTACAGTTTTGGTAAAGTATCTTTCTGAGTCTGAGTTTTGGGATAAATTGCTTGTATTTCAGGGGTGGAATCAGATTGGGTTTAGACTGTCCTTCCTATTTAATTTCTTGGGCCAGAGGTGAATTGCCAGCTTCAAGGGATCTATTTCAATTTGGCCATTACAACCTGGCTACTCAATAACCACCAATTCTGTTGTGTACAAGGACATGTCTACCTTCATCTTTCCTTATATTCCAAGGACAGTCCATCTGGTAAAGGGCAATGGACCTGAACAGGAATACCAACATCTTGACATTTCTGGAGGCTGGGATCTCAAGCCAACTTTTGCTGCTCTTTCCACATCCTGTCTGTCTCCATGTTGTGTGGAAGTTATAAGGCCATTGTCCTTTAAGCAAGGCTGTATTGAACTCAAATACATAATGCTAACTTATGGTTGCTGGGAACTAAAAAAACCTTGTTTCTCACGCAGTGTTTATAACAGCCACAGCACTGTGAGCACACTTGTACATAAAGGTGTCTCACAGAGTACACGAGACACCTATCACGGTATAGACATAATCAAGAGTTAGGGAAAAATCAAATAAAACAAATGACATCTGAAGAAAAAAAAAAAAAACTACTAGAAATGCACAACTTCCAGGCAGAAAATTAGCATTAGATTTCAAAGGTAGTCTAAAACAGAGAAGTGGCAAGAATATCAAAACCTATCAATGCACAAGATGATGAAACTGAGATTTGCCTTCTGCTTGGGTTCCAGTATTCAGAAGCAAATTAATCCTGATTTAGTTCCTTGTTCTGCGCATGGTGTTTTCTATCTCTATGTCTTCTTTCTCTCTCCTCTCCCTTTGTGTCTTCTGCCCCCACCTCTGTTTCTATTGTTGTTCCTGCTTTTTCTCTCTCCCTCCTAGTGATACCTGTGCTGTAAATAGCACCTGGAAAATCACAACAAAATAGCTTCTTTACGCCACAGGAGATATGGAAAGGAATACTTTCAGTGTAGGAAACTGGTTTTACCCTCTCTATAACAGGCAGAAATACAGACAATCCTTCTTGTGCAATACGCAGCATGACTCGCTAAATATGTTTGATTCACACCTCATTAAAATATGCATATGTAACAATTAGGGAATCCTCTGTTCTACAATCTATATTTACCTGTTTTAAATTAATTTAATTCAAGCCTAATTTATTATTATTAAAAGGTTGTGCCTTTTTCTGTTGGTTAGCTGGCAGGCTGGATTTTTGTTGTTTGATAAAGAGTTTACAGCTAAAACCCTCTTTCTGCATTTAAGCTAAAGTTACAAAAAGGTCTCACTTAAACATTATACTGGAAAATACAACTATTAATATGGACTTTGTCTGAAAATCCCTTTAGTCTAGTCAGGGAACAAAAATAGTAAAAAACTATTTTACCTGGGCTGATGTTAGATTCAGACCAAAAGTTATTGGACAATGTTATTGGCTGAATGGAATGACTAAATTAATAATACCTGTTCCAGGATCTGTCATGCTATGAGATTTTCCACTAAACCAGAAAGAAAGGGGGCTAACAATTATTTGCTACAAGTATTTTATTCAGCTCTATAGTAGCCTGGCACTTTGTGTTACCTTGACACAATGCTTGTTGTGACAAGGTAATTTAGTACTGAATCCAGCCCCACAGTGTGTTTGCTCAGCACCCAAAAATTTATTTACATGACTTGATTAAGGGAAAGGTCTTTGTCTTTCTTGGCATGCTGAGAGCACCACACGTACCTCTATTGCTCCCCTCTGCTAACGTTAAACAACAGCATTTATTCAGGATAAGTCCAATACAGAGAGACCATTGCAGAAATGTTCACAAACTCTTCTCCCCTGACCTGAAACCACTGCATTTTCCTGCAGATACCGTGTCACCCAATGTCAGGCCATGCAAGCTAAGGCACCACACTCCAATTTCCCTATTAGTCACTTGTTGAAGCACTTCATTAAGGAGTCACTTAAAAAACCTGCCCCTTATCAGACTCTTGATGGTGTGAATTCGCTGGGAATGAGCAGAATTGATTAATTTAGGCCCAGAGATTTTTCCTAAAGTCTTCTAGCTGCCTTTTAGCAATTTTGCCTGTGTGCAGCCTGCTGCACAGCTTCTCCTCTGGATACTTCCTTTTTCTCTTTCTCTAGTTTAAATTAAAACCTTGACATTGATAACTGAAGTACAATTAATCTAAACTAGGTAGATGATTTAAACTAGACTCGCTGTGGGACATGAATTCAAGTCCAGAGGGAAGTAAGGGAACATTGAAAACGGAAGAAGTACACCTGTAAAGGCATGCAAGGGAAATTTCCAGGAAACTATTCCGGTTTTGGACTAGCACTAAACTGGCTCTTAAAGCATGAAGAAGAAGCCCATAAGGAAGGAAACCCTTCTTCAAACAGTCCGTGTCAGTGCATGCTCCACTGTAAACAAATCACTAGTTCCAGCTATCCCTGTCATATAGAAACTGAATTAATAAATGGTTTCTAGTGAGGTGCACAAACAGATGCTACAGTATTTCAATCAAATTGAAGTGACAAAACTGGAATAGAACAATTTCTGAGTTTAAAATCTGAAGAGCCATTTTGATTTAATATTATGTTTCTATATTTTCCCATGAAATGGCCCGATCCTAAAGTCTTTCCCTATTGTTTAATCTGTCTATGCTCAGCTCCAGCTGAAGCCAACAAGAATTTAGCTCTTCAAAGAATAACTATAGATTATATCCCTGTTAAGAAAGACTACATAAAATACACCATGGGTGTATGATGTACTAAATATGACAGTTCAATAGCACAGAACACAAAGAGAAGAATATTCCTTTTTTAATTATGCAAAAAGGAGAGAATTAGCATCCAATTGCTTTGTCAGCTTCCTTAGATTCCAATTAGATCTGCTATGCTAACAAGAAACTTGTACTAAGAACATTTCTCCTTTTTAGCATGCACAATGTGACTTCACATCAAAAAGCAGCAGGATCTGGCAGGCAGCAGCACATTCCTACAGGGAAATATCACACATAGTTGTTTTCTACGGTGAAACACAGGCTGGAGGGACTCAATTGTCATACCGGTTGTTACCACCTATAATTACTTTTAAAGATTCATGTCCTGTAATGATCCAAGACATTCCTGTTATCTCTTTCCAGCGATTGATCTGAAACATCTGTCATCAACACCCGCATGGCTAAGAGAGCTATTTTGCTCAAGAATGATATGGAGAGCAGACATTGTCATTGAGTTACAGTATGTTATGCATGCAAAATCAAAAATGTCTCCAGCTGAAGATTTAATGGTATCCAAATTGAAGCCAGTAGCATTTTGTTTTGCAAGGTGGCAATGTAAACATGTTTGTTTACAAGCCTGCTGCTCGGCAGGTCTGAAGTAGCAAAGCATTAGCAGAGGATGACAAAGTGGAACCAGTTTCTGATGCCTCCAGCTCCTGCCAAATCAATCCTGGGCTGATAGAGAAGGGCAGATTCAGAACCTGCCCCCATTCTGCTAGTTTAGATAACCTGTTAATTACTCTTCCTGCTTATTTCTTCACAGAGTCCAAGCTCAAGAAATTTGATTGCATGGAGGAACCTCCCATTGACCTTGAAGCATTTGTAGGACATACGTTTGAACAGATCCAAAAGTCATTAACCTATATGTATTGAACTTCTTACTTTGTTTTAATGAACGACGTATGGCAAGGTATTTGTAATGTGTAATTAGTAAAGACAAACTGGATTCTCCAGATTAAATAATAACTGAAGGCCAGATCGTAAACTGAACTCATTAAAGCTATTTGGATTTACACCACCTCAGAAGATAGCTCTGGTACAAATTTTGGCTTCATATTCAAACAGGCTGACACAGCTTAGGGAAAATTGGCATTTGTTTCATTATTTCCCCATTCACCATTTCACATTACAGAAAGAACAGAACAGAAAAATCTGGAGTTGATTGTTTCTGGCCTGGCTGAAAGGCTGGAGCAGGGAAGCTTTGCCTCACATGATTCCCTGTCCAGTTTCCAATGGACAGGTATCAATTTGATGAGTTTTTCAGTTACACAGAGCTAGTCAGAAACTGCTATTTGCTGCTAAGAATCAAGATTACTATTAAAAATTGGTTGATAAAAAAAAGAGAGAAAAATAAGATATGTGCCATTTTTGTACATATGTTTGTGTGCTCATGTGCATGTATTTGAAATTTATGTAATTGCTACACTAAAAAAGTATACATTTCATAAACAAATCACAATATTGTGTATTAAAAAGAAAGTAAATATCAATAAAACAGACTTCTGAAACATATATGCTTTTATCAAAATTCAAGGAGTCCTGCTGCAGCGATGTTTCCATTTTAAGCAAGACTTCCCCAAAGCCTTGCCCAAAATGCGTGACATCCCTCCGAGTGCCCAGCTCGCCCTGCCGTTCCAGATCATTAGCGTGATCCCCACTGACACACCGTATGGCAGTGAACGGCTCCACTCTGAGCCATGAGCAATACCAAGCTGTTAATGATGCCCTCAGCCCAGAACATGTATTTTAATGAATGCGGTGGGAACTTTCAGTTCTCAGCACGCAGACATCACTGGCAAACAAACACTCAAGGTTGTGTTTTGCTGTGGTACCCCAGAGAGGCACATACACATTCACACATACATATTCAAAGACTAACCCATGTTGAAGCGGGAATATGTTTTGTTTTATTCTGCAAACTTAGAAGTGGCTGTGGAAAGCCACCTGAAGAGGTCAGGGTAGCTTAGAAAAGAGGCTACAGACAGGTCTGACAACATGTACGGGGGAGAGGGAGAACTCTTTTTTGCTGTATTCTGGCTTTGATGTTTTAATATTTAATATTATTGTAAGGAAGCCTGAAACACGAGGGCAGCCTTTTGTAAATATTTTTAGGCCATTGAGTCATCTCAGTTCCCTACTGCTAGGTCAAATGGTGTGGAAACCCTGTAGTACCACAAACTTCCAGCATGTTAAGCAAGAGCAATAAAAGCACATCCCTTCTTCTCCCCTTCTCTCTCTCTTTTTTCATTTTTTTATTTCAATTTCAACTATGAATGGATCACAGATCAACAGCCAGCAGTTAAACACCTACTGAAGGAACACAGACAGCTCAAATGAACTATTAATGGACATATACACAGAAGGTTCACCTTTCTGAAAAACTGAGGATCAGCTTTACACATTATGAAATCCCACTGTTGAGGCCAGATATTCAAAACACATACCACTTTATTGAAGCAATCAGCTACACGGCAAATTTTCAAGAGTGATTGTCACCCAAAAGGGACAGAAAAAGAACAACTGGAAATTCACTTTACTATGCATTTCACCATATGGGCAAGAAAAACATGGACTAGATAGGCACCAAAACACACTACAATTTTACTTCTCTTAACTGAACTGGAGGGTTTATAAGTTGGATGCACAGAGGAGACTCTAGTCCTGTCTATGTATCTGAGACTTCCTTTCCTCACCCTCACCACCTTTTTCCCCAACAACTAGCAAGGGCCAGTGCAGAAGTAACATCTTCTGTTCTCTTCAGTGCCATTTGGGCATTTCTGGGCAGGGTGAAAAGATGTCAGGAGGGCTGAAGGAAGCAGCTCTGCAGTGCCAGGATTGAGCTGCATGGGACCTGCCCAAAGTAACACTCTGGATCATGAGCAGAAATGAGGAGACAATCAAAAAGTATAAACTACCTTTCTCCATCATCTTTCTCGTGACCACTGTAAATATGAGGGAAGAATTCTTCTTCCATAGCAGTGATCATGAACAAGTTGTTGCGGCAAGGGGAACCTGGCTTTGTATTCCCCACTGCCACATTCTCCTGCAGCCAGAGGAACAAATAATTCTGAGGATTAAAATGATCACAAAGCTGCTATTCCTTCAAAGCAAAACAAGCCCAGTAAAATGGATGCACCTCGTGGTATTGGAGCTGTTGTGCCCCATAGCCAGAAGTTTCAGTTAAAGTCATTACGAAAATAATGCAGATAACTCTCTTCCTTTCACTGATGGCGAGATATGAGGCACACACGAGGAGACAGAACTTCAGAGGAATCACATTGCTTATGGGCAGTGTTGAGTGCTTTTAAAACAGAAGATTAGGGGACTTCTTATCAACTGCTGAAAGCAACTCAGGAAACAAAGGCAGTTAAAGGAGTTTATCCTCCAAGCAGGCAAAAGCAAATGAAAAGCAGTTTCCAGACAAGATGAGCATGTAGATGGGTCCTGCCCTCCCTGACTGAGCTGAGCAGGAGAAGGAAAAAAGCTATTTTATTTGTATCAGGAACGTTTATTTTCTCAGATGTTGCTGAAATACACATCTGCTTTCTTCAATAGGAACAATATCAGTAACTGGTTGGGTTTTATCATTTTCTTTTTTCTCATGGCATAATCCCCAGGGATCACAATGTTTTTCAGGATGCAGACCCACACAAAAAACATACTTTTAGTGGTATACCTTGAACAGACACAGAGACTGGTTTTTCCTGGCTCCTCCAAACAGTCACATCAACTGTTGATTTGGCATAATAGAAATCCCACGTTTTACAGCTGTATCTGCACTAACCAAAACTGACACGCAGGAGAAGCTGCTCTCCAGTTGTGAAATTATTATATGCAGCTTGAAAAGTAAGCTTTGTTTCTGAAAGCATGTGATGCTAGTAGGGAACAGTGCTTGTCTGTGCCAATAAATGCTTTGTTCATTAAAAAAAAATACAGTGGGAAGCTTCTGATGAGACAGTGTGCTAGTAGTCATCTTAGGACCGTTTCACTTTTTAATGCTTTTCCAGTTACCTAACATGCTGAAGAAAGATGCAGTCAGAGGCTACTCTCCACATGAACATTCAAGTCTCTTTAAAAATCAAATATTCTTAAGATTTCTCAACTGACGATAAAAGACTGGAGAGTAAAAGGGCAAGAAAAAAAAAATCCCTGATAGGAAAAAGACAGATTGCCATGTCTTCCTGTCATTTGGGGTCAAACTGTGTTGTCAATGTCCTTAAGGGTCAATGTTTGCAATTTATTTGTATTATAGACTTATTTAGAGATTGTCTCAGCTCAGTTTTGGAACAACCAGCAGCCTGTAAGACATTAAGAAATTTTTCACAGGATGACTACATGATTAATACATCAGGCTGACACAGGAACCATGGGTCTATGCATAGTGGGCCTATCAACATAAAGAGAAGAAACAGAAGGAAGAATCAAATGTTGAAAAATTAAGCTGATGGGTATTTAACTATAAGTGAAAATTTCTAAGGATGTGTTTCACAAGATGCTCCATGCATGATGACGATTATTTCCCAAGAAAGGTTTAGGTGGTCACTAGGTTAAAAATAATAATAATAGAGATAGTGGGGTTCGAGAAACAGTGGCTACATCTTTTCACTGAGTTTTTCATGTGCATGAGAGAAGCCGGTAGCTGTGAGGAGCCTCCAGTAGGAGAAAGCAGATCTGTGATGAGAAGCAGCCCTGTTTTGATTCCCTGTTGATTTCTTTCCCAACGCACATCAGCCTTTCAGTTTGAGTAGTCTTGAGTTTTTCTCCCTCTTCCCATGCCCTTCAGCTCCCAAACTAAGAAGCCCCATTTTTCAGCCATGTCTCTCAACTCCTCTTGGTCACCTTCCCCATAACCTGCTTTGCAGCAGTCACCACCAGGATACGTTCTGCTCCCTTGGACAAACCAAGAGGACATGACTTACCCCAGGTCACTCAACAGACCTCAGCACTATAGAGGGTTTATCACTATGGCCTCCAGATCTCTACGCAATAGCTGCCAGGGCAGGTAAGGGCAGTGGTGGCTAACAGGCACCATTCTGCAGGGTCCCATGTACTCATTTAGTAACAACACTGGAACTAGAAGAAGCCACATGCTGCTTTATTTAGTCTTCTCAAACACCAGATAACTTTTCAGCAGGAGAGAAGCTGCTGCTCTGTGTTGGTAAGTGAGTCAGGCTTACAAACAACATGGAAAAGAAGGCTTACTGGGATTTCCACACAATAGCCACAAAAATCAGTAAAAGATAGGTTGTTTTTGTTCAGTGTACCTCATACTAGGGTCTCATTGGAAGTAGAGAATAACCTTCAAAATTCTGGTAAGCAGAAGCGGGATTCATGTTACCCAACACCAGAAGCTGATATGTAGGCATTTGTCTGAGCATTTCCAAGATCCATGTGTAGTTAATAGGCAAATGAATCCCCTAAAGCACAGCTCTTTGAAAAAAAAAACCACAAACCACAAACTTCCTCTAAGAGGCCAGACGAAGCTGTGCAAGAGTCCGGAGAAACCATTATTTTATTTCATTGATTTCCAGTGAGTTGGGGAAGACCAGCTCAGATGAAGCTATCTGTACTGTGAACACACACAATTAAGAGAGAGAACTCATCCGAGACTTCCTCTCACTCATGCCTTTTTTTTTTTAAAAAAAACAGGTCCTGGGATCACATCTTAGACTTTTGACTTTCAGAATTTTCAACCACCTGAACTTAAAAAGCAAACTACAGAATCAACTTCTCCTTCCAAAACATCTCTGGATGGTTCAGGAACATGGTACTTTGACTTCTCCCTCTGGTCCAGTTACAGAAATTGAGCAGAGAGACTTATGTTGTGACCCTCCAGCAATTGTGTGTGGATGTGGAAATAAACAGCTATGGGTTTAGAGCTTTCTTTTTCATAGTCTACTAACATTTCACGATATTTTTCACAAAGAATCATGTTTTGTTTGTATCCTTCACACACACACACACACACACACACACACAAAAAAAACCACTTTTCCACAGAACAAGGAAGATTAAATTCTAGTCTATTTAGAACTAAACTGAGTGTGGCTTCAAGTTCTACAAATCAAAGCTGTGTCAGCTTGTAATCATTGTCCCATTTAATGACTTAATGTCTGTACAGAGTTTTGAACACCTCAGACATTGTATAAATTGCGTGCATTATTCCAAATTTATCTGATTTCATGACAAACTGTACATTTCACAGTTTTCAGCTTTGATGCATCTCTAAGGTCTTATCTGAATTTAAAAGATTTCCAAAGAAAGTGATGCTAAAAACCTCTCTTAGCATGGATGAAATTTATCCTAGGGAGGAAAACAAGAAGAGAAAGCCAACACAAGTCAACACTTCTATTCTGTTACAGAAACAGCTAATAGTACCTCTCTGAGCTGAGATTTTTCTCACCATTATACGTGCAATATATATGCAATTTTCTTGTGTACATAATTGCAAGAAATTTATTATATTTACCAGTGTAAATAATGTCAAGTATTTCAAGTACATTCCTTTTTGATACGTCAGAGAGTGCCCGAAAGAAACTTCCAGATCCTTCAGCAAGCCGGCAGCCATAATGTCAGGTTACAGGATGACGGCTGGATTGACCTTTGCAGGTGATCTTTCGATCAGATGGGCACCTCAGGGGTCTCGCCATCACTCTTAACTGCACTTTCCCTCATCAGCGCTGGTCACCAGATCACAGGTCAGACTGACCAGTTGTGTTCATTGTTCCCAGAGAAACAAAGAAACTGGACTACGAACACACACAGTAGTATGAAGTGAGTGTTCATTATGCAAGCCCCAGTCTGAAGTGAATAAGATGTGACTGGTCATCATGCTGGCAAAAATAGCATTCATATCCCTGATGAAAAAAGAAATAGAGCTGGCAAATGCTGAATTGTTGAGGACTACAGATTTTATCTTGCTGCACAATTCTTGCATTTTGTTATTGCAGCACTCTTTTGCAGATAGGGAAGAAATGTTTTGATACAGAAAAAAAATATCTTTGTGTTGGACATTCCCCATGTCCTGAGATTCCTGCATTAGTGTCTCATAATGAGGTTCCCAAACTCCAAACACCAATGAAAAAAGTATACTCAAATTACTTTTATAGCAATTTTTAAAGCAACCTTTCATTTTCTGCTGATCTCTGTAAATAAATAAATGAATAAAATGTTGATGGTCCTTCCTAATCTGGCAGTATATTCCAGCCTTTGATCTCCATGGAGGAAAGTCAATCAGAAAAGCATATAAGGTATGTCAAAGTCTGACACTGATCATCTTTGCCTTGGCTCTTTCATTTACAAGATTATGTTCATGTGACAACCTTGATGGAACAGCATTAAATATGATAAGCTACTAGAGTCTCTTAGAATGCCATGACAGTACATTTTTGTGAAGATGTGTCTCAGAATATAAAGAAACAAAAAACGTAGTGAAACTCATTCCAAAAATAGGTTCTGGAGTTATTTACTTCCTAGTTAAGACAAAGTATGGAGGGAAAGATACGGAAAGATTTTTTTAGTCTTCCAGGGTTGGAGTGTAGTTTGTTAAAAATTCATCAGTGGGTGTACATTCAGAATGGCTACTCCTCACTCAGCTAGGGGAATCTATTTCCAAAGGAGTGGCAGAGCTCATACATGTTCTTTGCCCTAGGCTAGTTCTCTCTAATTTTGGGAAGGCAGGAATATGAAGTAGTTTCACACTTCAAGAATCCCACCCCAATCCACCCTGTCCCAAGGCTAGGACAGCATCAGCAACATTTTCCTTTTAATTCTTCCTTATCCCATTGATGAAATAAAGTTGAACAAAAGGGCCAAGACCTCCATTGACTTCAAGATCTCTATTACTTTAAAATCTGGAAAATGAAGAAGATGCATTTTCTCAAAGATGAAATGAGGCTATTGCTCTGTTTTAGCAGAAGGGAAGCTGCCACAGAACCTTTTATCTTTTCTATGACAGGGACCTCCAGCTCCAGTCTTCTCCAGCCCATAGAAGACCAGTATCCAGTTCAGACCTCCTCCCCAGGTACACCACCACCATCTTTCAGTCTTCCTTCCTCCTTATTTCCCAGAGCAAAATTAATGGAATATGCCTGAATCATTGAGACCTCCTCTTTCCAGGGAAGAAATCTACAAAGACAAACACTTTTCCAGATTTCCCACTCATTACTGTGGTCCCCGTTATTAAAGTTACTGAAGCTTTGCTGCCATGTCCTAGTTTATTCTTTGATATTCCAAGTTAAATTTATACCAGGGACACATTAAAATTGCAACTCCAAATAAATGTTTCTCCAACTAGGCTTTCTCTCAGCACCTGGCAAATCAGGGGGCTATTCCTATATTTTGGTCCTTTGAAGTCACAATTCAGTCCATCACTTTAGCTCCAAGACAGAGACACAGCTAATAGATGTCACACACAAACAGTTACAGTAGCATTTCCTCTAGTGCAAAGACTCTTTCAAAAGGGCAAAGGTTGCTGTTGCACAGAACTTAATTATTTTAGGTCCTGTCCCAAGACTGCATAATGAACTATACCAGAAACTGAAGACTGCGAGAAACAATCCCCTCTTCTCCAGTTTCACACTCTGTATCTTACAGTATAATTCTCTAACACAAATTGAGAGCTACATAGATATTTATCATTAAAAAAAAAAAAAAAGGAAGTTTTCTTTTTCCTTCAAATCACTACCAGAATAATACAATAAGATATAAACCAAATAGAAGGCTGAAAAGACAACGCAGAACCAACGAGTCACATTATTCACCGCGATACTGATACACAGCTATTACTGGAAAAAACATGATACAAAGCCCTAATTGAAGCAGAAATGCAGCTATTGCTGGGGTGGAACTAAGTAGCAAAGTATATGTAAAGAGTAACAGGAATGAAAACATATCACTGAAATGGAAGGGGAAAGTAAAATTAGGTTCTGCCATTACCCTAAATGGAAAAGTCTAGTTTGGGAAGAAGACAGTGGAGGGAGATTATCATAGTTGGAGGTAGGCAGGGATGCAGTATTACATCCAGCTGTCAGATAAATACTATTTCCTGCAGAGGCCTCCAGTTCTGCAGGCTAATATCTTATTTCAGCAATCAGCTTGGGAGAAGACAAATGACCCCTGAATCACCTAGATTTTCCCTTCAGTTCCTCTGTTACAAGGAGCTGACTCTTTCTGACTCAACTCAAACATGTGAGATGGGGTGAGAACACAGCATGAGCAATTAGAGCTACAGAACCTAAACTTTTATGGTCTGCATCTTTGCTATAGCAAAGATAAGATTTAAAGGCTCAGAGGGTAACTTAGTCTTTCTGTTGAGAAAGAAAATAATTTTCTTGCCTGACATAATTCTTCACACATGGCCAATCTAAATATACAATTTTATTACCATACCATTTACAGTTCTGAAGGAATCAGAAAGCTTACCTACCTGGAAACGATCAATATCTTCCAGTTTCAGAGTTGGAACTGATAAAGGGAAGAAAAAATCCACCACACCACAAAAGACCCCAACCAAACAAGAAACTCTGAGAAGAATCTCACAAATTTGCCACCAGCTGCTGTATTTATTTACCCCCCACTATCCTCTCTGCAATGCACAGGCCTCTAACGCAGGCACAGGAGACACAAATTGCAGATTACTCTTTGACCCCTGGAGACTTCAATCAATAGAATCACATGTGATCTGAAAATTAAATCTCTGACTTTTTCATGCATGTGAATGAGAGTGCAAATTCCAGTTCTATTGACAAGGCTATAATCCTGTTGCATAACTGTATCACTTCAGCTGAAACAATATTAATATTGACATTTGACAATGGATGCATCACTGGGAGGGGAAATAGGACACAAGTTAAAATGGAACAAATCTAATAACCAAACCAATAATGTTGTAGCACTGGGTTTCATTCTGTTATAAACTCTGTACATTATGCTTTGTTTTTCATGCTACTGAAATATTGTAGAGCATTTTTCTTGCAACACTGAAGTGTAAAGAAATTTTAAATAGCATGAAAGGATACAAACCTAATTAAACATAGTTTATGCTGTAAATCCACCCAATCATTCTCTCAGGGTAACACGGAGCATCAATCAAAGTTATATTATTTGTTTATGAGTTGCTGTATCGAATTCTTGAAGGCATGTTGTTTCTCTGTTCCAAAGAGCTACTTTCATATGAAAAGAACTGCTTGTAGCGTCAACTAGGGTAGGTTCACCTAAGGACAGACTTTGCCTATGGCTCTCAGCAGTCTATGTGGGAGTCACAACTTCACTGGAGTATGAAGACAACAAAAGTTGCTTGGTTGTTCTACAGGGATCATTTCTAAAGCCCAATAACAAAGGAAAAACAAAAAGAAATCAAGCTGAAGTAGCCCATCTTGATAGTAGGACTGGATGATGTGGAGAAAGTGCAAAGTATCCTCTGCTGTTACTCAAATCGTTATCACAATCACAAACCTCAGAAAGAAGAGATCCACTCTGCGGGCTGAACAGTCGTAAGAAGCACTTAAAAGCAAGGGATGTTTGAATCAATCTTCATCTTTCTCTGGCTGCTACTGACACCTCCAACAAGCCTGGATTGATCTTTTCACTTCTTCATCACATACAAGTGGCACCTGGGTGAAAAAAAACCCTAGGTTAGAAGCTCATGTAACCTGGTGAAGTATGGAGTCAGGGAGTAAAACCCAGGAACTTTGCATCATGACAGTGTTTGAGGGCAATGCACCTGTAACTTCAGTCATATCAGATTCAGTCCTGTGAAAAGGGTCCAGCAACATGAAAGCTGAAATAGTATGATGACCAAGCAGATCCAGCCAACTCATTAGGCAATGCTTCACACACCCTTTAAAAAAACAAACAAAAAAAAAACCCAAGAAAACCCAAACCCTTAATTTTCCACATTAAAAATGAATTAACACATCACAGGAGCACATCCTCTAAAGCCCTGACATTAGTGTGCATTTTAATAGCTAATTAAAACACTTTCACCTCTTACAATTGCCAGTAAATCCCAGACAGGACCTTCTTCTTGAGCTCCAAGCCAAGAGGGAAGAGAAAAGAAGGAAATGAAAATGTGCCACTATTGCAACTGTGGATGAGAGGCAGAAGTACAAATCTTCATGTTACTTTTTACTAAGGACTCACTATGGGAATCTGACATTAATTTCAGTCCAGCAGACTTTCAGAAGAGCTATTTCTCTTTCTTTTCTGCATTTTTGGGTGTCACACTCAGTCACACCAACTTTTTATTTGATTATTATTTTCAGAACCACAAAGGCAGAAATTCAGATATGCTCAGCTTTAACAGCTCCCATAGTCTATAACTGAACATTAGGAAATAAATAAAGAAAAGCAATTTCTGCTGTCACAACATTATCTGACAGATTTTACGATGTCATTGGGTTATGGCGACAGTTATCTATATTCCAAGAAGACCTGAAGATCTAGTCAGGTGTCAATCTGCATCAGATTTGTGGAAATTCCTCTGGAAGCTCCTCTGGAAACTCTGTACGCATATATTTCAAATCCTAAGAGGTAGGAGCAAAGAATATGATGGTTTTAGAGTTTAAAATTAGAGTGTATTTTGACTTTTATCACTAAAGCTCTGTAGTTAGGGTAAAGTCTTTTTTCCCCATGCAAAGGAACATAGAACAGACATAACACTAAATGCTTTACAGAGGAGCTTCTATGATTCTAGTTCCATGGCAGAACTATTGCAGTTGGGTTGCCTGTAGATTCACATCTTGAAAGGAATTTCCTGTATTCTTTGTGGCTGCTTGTACTATCTAAACAGGTTAAAAACTGATGTATTTAAGATATCTCCTCTTCCATCATCATCTGATCAAAATTGACCCATGAGCTCAAAGGTAAGCAGGAATACATGCATGCTGTGCTAATAAGTCTAGTTTCCTTACCTGGAAAGGAGCTGATGCTATACTAAAGGCTCTACATAGGGTACTGGTGTGCTCTGGAGTTTTCATGTGTGAACCTTAGCCCAAGGCCCCTGCATACATCAGGCTTGGAACGGCTGCACTGAACTGATTTATTTATTTATTTATTGGAGCAAATGTATTCACAGGCCAACATCTGCAGCAAAGAAAGGCAGATTTCACAAGAATCAGGGTTGTACATGCGCGTGCAGAGAGGGCACAGGACACAACACAGTGAGGGAAAAGCACACAGAGCACCGGTCCATAGTTGTCAAAAGGCACAGAATCATAGAATGGTTCAGGTTGGAAGGGACCTTAAAGATCATCGAGTTCCAACCCCCCTGCCATGGGCAGAGACACCTCCCACTAAACCAGGTTGCTCAAAGACCCATCCAGCCTGGTCTTGAACACTTCCAGGGATGGGGCATCCACAGCTTCTCTGGGCAACCAGTTCCAGTGCCTCACCACCCTCACAGTAAAGAATTTCTTTCTGATATCTAATCTAAATCTCCCCTCTTTCAGTTTAAAACCACTACCCCTCGTTCTGTTGCTCCACTCTCTCATAAAGGGTCCCTCCCCACCTCTCTTATAGGCTCCCTGTAGGTACTGGAAGGCTTCTATAAGGTCTCCCTGGAGCCTTCTCTTCTCCAGGCTGAACAAGCCCAACTCTCCCAGCCTGTCTTCATAGGAGAGGTGCTCCAGCCCTCTGAGGCCTCATCACTGAGCCGACACCATTTAGTTTTACACCAGGCTCAGGCAAAACCAGATTTCAGTTGGGAAAGACAGGGTTTGAATTTCCATCAAACCAGTTAGCCTTGCCTGCCTCTCCCTTAGACTCAAATAAACGCTCTTTTCAAGAGTGATTAAATACAAAAAGGAGCCAGTACTATAATCTGTTCATGCCTTACCACTGCATAGAAAATTTAGCCTGTAAATCAGTGCTGTAGTGTTGACAAGGATATGGTTGAGGGAGGAGAAGATGGAGAACTTCAGATACTTTGGGAAAGAGATTGGACAGAGATCCTAAAGTCCTGCTACAGATGTTTTATTACTGTATAGAACCAATGTTGATCTTTCTACAGCTCCTTCTGTTTCTAACCACATAAAAGGCTGAAGAAGGCATCAAACCTCCCTTGAATTGGAGAACTCTACTCTTTGTGTCCTACTTCCAAACTGGCAAGATGAAAGATACAATCTTGAGGCAGGTGCACTGATGGGAAATGCTGGAAATTCTGCCTGTATTGTAAAATGCAAAAACACTTCCTTTGAAATTTCATTGTCACCAGAAGCTAAAAGAAGATGAATTTTTGGGTTCCCATCCAGGTTTGGCAGAGAGAGAAAAAATTAAATCCCCCTTCACAACACATTTCTGCAGGTATGTTTTTTATGATGAACCTAGGAAAAAAACAATGGCAATGCACCAGCCACAGAGTCACTTTGCAGAATTCCAGGGAGCCTGCTCTCTCCCCAGGAAGAAGGGCTTTTCCATTTCACTAAGGTCATGGAGGAATTAATACAGTTAAACATAAACACTTTAAAAAAAAAAAAAAGTGGCTCCCTCTCCTTGGCATATGCTGCATCTCCACGAGGTGTCTCCGCAGACACGGCTACAGTGAGATGCTGCGCTGTACAAGCCCCCAGGAAGGGTGGGCGATGCGATGGGTGGCTTCGCAGCTACACCAGGTTTGATGGAGGCAAACTAAGGAAGAGGCCAGAAGCACAAGGACATGCTACGTCCTCTTGTACCCCATGTGGAAGAGTGCCACGTAAGACCTGCTCCTTCCCAGTGCAGTACAGGGCTGAGCTACAAACCTCACTTGTGGGTCAGATGACTTTGGTGGTAACACAGCTTGTGATCGGTGCTGCTCTGAAAACTGCTTCCTTGGCCAGGCCAGGCACATGGTGTGCCAACACCAGGACACAAACCCACACCCTCAGCCCCCAGAGACCAGCACAACTGCAGTTCTGGGCATTCACTCACAAATAACTGCACACCGCTGTGGCAGATAAGGGTTTTTCTGCCCTTTTCCTCATGGCTTTCATTTTCAGTACAGGCAGAGTGAAAGTAGGAGCTTTCCATGTTTTTTTAACTCTTTTCAGTAGCCCTGGTGCTGCTGTTGTTCCTTTGTTAATATTTCCTCCTACCAGTATATGCCAATGCAGGACACCAAGCTGCTTTTTTGATGAGACAGCCTAATTTGATCATCATCTTGAGGGATGTTTTATTTTTCCTTCCATTCTAAATTTTAAACAATTAACACTCTTCATGTTTCGCACTCTTCGTGTTTCTCTGCCTGTGCACCTGCACACACAGAAGCACTCACATTTAACTGTCAAAAAAAATGAGTCATTTTCTATAACATAATTATGAAAAATATAGAAAATAGAGTCAAAAGAAATCTCAGGATGACTCTCTCACCCACACAGCTTCAGGAACTAAGAATCAACTCTATGTAATGCATTTTTTATAATCATCAGTGCAAGCAGTTCTTTAATACTTGCAATGATGGAGATTTCCAGCCTTCCCAGAGAATTGATTTCCACCCTTCCTATTAGAACAAGGTCTCCTGGTTTCTCATCTGCGGCTTCTCTGATACCTTTTAAACTCATGTGTCCTTGTACACCATAGCCACCAGAAAAAGCTCAATCCCTTCTTTGGCCACATGGCTAAGGACATGTTTTTCTCTTCCCTGCTAACACTGAACTGCTCTCACACCAAAAGGACTCCTGTTGTATCAAAGCCCATCTATCTTGTGTGTGGCTACTACTGCGATGGCCAACTTCTCACTTTAAAAGCTGAGATATTTTGTGTATATATATTATATATATTTCAAATGTATTCATTTTAATAATATAGTTGTGGCTTCAGTATGAAATTGGCATACAAGTAGTACAGGCACTCAGACCTCTCTTGCCCAACTAAATTTTCCAGTTAATTTCAGCTTATTTCATACCTTGAAAAACTACACTGAAGCCTGTAAACCAGAGAAGTGTTTTCCATTACTTTTTTTTAACCATTGCCGAGTATAGAGAAAAATTGGAATATTTCTCCTCATCTGAATCAGAAAATCTGATCTCGGTACACTGAGAGAGGCCAAAAATCTATGTCCTGGATTCAAATATTTCCAAACGAGGCCTAGTTCGTTCCATCCCTCAAACACAGCTGCTTTCTGTGGTGCAGAATGCCTCTTTAGTGCATGCAAGCTTTCCTGAGCAGGCTGGAACGACTCAGAGTTTAATACTCTTATTTTCATGTTCACATTTTGATACAGAAAGATGATTAGATAGAGGTGAGAGGTTATTTGACATTTTCTTAATGCAATCAATATTACAGGTCTCCTTATCTCTTTAGTGAGTCACTGGTCTTAAGGTGCAAGAATTATTCTACCTGCTCAACTAAAGTAAAAAGCATCCCAAACTCTGGCAGTGCTGAATCTGAATATTCAAGGTCTGAAACAGGTTCTGGTTCAGCAAACTCCAGTTTCCTGAGTTCCCAGCAAGAGTGAGCCTCCAGAGCCCCACAGAAAGAAGGAAAAAAAAAAGGGGGGGGACGGCGGGTGGGGGTGGGAGGGAACGGGACCAAACCAACCCCCCCCAAACCCAAAAAACTTACAAAAAGTAATCAAACAAGCACTTTCCTGATTCACTGAATTTCTGTCCTATGAAGTATTAACCATTTATAATGTATACAGCCTTCCCCCTGGAGACTACCAGAGCCTTTCGCAAGCATTTTATGCAAGACTGAAATGTAACAGTGCTGAATTCCACGTCTACAAACAATGTTGACAACAATTTGCTCCAGATTTTACAAAAACTCTGTATGGGTATGAGGAGTTTGAGGTACATATTTTCCCATGTTCCCTTCTAGTGACTTTTTCTTACAGGGCAGGAGAGGCCATGTGTTCATATTGACTGTGAAAAGGTCTCATCTCAAACAGTGTGGCCTTTCACAGCAGGAAATGCATCCATCTCCTGCCTCTTGTTCAAATATGTCATACCAGGTATTATTTCTCAGTTTTTGTAAGCAAGGAAGGTAAAAACCAACTAGTGGAACTAGGTCATGAACATCAAGTTCTAAAAATATTGCTGAAAAAAAACAACCACAAAAAACCTGACATCCCCATTGTCTTTTTCCATCAAATTTTGTGTGTTTCTTGTGCACATCACAAACAGCGTGCATTCTTTGTTTTGGTCGATGCGGCTGCATACCAACACTGCTCCAGCACATTGCATGAATGAGTAGGAGCCGCCTTTCTCAGGAGACTTAAGGTAGCTGCATGGGTACGTCAAACTGCAATTCCCTAAAGCACGGAGTGGAAGCAGGGAAACGGTCACCAAGAGAAATCTGGCATGTGGCGAGTATCTCATAGCACCACTGAAGGCTTGGCATGTCATGAAGTATGGTCAAGTTGATCTAGCGTAACAAACTACCCAAGGTAACTTGTATTACTCATATTCTTTGCTTCCGAGGACAAAAGCATGTTAAACAACTCAGTTTAAACCCACCTCTTTGGAAACTTAAAGTCTGAGTAATGAATCTATACTAGACCCCTTTGGGGCCTTACAGAAAGGCCTGTTTTCTCATTCATTTCTATCTTTTAAAGAAGGTTGCAGGAAGACTTGTAGAAAATAAAATCAGAAAGAAAGTACATAAACCAAATCAAAACACACAGACCCATCAATTCAGTGGGAGACATTAAAACATTTTCCTGGTCCCGAGTATGCCTCACTGGGGACTTCTGGGCACTTTTTCTTCAAGTTTGCAGGTGAACAAATGCTGCTGAACTAGTCCACATGGATTTTAGTTCTATCTATATGATCCAAGGGGATGAGAATTAGTAGTGACAGGGGCTAATTACAGTACTTGAAGAGAAGAATCTTAATTGAAATAAATCAATGGCAGTAAGGATTTCAGGAAGAAAGAGTTGATGGAAGAGATTTAAAATGGAAAAGAAGAGACTGAATTACCTTTTTAAAGTTTCCAGAGGGTCTGTGACTAGTTGAGAGCAGAATGTTTTTTTCACAGGGGAAAAACAAAACTAAACAAAACAAAAAGCCCACCACCACATGCAACTGCTCTGTTTTATGTCGCTCAGAGTTATTGCCACAAGCACTTTGCAGACATGAAACTGAGAGGGGTTGCAGGTGTTATGACTGCCTGGCTCAAAAATTCGAGATCTCTAAACCCTGAGAGAACTGGAATACAGAAGACAAAGACTAATTAAGAATATGATGCGCTGCATTGCAGCTCTGTTCTTCTTGAGCGGTGTGATCTCTGGACAGATGGTTATCTGAGCTGTCCTGGGTCTCTAATGTGCCAGGATTTAGCAATGTCTCAGTAAACAATTCTCTTCACATCTTCTTTTCTTTTCATCCATAATAAGCCTAGTAGAAACAGCCAAAATATCTCCAACTCAGTTGTCTCTCATTAAAACTGAAATATGGTCATACGAACTGCTTGATTTAATTTCTTCTCCACCCCATGAAAGTTTGGGTGGAAAAATTTTGGAACAGATTACTAGCTGATAGCAGAACATTTTCTTAAGTTTCATCCTTGTTTCTGCTGCACCACATGAGATACAATCTAGTTTCCAATATTTCCATTGGCTACACAGGTACGGTCTCTTGGATGAGTGAATTTATAAGGATTTATGACGGCTTCATGTGGTAGAAAGTAAATAGACACCATCATCTCTTGTTGCCATAGAAAGGTCAGACCTGGAGACCAGAACAGCTCAGGTACCAGAAGCTAATCATCAGCTATCCATCCTCCCACCCTGGAAACTCATTTATCCTTCAGAACTGGAAATGACCAAATCAAATTAGGGAAGATCAGGTGGCAACATGAAATTTGTCTCTCCAGTTTAGACTCCATTTAATCTCAGTCCATCGTTTGCCTTGTTTTCTTTCTTGTTTTATTCATTTCCCTCCTTTCTTGTCTGTTTCTCTCTGAAACAACACTGCATGTTACTCTGATATGTTTATTGTCATGTTTCCTCCTTGTTTATTGACACATGGCTTGACAGCTATTAGAAAGGAATTAGAGGATTAATTACACCAAAATCTGCTCCTGCACACAGCATTAAAGACTATTGCCAGAGCTGAGGTCAGAAAAACACCAGAAGGAAATTCAAGAGGGTTTCATCTTTCCCCACAATATCAGGATTGATTAAGATTAGGATGTGAAGCAGTATATTCCTCTGTGTAGGAGGGATGATAGTGAGAGCTGACCACTGACTTAAAGGTTCCCCTCAAGGAGGGCATCAATGAACTTCACCATCAGACACCCCAGAATGGGTCTCACCCTTCCACTCATCATTAATGAGTTTGTTGTGTGGACTGTGACAAGGTCAGCTGCCCGTGGAGGACAGAGATCTTTCTTAGCCTTGCTCACATGTTCATTTTCTGTTTGCATTTTTCAATGTTACTTAAGACATTGTCCAAACCCAGAAATAGCAGCTAGAATCACCCGACATTCAGGAGGTCTGTTTAGGAAGACAATTCAGAACTGTGTCACTACTGGCTAGGAAAGTTAAAAAACCTGATCTGGAAAACTATAAAATCAAACTTTATCCCATTTTTTCTCATCTTCCTCTACAACATTGAATGTTCTTTTAGTGCCAGAAGAACATTTCTGCTATTAAACTCCCATCAGCCAACATATAGTCTTTTTAGAAAAACACAAGTTATCGATATGTTAGCAGCTAGACTGAGGTTTTATTTTGCATGACCCAAATTTGACCATGACATTTTTTCCTATATTTGTCTGCCTAATATTTCCCCACAAAAATATCTCAGTTATCTTTCACTTTTAATACCATTTCTTGGAAATACAGAGGTCAACAATTAACAAGCTCATTAAAACTTACAAGCTGCTTTGATTAATATTCCTTGTCTAGTTCCTTGAGAAATGTACTGTATCTCCCAGGCTAATGAAGACAAGGCAGAGTTATTTAGGTGTTTGTTAACAAAGCTGATTTGCATATAATTAACTGAAAAGATCCCTGTATTTACAACACAAACTCTGCCAATCTCTTTTGCTAGAGTGTTTTATGTAAACAGACTAACTCCACGCCAAATTAACAAAACAAGTTATGTTCTTTCAAAACTAAATTAACTCAAAGGGATACAAGTTTGGAGGCCATAACTGAAAAAAAATAAAGTGCATATTAGAAAACAAATTGTGCCTTTTTTCAAATGCTATTTATTCAGTCATGTGGGTTTTTTTGTTGTTGTATGCTCTCATTCTTTTAATCAAGTAGATTGTTTTTAAACATTTAAACAAAGAAAGACTTTGTCACATTGGGTTGCTCTATCCTCTGACCTACTTATGGGAAAAATTAGTATCATTTCAGCACAGCCATGCTTTTGCACAGGTAATTTTATAGAAGACATCTATCTGTCACACACCCTGAAGCTCTGAATATGAAAGGTTGTATGAAATAACTAGTACATGCAGCCTGCAGGGTGACCAGACCTTCATTTAAAATATATTCCATTTCAGACAAAAATAAAGGCATGGGTCTTTTATCATTCACTTTCCATTTTGTCGGCTTTTCAGCACATGTCGTTGTCATGATTCAGAGGGACACTCGAGGGAGCATTTTAAGACTCAAGATGATCCAAAAAAAATCACCCAAAATTAAAAGCTAATTATCCAATGAGATTTTAAAAATCAGGATCATAAGGGGTTGCTTAACAGCATAACATAGTTGAAGGCAGGTGAATATGTAGATCAAATACTGAAGAGGAACAGAAGAACTTCTAGTTCGTGACCTAGTTATGCTACAGAATCCTATGTGACCTTGGTCACGTAATTTTTCTAAGGCTAAGAGGTAACAAATTAAAAAAAAATATTAAAAACTATAAACCTATTGAAACCTTACCTACAACAAGTTGTATAAAATCTTGGTACAGGATATATAAAAACTGATCTTGATGATTACATTCAACTTCCAATCTGCCTCTTCTACAATTACTTCATTACTTCCCTTCCCACTTTATAGTCATTTATCCCATTTATTTATTTATAAAACAATTAATTAATAAAAGAAAACAACAGACAGCACATCGCAAGCAGTTCATGCAGGGAACAGGAAGTTTTAGGCAACTTTCCTGAAGAACTTTATCTACACCAAGGAAAACTCAAGGAACTCAGCAAGGCATTTAAGTCCTTAAATAAATAAAACTCCATATCAAAGCACAGACAAACAGCAGTGAGCAACAGAGATTCCAGATTTTCAAATTCTTCTGTGCTTTAGTTGCCACTGTAGCAGCAGTATGCAGCATGAAGAAGAAAAAGAACATATTAAAGAAAAGCTCATGGACACATTAGCACTTCCAGTTATGGACTTGTTATGTGAGATGTTGTTAACAGAGTCTGCCCTCTATGGGGAAAAAACAAAGAACAACCAACCAAAAAACCAACCCACTCCCCCCATATCATCAGTAACAACAAAAATAGTGCATCCAATGTTGTTTGATCAGAACTGAAGAGACCGAAAAAACCCCAAAGAAACCCGCAAAGGAGCTGGAGAGGACCAAAGACATCAGTAGGAACAAAGTGGAAATAGTATGCTGAGTTTGAGGATCTACCACTCAGCTGTGCTCATTTCATCTCTTCATTTCAAACTCGTTTTCACAACAGTTCCATAGTTTATATGTGAGAAGCTCAACACAGCCCTTTGCTACTGCTGACAGCCCGCTGGTGCATGACTAGAAGTGACCTATTTGCAAAGCAAGAAGAGACCAGTAAACTGCAAACTACCACTAGCTGGGGAAGCTGTTATGGTCTCTCTGCTACTGGTCTAAATTGTACCCAATTACCCAATGCAGATAACAGAGAAAGGCAAACTATCCAACGAAAAACCTGATTCTATCCAAGTGAAAAGACTGCACACCAAATTAAATCAGTTGAAGGGAAAAAAAATTAGTAGCGTTAGTCTTGACTTTGGAATACCATGAGGAAGTCAAAAGCTTCCTAGGCTAAGAGGTCTGCTCCAAAACAGGGTATCCTATACAACAATCCTATACAAAAAATATTGCTTTAAGTGTCTTACAGCTAACTGACCAATATAAGAAACAATCTTTAATTACAAGCATAATTAGCAGCCAGAACATTGATTATTCAATGGTGCTAAACATAATCCCACAGGAAAGAAATCTGAGGGAGAGACTAGAGAACGCTATTAAAAGATAATTCACCATTTTCTCCTGACCTAGATCATTCTTATTTGCCCTTCTACAACTTTTTGTACAACTTTAGCACCTCATAAATACTGCTCAAAAAAGAAAAGAGATGGCACTAAAGAAAGTATTTCTCCCACTACTACTGGATAATTCAAGTCACACACAGATGAATGGACATATATGAGCTTTATGCCAACTCTCATTTTGCTGCTTCATTATTAATAGTAGGATACTTACTCTAATCCAAATCACAACTCTCTAGACAGAGTCTACAAAACACAATAAATATGAATCAAGCCATTTGCAAAAACTTACTGCTAGAGATGGATGAATATTCCTAGAGAAAAAATGTCTGGCACAGTAATGCATAGACCAAGTGAGACTGATCTCAGCCTTGGTACCTTGAGTCAGAAAGAACAAGATCGCTGTCACCAGGCTTGTTCTAGGTAAAACTGTGATAAAGATCCATTCTCTAGAATTCTTCCATGCACATAATATGTTTCTAAAGATAACTTTAACATGGGAAAATTTGTGCCACCTTAGAAAACTGCAGCAGTTCATTCAGTGCTGTAAGGACAGAGCTGTGGAAAGGGGCCCAGATGTAAAAGGATCAGGCCCCAAGAACCTAACTCTTAACCTTCTTTGCATCCACCTGAAACGTCGATGCTGTGTTTACTGCTGTGGGTAGGGACTCCACACTAAATCTAATTAAATTGATGAACAAAAGGACCCTGGAGTGTGCAGAACCATGAATGGAGCCTGCCTTTTAGGCCATTCACTCTGCATGATTATGTTTTCTGAAGGCTTTCAGAGAGTTTCTCTTTTGGAAAAAAAGAAAGAGTGAAAAAAAGGACTTTTCTTCCTAGTGCAAGGTGAGGGAGTTAGATAATGCACCTCATTAATTACAGGGAAATCATCATCACAACACATGAAGCCAAAGAAGAGGCCAGACTGACTTTCTTTTTTTTTGGTATTACTATTCAGCCACAGTGACAGAAAAATAAGTAATAAATCAGAATCAGAGCACACTTGATGGTTTTATTTTGCAACTCGTCTTGCTATTGTGACAGGCTGACACTAATTAGCACTCGATGCACAGGGGATGGATTGCCATGGCCAATGGATCTCATTAACTGCTGTGAAACTTTCACGTCAAGACCAAGCACGACGAAGAACAGAGACCCCAGCAAATCGCCTGTCAGCAGCTGTAACCATCACCACAGAGCCACAGGTGCATAGATCAAAGGGCACAAAGAGAGTCCACATAGCCAGCTGCCTAGATTTTCATGGATTTATTAATTTATTTTCTCTTGAAGGCAGACAACCCACCAAAGAGAAAAGTCCAGTGTCCACAGTTTCTCACCACTGTTTGAGTTACACCCATGGAGAGGGAAATTGAGGGCACTTCAAAGCCTGTGGCACTGCTCCTTCATGAAGCCATGTATCGGCAGATGTGCCATTCCAGGGGTGACCCAGTTTATGATCACCTTGGGCGTAGGGGATAGAAAGACACATTGTGGATTTTCTTCTTTGCCCAGCTGCCAATTTGCATTAAGCTTCTAAGAAACTGATTTTTTGAGACATGTCAAGCATGGTTGGAACTGTCCCGCAGCTTCATTAATAAAAAATGAAGGGCAGGAGAGAAGAAGAGTTGAGAAAGATATGAAAACAACCATACCTACAAGCACCAAATGACTGCATGAGCCTCCTTCTTTAGGAAATGTGGCTGACAGCCTGCTCGCTCTGGTGAATCCCTTCAACTGAGCCTATCTCCTGTCCTCATATGCCCACTTCACAGAGGCTCTGTCAGAAAGGTCCTGGGCACACCACTGAGGGCAGAGGACTCTATGTCATGGCCAAACCCCTAAAAGTCAAGTGGATCACTGCAATAGCAGGGATGCTTTTGATCTAGACCTCTTCTAGGTCAACTGGGACCCATCAGCCACAAGTTTCCCCCAGCAGCCTGGGCTTTACCTAAAACATCAAATAGCAAAAGAGCCAACAACATAGGCTCTCAGGTGATCTCTACGGATGGTGGGGTGTGATTGATTCTGATGTTTAAATTAACATGGAAACCATGGCGATGGTTCCTCACTTCATATTGTACTGCCTCTTGGATGCAGGCATAGTGAGCAGATATATCACAGCCCTTAGGTGACAATTTGTTCCCCTGCTAACTGCAATGGATGAGTGTGTGTCCCCATTACATAGTGTCAGCAGGAGCAGCAAGGCCCTGCTGCCTCTATCAGATGTCCCCCAAGCCCCTTGCTACGGCAGGAAGTTCCCAGCCCAGGGACTACACGCTTGGCACAACATCATCGCCCTTCTCCTACAGCCCTTCTAAGAAGCAAGGAGACATCTCTGATTAAAAACATGTTTCAGGGAAAAGAAAAAATTGTCAGCATACTTTGTTACATCATATTAGGAGCTGGTGTAGAGGCACAAAGGTCCTTTGGTTTACGGCAGCTTGCAGGAGGTAGAAATTCACCCAAACAGTAAAAGACCAGGGCTATGAGTAGATCCATTTTCTTAACATGCCTTCAAGGAATAGAACACTTCTTAGCCTAAATGTTTGTGCTGAGTGTATAATTAGTCTTTTTTTTTTTTCTTTTAAGGGTGTCTTCTAAAGTGAAAATAGGAATAAACATTTTCTCTTAAAAAAGGATCATTTCATTTAAGAAAAGGGTTGCTTTTTAGCTAAGATTATTTTCCTTTCTGTTTGCAATTTCAAAAAGAAATAACAGATCAGAATTGGGTGTTCAAGTAGCCTCAGTGATCTAATTGCTTTCAGTTTTCTCTTTCCCAAAAGATGTGAGTCACAACACAGCATTTAGACTGCAGGCAGTAAGAAAAGGTCATTACTACTTTTTAATTTTTTGTTTTTGAGATTAAAACCAAGTTTTTTTATTCAAATTTCCTTTCAGATATTTGTTGGGTTATTTTAAACAAGAAGCAAGAGAAATGTTGTCTTATGTTTATGGTACAGCAGCTGAGGAAATAGAGGTCTGCTGTCTGCCCACAACCTTCCAGGCTCAGCTGAATACTTCATCAAACAGAAGACAGTTTCTGGTTTATAGAACTGGATTATCTTGGACCATGCTGTGTCTGGTCAGGCCTGTGTACATAGCTTACTTATTTATGGCATTTTTAATAGACGGAACATCAATATTTGATGATGTCCTATGAATGATTAAAAATCAAGAAAATCAAGAACATGAAATACAAACATCTACTTTTAAGTGACGATGGGGTTGGGATATCCATAAATAAATCATTTGGTGGCCAGTTCCGGCTTTCTGAGATTGAGTTAAACAAACAGGCACTTCAGTGGATTTACAGCATGTTTACAGCTACGTCTGTGGGAGCAGAATCTGACCAAGGGATTTCAAAGAGGAGTCTAATGAAGTTATCTCAGAGCAGTGTGTGAATTTTTAGCTCCTTAGAAAATGTATTATTTAAATAAATATATATATATAATTTTTGGTTAGAAAGAGACAAGCAAATTAAATTTAGATAGATGGGGCTCCTACAACTTTGTTTTGATTTTTGGCTTTTTTATGATAAACAGCAAAGGTCTAGGTCTACCTCAAAGAAATTTGCTCTAAAAACAGAAAAAAAAGCTTTGAAAACATGTGAAATATTATACCTGAAAATAATTTTCTGCAGCTGAAGACTTCCTTATGGTTTATGCTCTCATACTTTAATTGACAGGTAATGTTCATTAGATTATTTGTTGTTGTTGTTGTTTAGCTGTTTATTAAACAATAAATGTTTGTTAGCCAGTAGGAAACACTCAGTTTCTTTGCAGCAGTGAAATGAGAGAAAGAACACAACAGCTTATCTTTATATAATAATAACCTAAAAGAGTTTATTGCATAGAATGACAAAAGGCAAAATATGGAGGTAACCCTAATATCATAGTTTCATAGGTGTGGGCGAATTCCCAGAGAAATAAAGTAATTGAGTCTGGTAGTGCAATGACCAAATATACTTCTGGCATATTTCACTGAATTTTTAGAGTTGGAAGGGACCATAAAGATCATCTAGTCCAACTCCCCTGACGAAGCAGGATTGCCCAGAGCATGTTAGAGCATGTTACTCAGGACTGCATCCAGGGGCGTCTTGAAAATCTCCAAAGAAGGGGACTCCACAACCTCCCTGGGCAGCCTGTTCCAGGGCTCTGGCACCCTCACCGGAAAGAAGTTTGTTCTCATATTTGAGTGGAACCTCCTATGTTCCAGCTTGTGCCTGTTGCCCCTCGTCCTCTCACTGGCAACCACTGAAAAGAGTCTGGCTCCATCCTCCTTCAACCCACCCTTCAGATACTTATAAGCATTGATAAGGTCTCCCCTCAGCCTTCTCTTCTCCAGGCTAGAGTCCCAGCTCTCTCAGACTTTCTTCATAAGGGAGATGCTCCAATCCTTGAATCATCCTCGTTGCCCTTCGCTGGACTCTTTCCGGTAGTTCCCTATCCCTCTTGAACTGGGGAGCCCAGAACTGGATGCAGTATTCCAGTTGTGGCCTCACCAGTGCAGAGTAGAGGGGGAGAATGACTTCCCTCGACCTACTAGCCACACTCTTCCCTATGCAGCCCAGGATTCCATTGGCCTTCCTGGCCACAAGAGCACACTGCTTGCTCATTGTCATTTTTCTGTCTACCAGGACCCCCAGATCTTTCTCTTCAGAACTTGACTCCAGTAGGTCCACACCTAACCTGTATTGGTGCCTGACATTCTTCTTCCCCAGGTGCAGGACCCTACACTTTTCCCTGTTGAACCTCATGAGGTTCTTCCTTGCCCAGCTCTCCAGCCCGTCCAGGTCTCTCTGGATGGCAGCATGGCCCTCCGGGGTGTCAGCCACCCCTCCCAGTTTGGTATCATCAGCAAACTTGCTGAGGATACACTCGGTCCCCTCGTCCAGGTCGCTGATGAATATGTTGAACAGGACTGGACCAAGTATTGACCCCTGGGGGACACCACTGGTTACAGGCCTCCAGCTTGAACCTGCTCCATTAATCATTACCCTTTGGGTCCTGTCACACAGCCAGTTCTCAATCCACCTCACTGTCCCCTCATCCAGCCCACACTTCCTTAGTTTCCCAATGAAGATGCTATGGGAGACTGTGTCAAAAGCCTTGCTGAAGTCAAGGTAGATGACATCTGCTGCCCTCCCCTCATCCAACCAACCAGTTATAGCATCATAGAAAGCTATCAGATTGGTCAAACATGATTTATCCTTGGTAAACCCATGTTGCCCACTTCCAATAACCCCCAGCTCTTCAACTTGTTTGGAGATGACATTTAGAATGAGTCTCTCCATTACCTTCCCAGGGATGGAGGTGAGACTAACTGGTCTGTAGTTCCCAGGGTCCAGTCTTCAAAAAGGGCAAGGAGGAGGAATGTTGGCCTTCCTCCAGTCTTCAGGCACCTCTCCTGTTCTCCATGTTCCCCTTTCTATTAAGTCCCCTCTCTCTGCCCTGTGACAGGGTAGGAGGGGATCATCTACTTTTATTAGAGCCTCTTCTTGCTGCCTTTTCCTCAGGGTACAGCTCCACCAGTCTATTTCACTTTCGCATTCTCTAATGCTTCTTAACCTTTCCACCTCTTCTCTCAGTTCCACCACCTGCCTGAGGAGGTCATTTCTCCGCTCGCATCGCACACAATGGGTGTCTCTGGGTCCCTGTGGTACCACAGCCAGGCTCAGGCATTCGGTGCAGCCGGGGCCCTGTACGGCCGCATCCTGGCGCGGGAGCTCGGTCTGAGTTCCCACATTCTTCTTCTTCACAGCGGCTTTGGGGCGTTTCGTTGCCGTTTCCTCTCCTGAGCCCGAACGGACCGTTCGCCCTCAGACTCTCCCTCTTTGTCCTGCGCACGAGCCCCACGCGCTCTGCGCACGTGCCCCTGCGCGCTAATGTACGCGCCCCTGCGCTCACGCGCGCCCGGCACGCGCTCTGCCCCTGCTGCGCCTGGAGCCGCTTTTAAATTTGCCGCGGCTCGCCCCCAGCGACGTCAGCCTCGCGGCTCCCTCGCGAGATTCCCGACTCGTTTCGGGTCTCTCCGCTCTCCTTCGGCGTCTCCGGGAAGCCCCCTGTCTGTCTGGATCTAAATCAAATTTAAAGCCGCGGCACTCACCGCTGCCGCTTTCGCTCTCCGCGTGGTCCTCTGTCTCTAGCAATAAAACAATTCCTTTGTTTCAGCACAGTTTGAAGAGTATGAAACTCTGTAAAAACCCACGTTGTTTTCTTTGTGGATAACTGGAGACCAAGGAGGTAAATGTGTGAGAACACGGAGACAGCAGAGAACTAGGTTTTAAGGCAGCTAAAGTTAAAAATTTTAGAAGATTTTATGTCAAAACCCACCATACTACTAAGGACAACTGAAGAGAGACTGCAGTCATCTCAAGGAAGATACCATGAGCCAAAATTCAGATTTTGCCTGATGTGGTTTGAATCAGCACAATCATATTAACAAATGATTTCTTTTCTAAATCCCAAATTAACTTTTTCCAAATAAGTTTGTGTGTTTGTGTATGTTTGTAGTTTAAGAAACAAAAATAACTACAAATACAAGTGGGTATACATATATGTGCATGACTGAATTTAATTTGTTTCTGCAGTGAATTTACCTGGTTACCTCCCATTTTGTGTGTATGTGCCAGTGGGACATTGCAGATTTGTCAGTTTTACCAATATGATAGTTTTATGTGTAGGTCTCAAACACCACTATAAGGTTGCATGGATCATTATTTCACAGCAGATAACACAGGAATGGGAATAAGCTAAGAGAGATGGCCAAGAGCTGGCAGCTAATTAATAGATCAACCATGAGAGATTTGAGGTCTCTTGACTCCCAGATCACTGCCAAAAGCTTTCCAATAGTTATATGAACATCAGTATCACAACAAAGTGCAAACTAAAGTACCCATCCTTAAATGAAGAGACACAGAGCTTGTTTAACTAGCAGCATCTCTTTTGTTCTATCTATAGATTTGTATATTCCAGAGACATACAGTCAGCTACAGTACCATTATTCTTATGTCACTATCATCCTCAGTGAGGGATGGGGACCTCGCATGACAGATCCAGCATCTACCGTGACATAAAGATGTCCCTTGACACATAGATTTCTATTAAGGACATGAAACCACTGAAGAATCCTGCTGGCGATATTGCAGGAGTGACAGCAATTAACCAGAATCCATCTGACACAGGGCTATCTTAAAGAACTGTAATTTTAATTAACAGCTGGAGCACTTCACAGGTTTGCACAATACTCTCCTATCTGGCTCCTCTCTATGGTGGTTGCAAATTACAACTACCACTTCCCTCCATTTTAATTAAATGTTTTTAACCTGACATAATCAACTCCCCTTATTCTTGTTTTTTAACATTCATTAAAGAAACAGAACTCAAGTCCTGTTTAGCATTTGCCAGATTCACTGGTGGTTAAATACAATAATGTTCATTAGACGTCTCAGGGTTAACTTGATTAATTAGTATGCCTTCTTTAGAAAACTTCCTCCCATGCTGGCAAAAGATCAAACCACAGCAAAAAGGGTCTCTGCTCGACAGGGACAACTGCATTGCCCGTGTGTCAAATGCAGTTGGTGGGGTTTTCATCTGAGACATTGCAGTGGCTGCATGTGCAGCCTATTCTGGGGACACAGAGTCCATGGAGTCGCTCTCCATGCTGGGTTGCCGTGAACTACATGGCTTCACTCACAGCAATGTTGGAGAGCTGCAAGTCTGTAGCAGAAGATTTCTCCTCTCCTGTGCAATTGTTCACCCTCTTATTTTCCCAGGGTGTGTCCAGAAAGGGGGGATTTCCCCCAGAGATGTGACTTTAGCAGAGTTTAGCTCACACTTTTACTGAACCTGATGTCTTTACTGAAAGATCTTTCACTTTCTAGAGTAACATCTCCCACTAATGTTCAGAACAGACACAACCCATTCTTTACAAGGCAAAACAGATCTTATTTGATAAATTCAATGCAGTATTTTGGGCTATACCCTAAGGCTAGAAGAGGAAAGAGAAGCCTTCATGAATCACAGCAAGGGTCTGCGCAGACTGCTTTCCAGTCTCTGACACTGGCCAGAAAGCTTGAGAAGAGCAAAAGAGCAAGATAAGTATACAGACTGCTTTCCCAAAATAGTCTCCAGTCTCTAACCATTGGAAGGCTGCAGTCTTCTTGAGCCAGAGTTTCTACACATCTGATAACAATCAGTGAATTTATTTTTCATGAACTTGCCCAGCACAGCATGAACCTGTGTAGCCCTTTCTCTCCCACAGCATCCTTCGACCAGGAGTGAGGGCCCACTTCGGAAAGCCTCATTGCCCTCAAGGATGCTGGGCAGAGAGGTGGGCTGTCAGCAGCAGCCTGACTCTTTTTTGCTACACTGCACAACTGAGACTTTAATGCCTCAAATTCAAATAATACCCCATTTTGGTATTGCTGAACTTAAAGCATGTAGTTTGGGGAGGTGGGTTTGGAAACCAGATTCACACAGAACAGGAGAGAGAGGCAGAAGCTGCTCAAGAAAGTCATAGAAAGAGTTTAAACTATGCTTTAAACTAAAAGATCTTTTCTGTTTTCCTAAATGAAGTTTAACCATCAGGGAGAATGGCAAGTTTGATAGCAGGTCTCAAGAAGGAGCTCAGCCTCTCCTAACGTGAGCCACGTGAATTGGTCCCTCTGTTTCAAGCTCTTGTTGCTCTTGCTTTTACATAAACTTGACTGGTCCACCCAACCCCCTATCCTACCTCCAGCCATGGCCAGCAGCAGATGTTGTGAGCCGACTCATTTAATTTCCATGAGGCAAGTCAGTCACAGCATCCAGGTAGACTGAGAAGCAATTTATGAACCTCCCAGGGCTTGGCACAGTGAAACTGCTCCCAGGCTACTGTTTACGATACCCCTGAAATAGGACCCATGAATGAGATACTTTCCCAAAGCAAACTTTTCCCTTTAATTTCAACCTGGTCTTCCTAAAGCTTCCCTGATGTTGCCTGGCATCCTGCCAAACATTCATTCCTGTGCCTGTTCGTCACACACCAGCAAGCTTAATGTTTTTTTTAAAGAGGTTAATTAAATACTGATTCTATGGTTTGGTGCATACAGTCACTTGTCCAGAGGAGAGCTAATTTATGTGTCTATATCCTTAAAAATCTCTGTTTTTTATTCTCCTTCATTTGCTTCCACTTTTTTTTTCCCCCTCTGTGGATTTGTGTAAATCGCTCTCTAGGGACAGGAATACCATCTTTGGTTGACTTGATTTGATCGATCTATTTTAGAGCTCAGAACACCATCATGGTAAAGCAATTTTTTCTGCAATAAGTTAATAGGAAAATGGAAATAACTAATAATAAGAGAGAGGATGTTTAATTTTTGAAACAGCTCTTTGCCAACATTACTAGTCCCTGGGCTGAATTACTCTTCATGCCTAGCTAGTAAATCAAGCTTGATTGCATTTACTGAGGTTGGAAGTTTTGTAACGGAAAGTAGGATTTAGCCAGGCAAAAAAGAGAAGCTTAAATATACAACCTTACATTTTCATATCTCCTCCTGTCCCTGATGCTCTATACTTAAAGCTCCTACATGCCTTTGAAAGTGCAGAAGGCTATGTAAATGTTCATTATTGTTATTACCCACTTCACATCCCCATTCCACATGCTTTTTACAGCATACAGTCCCCCATTCAGCAAGTTACACAAGCATACACTTAACATTAGGCTTCTTAAGTACTTCTCTAAATAGAGATAACTGTTAAAGCTGGCTGATGCTTTTATCTAAAATATTTGCTTTAGTGTAAACAGAGGTAAGACGACCTCTGTTCAGCTGCTTTACTGCTTTAACCTGGAAGTTAAGGCTTGTTATCTACCTCAAACTGATTGTTTTGGGGAAAGAGTCAAGAAAATTGATTAATTTGATTTAAAAAAGCATATGAAAAAATGCCTCCCTCTTCACAGACACAAACACACAATCACTCACTCTTTTAGATTAAAAAATAAAATACAATAACTCTGCCAACCACTTTGGTAGGAAACTACGATAACCCAAACTTCTGGAAGAGGCACTTTGATTTTTCGAGTTACTCCTGGGCTGGAGATTCCCCTGGGATAGATGGAGGATGATTTGGTTCATGGCAAAGACAGTCATCCTCTTGGAGTGCTTTCCTGCGGAATAGAGAGCTGCAGCGCTCAGCCTGGTGCCTCAGATGCGAGGTACGGGTAAACAGGCTGAATCCAACTCTCAAGGCATGAGCACTCAAAATTGGTAGCTTCGTTTATTTTAAACATGAAATTGTGAACCCTTTCCCCATGCCTCAATTTCTTTTCAGTAAAATGGAGGTAACTGTCTCTTACTCCAGAAATGTGACATGGAAATAAGCACTTTAAAATTTTAACTGGCTCCAATGCTAAATAATAATAATAATAAAAAAATCTACCTTCATGTTGGTCTGAAAGGAGCAAAATTATACTTGTTTGAGCAACCTTCACCCAGCGGTTCCTGATTTACAGTCAAACACTCTAACTTTTCATGTAGGATTTTTTGCCCATATATGTTTGCACAAATAAGCTTGCGTATCTGCCCCCGACACACATACATACCCACAGAGCAAAATCTGCCCAAGGAAATAAACAACCTCCTTCATCAGGAAGCAAGAGACAAACACAATGTCCAATTAAGGATAAACCCATTCTTCTCTTTATCTCAAGCCTTGATGTGCTTAAATTTTAATCAACTCAGATGCTAGCTGTAACAAATGTCTGGTTTTACCGAAGGTGTATGATTTTTATTTAGACACACGTCAGCATCCCAGGGAGGCAGCAGACACTGAATTTCTTGGCAGTGAGTTCATTAACTGGAGGCTGTGTATTATCAGCCTTCCTCCAGCTCCTCTCTGCTCTGTTTCACTGGGATCCAGGTACCAAAGTTGTTCCTTTTTTCTGTGCTTTTTAAAAACCTCTCAAATTCAAATCCATGTGTTGATCACGTGCAGTTTGCATGTGTTTGAGTGGGTCAGGCCTTCAGCAGACTGAAAAAAAAAGGGGGTCACATCGGCTGGGGACTTAACAAATAAGGAGCGTCAGTGGCAAACAATATTAATAATTCACCTGTCCGTCACTCCAACTAACAATTGGAGGAAGATCCTCTCTTCTTGATAGATAGGCAGGAGGAAAAGCCCTGTCTGAAATGATTAAAGGAGGCAGTATATAACAAGCTTTCCCCATGCTGAGAGCGCCAAGAAAGAGGCTGGTCACTGGTATTTAAACACACATTATCCTTCCATCTTCCTGTCATTTTGTTCTGCAAGCTGTTCAGATTTGTCTGTGCCAGTAAGGCGGCTGTGAAAAGCAGCTGAGCAAACAAAGAGAAAAATCAGTCTGAGAACAGGATTTGGATTTCAAAATCTGTCCCTGGATTTTTTTTGCCCTATTTCCTTTCTTCTTTTTCCTCCCCCTCCCCTCTTTCAGACCCAACATCACATTAACTTTCAAATACACCAGCACCCTAGCAGAAAAGAAGCAATGCAGGAAAATAGAGAAAATGCTGTTATGAGAAAGAGAGTGTGGAGATTTTTAATGTGACAAGGAAAGCATCACCTCAGACTCTCCTAATCCCTTCTCAAGGCAGCGTTTTAAGCACTGGTAGGATTAATTATGCCTCTCTGCTTCACCCCTTTCTCGATGGGACCAACCTGTCGAGTCCTTCAGGGCTAAGGAACAGAAGACACTTGTTCCTTGCTATAGCCCATTGCTCAAGGACTGCTGACTCCAGCTGTCTGGTGATACAGCACATCCCAGATGTAAAGCTAAAGTTCTCTTGGGTTCTTGTCAGATCTTACTTCCTTCTCTGCAGAAAGGACACCCATGTTGGTGGCCACCATAGCAGTGCAGGACATGTGTCCCTGAAGGGACCTGCCCCAGCCCTGCCTGCAGTCCTGCTCTCGCCAGCCCCACAGAAGGCTTATCAGAGGAGCAGTTTTCCCTCTGAAGAGGCGGGGAGGGGGTGGAATCAGGAGACACTTCAGGATTTTCCCCACCAGGTACACCTGGATGCCAAAGCAGTCCTGGCTGTTAATGACTCATCACAGCTGTCATGGAGTTTGGCTAATCTTTTAATTTCTAACCTCTATTACTCTCCACTGGCCACTTCAGGTCTTAAAAAGGCCAGCCTTCTGCATGTTTCCAGGAGGAGCTGATGCAGGTAGGAGAAACTAAAGGTGGCAAAGAATTTAGCATTCCTGATAGAATTTTTTATTTATTCTAACACTTCGTAAATTTTGAAAGTATTAACCCATAATATTTGGCAGCTCACAGCATGTTTTATTTAACATGCTCCATAGCTCAGGCATATGTGAATTAGGTCATATTTACTTCATCACTAGGAGGTACAGATGTAATCTTGTTTGTAGATGAAAATGACTCTGAAAGAACCACTAATTCCTGAACCCCAAAAATGCCATACTATAAGAAAGCAACTGTATGCTTCTAAACCCATCCTTAATCAAAAAAGCACTTATGACTGCCTTGATTTACAGGGAAGTATGTACTTAAAAACTTTTCTAAAGTGAAATGAAAGTGAATGAGGCAAGGTCAGAGCTTCCTTCTAAGACTTCTTGAAAGAAGTCTTAGGACCCCTTATTCTACATGTATGTGTGGAGGCTCTTGACATTTGTAACAGCTGCCAACTATATCAGCCCCAGTTTAGAAAGATTAGTGATAAGATACCTTAGTAATAACAACCAGCAGCCCAAATCAGATCTGGGAGAATAAAATGATCTTTTGATTTCACAGTCAGGCTGAATGCATTGGTTTGGAAACAAAATCAACTCTTTTGGAAGCAGATTCAAAGTTCTGGAGCTCAGGAGGTTGGTTTGTTTAATGTGAATGTTCTGATCAGAGAAAAAGAAAATTCATTCAGCTGCCCTCAAAATAAGTTCAAGAACAGAAGCAAAAATAACCTATGTGATTTGGATTACCATCAAATTGTGATTTCTACAACATCAAGTCAGGTTAAAGTCTGCCTTACTTTATTCATACCCAGGTGTAATTCTCTTTAAAATCAGAGATTAGGGAGTGTCTTATTAGCTGAGCTTTACATTCAAACTGCGCTGTAACCATTAAGCTGTCTCTTTATTTTACATTTCAAAGATTTAAATAAGATACACAAACTCAATCTATGTTACTTTAATAGAGTAGCTTAATTGTTCCCCAAGCTTTTCCATATGTGCTATAAATTATCACAAGACACAAATAGAGTGCAAAAGGAGTAGCCACATAGATGACACCGTAACCTTCCTGTGACGCACACTGCCACTCCTCTGCATTGAGCACTTAGCAGCATACATTAAATACATAGTGCCTCAGACATAAAATTGTTCTAAGTCCAGGGCAAGCTAAAGATTTATTTTTAAAAGGAAGAAAAGAAGATGGTCATCCCGATTATGCAATTGAGACCAAAAAGCTGTGAAATGAAACACCTATTAGTCACGCTTTTATTGTTGTTACTCCCAACCCGTGGAGCTGGCAAGAAAGCCACGGCACATAATCATTCCTGGATGCATCAGAAAAGATGTTAGAGACCACAGAGAACTACACATGTATGGTGGTGGGAAATGCATCTTTTACTCCCTGCCGCGAAAAAATAAATCTCTCACTGTGGAGCTGAGGAGAGTATGCACATCGGACGCTTTTTAAGGAAAATTTGTAGGGAGTGAGTGTTTGCTGCACTGGTAGATAGAAGGTGGAGGGATTCATACAAGACTGCTCATTCTGCTGAATGGGCCCCAGAGGATAAGCATGAATGTCCCTTAGTCACCAAGCAATGAGATGCACCACCGAGGCCAGGCCTTCCATGCATGCCAGCAAATGAAACACTAATTCTTTTTGCCTGTACTTCTCATGACTCCCTCAGAACTCCCTTTGCTTTGCTTCTCTAAGGAAATGACACACAGATCCGTGCTGAGGTCTAAAACTGATGATGAGAGTAGCGCTTATAAATGTTGGGCTTGATCTCATGGAATAACATCAGCTAATGAAGGGAAAGCTAAGACAAGTTTTTCCTGCTCAGTCTGAGTAGAGCTAATTAGAAGAGGAGAAAAAAAATCCACAAAACCCCCCACTTTCCTTAAAGCAATCATCCTCTATTGCAAAACACAACAATACTTTGTAAAATCAGCTAGATTTTTCCAGAACTGCATTTTGGATAAGTATGTGCATGCATGTTTGTGTGCTGGGAGGAAAGTCTAACAATTTCAAGGCGTCCTGCTTCAGCAGTTTTGACATTAAATAATTAGATTTCTCTATCAGAAGAGCATTCTGCTGAATTTAAATTTTCATTGTTGTATTTTACTTTATATAATTTAAAAAGGAGAAGGGAAGGTAGAGGCAGGTCGGTGAAGCTTGTTTGGATATGTGGTGTGGAGTGTCTTATGAGTTTCTTTTTGCAATTTTATTTTATAAAGGATTTTTTTTTTTTAATTCCTTTCTAATCCACAAAGGATAGGAAAACAGCAACTATGGAAACCTCAACATCATCACAGAAACAGTGAGCTCACCCGAGAGCAGCAGAGCTTGGTGGTTTTTAACAATCTTTCTCATACTTGAATCTGACAACCTGACTGACATTGAGCTTTGATGGGACTCTGGGTGGGTCCAATTCCCTGGCACTGCTCTATTTACAGGAATCCGGACTTTGCAGTCCCTGCAGCCGGCTGCAGGGACTGCATTTAGGAACCCTCTGAGCCAAGGGAAAGATCTCTCTTAATATCAGGGAGTTTTTGAGTCAGATCCTATAATCAGATATTACTGTGATGAGAATCAGAAAATGTAGATAGGCAGATGAAAAGATAGATCACCAGAACTACTTCAATATCTTTTTGAAATAACTTAAACTAAACAAAGAGATATAGAAAACTTAGATATTACAGAAGGAAAGAATCAAATTTATGTGAGATACTGTGTTCAATTGTGTGCCTGCTCTTTAACCATGTTATTTCCACATGCACGTGAGCAGATAATGTAAACGTCTTGGTGTACCAAATCAAAGCTTTGTCACTTAAAATAATAAAGATTTGTTAACATGACAATCCTGGTAGAAGACTGATTAACTGCAAGGCCTGGTAGAAAACTGTGACCTACAAAATTCTCATTAATTTACTTAACTATCATTTGTTAGCATTTGCTCACACGCACTGAAAAATAAAAAAAAAAAAAAAGAAATAAAAGTCATGGTGACTTTGGATTTGCTTAATTCTAATAGGCATCACTCTACTACCTCCTCCACTCCTGTAATTTGCCATCAGCTCATCCTCCTCAGGACACAAAAGAGCATTTCCAGCAGCAGAAACTGCCTTTGATCAATGGAGTTTGTGTCACTTGACCGTATAGAAAAAGTCAGCAATTCACAAAAGGTCTCCTCCACAACTGCAAATTCTAGTTGTTCTCTGCTGAATTGGGTAAAAGTGCCATCTACCTGCCTAAACCCGGAGTGTGTTTTTATGTTTCTTTTCTTTTATACATACCTCATAGAAGCAGATTTGACTGATGTTCTCCCAAATGGAAAAATGTAACTGATCAGTCTTAACACTTCTAAAGATTTAGATCCAAACCACCGACAAGTTGCAGGTGGCTTTCCAAAAAGGTCTCACAAGATGTGGTGGAGGATAAAACTGGGCCTGCTGTTTCAGGCTCAAAGTCTACCCCACCACCTGAAAAAGTTTCAGGGACACAGTCAATCTGTGACTTATCTGATTTCTCTAACACTCTATGACTCTGTCTTGAGACAACCTGGACATTTGACAGCTGCTTGGTGCTATCAGCTTAAGTTGAGTAGTCTCAGTTCTTTATTTGAAATTCTGTACTACCTGTGATTAATGTTTTTGATGCTTTTATTATTGCTTTTATCAATCAAGGAACACAAGTTTTAAGACGGAAAAAATCCTTAGATTTGACAGGAATTTTAATGAGTAAGTATTTTTCCTGTGGAAATAGCGGACTCATTAATAGCTCTATATATGTTCATACAACCAAATACATACATTGAATAGCCCTTTCTTATGTGTGTTATTTAACTAGGATCAGTACTGTTTAGTGATGGTCAGGCAGTAGAACTACTGTACAAGGAAGAAAGAGCGCTCCAGCACTAGTAACTGAGGTGTGGCTTAGCTTAAGTACAAAATACGCCATAAGACCAGAAAGGCTGAAAAGAATGACTTCTGCTACCACCAGCATATTTCAGTCAGCTATCCTCACAGCACTGGGATTTGAAGACTTCTCACATCCTAACTGCATCTCAGGGTTAGGGCTTTCATACATGTTAGGTCAATATTTTCTTCGTAAATATGTGTGGAAGCCAGTGAAATCATCCATTGCTACAGGTAAGTTATTAGACCAGGTGGCCTACTGGCCTGTAGCAACTTTTGCACTGTGGAACCAAGGATCATATACAACCAAATGCAATGCTCAGTGAATGCTGCATATTGTGCCATATACAAAGGTGCCATAGACATCTTCATGATGATCTTCATCTTCAGGAAACACATGCAGAATATTTATAATGCACTGCAACAAGAAGCCTTGAAGAATTAGTTTTTCAGGTTGCAAAGGCACTGTGTGATAAATCTCAAACCACAGGGGAGTGATACCCATTCTTCTGTGGACAAAGACATTTCTCATGGGATAAGATGGAGAATCTTGTTGGGACAGAGTTTAGATGGTGCTAAAAGATACTATTCAGAGATATTTTCTTTTTATTTTCATTGCTGATGTGTTGATATTTTTCTGTGATGAGGCTATTTAAATCCTTGCAACAAATAGAAGCAGTCTTTTTGAAATAAACTCTTCCATTTGTGAATGTTTATACACTGATCAGGAGAAAACTTAGAAGCCTATGAAAGCTCTGCATCTTGAAATTGTTATTACATAAATTGCTAATAAACTGCATGCTCTGAGTAGAGTCAGAGAGACTCTTTAGGGTGGAAAGGTGACTAAAGAAAAACAACAGCTTCCTGCCCCCGATCTCCCAAAACCAGAAATGTTACAAGCCTTTCCTCTGATGTCAGCATAGAGTGATTCATACATGAACTTCTTTAAGAAAGCAGGCAGATGTTGTAGGTGTTACAATTCTCTGTTATCAGTAGAGGTGGAATAGCTTGTCAGTGATATTATCTGAGCAAGACCATCATACTGTCACTGATGTCTATGCAAATACTCCAGATCAGCAATCCCATGACAAATTTATATTTCTTCTAAAGCTGGGACCTTAGTTCCTTTTGAAATCTTGGCTTCCTAATCATCCACTGCTGTTGCATTAAATGTCATGTATTGTAAAAGTCCCAATTATCCTTCTCTCTCTTTTTACTGATTTTTTGCCTACATTTTAAAGGTATGTCATTTCTGAACAACATTAAGATTGACACCTGGTACACCTCTCCTGTCCACAGTCTGTCATACTGAAAATGTACGATGTCATCACGTCAGAGAAGAACAACATGTTAAAAATGGGACAGAACCATTTCCTTCCTTGGCTCACTGCTTACATCTTTTCCCTTGAGTCATGAGAAGTTCCACATTATGAATCTACAGGGTCAACCACAGGGAAGTTCTTGAGCATTTCCCAGTAATAGGGATATAAAGAAGGGATAATTTTTAAATTACAGTAATTGGGTATTTTATTTTATTTTTTTAATTAAATGATTATAACATCCTGGCTTTAAGCTAATAATGGGGCACTTATAAAGGAACTGAGCTTGCTTGGTATACATCATCTTGTAAAATTTCCTCTCTCACCCTCAAACTAAGAGGTCATATTGGATGTCATTAATTCAGTTAAGTAGCTCTAGGGCACTCTTGAACTTCAACCCAGCGCACAAGGGAGCAGAGGCAGGCTGCCAGCTAGTAACTCTGGAAGGAAGAAAGAAGAAAAAGAAAAGAATAAAAGGAAAGGAAGGAAAAGAAAAAATGGCCTCAGTTACAGACCATGATTTTGATCTAACTGAAGGTGTGCTGCCTACTTGTGTTAAGAGTTAAGGACAGTAAGAAGAGAGAAGTGCTTTTTAAAAATAAGTTATTCTGGAGAAATGCCTGTAGATTCCTCACTGACCAAATTTGTTTTGTCAGGCTGCAAACTTGCAAACAAGTCTCAGAGGCTGAAGGGTATGCTTTCTGGAGTGTAACTCCATTTTCTTGCAAAGACAGGATTGAACATCAGGAAGCAAAATGCTAACACTCACCCTCAAGCTTGACATCTTCAAGCAAGAGTCTGCAAAGACCGAGTCTGTCCTTCATTGCCCCAGCAGTAATCACAGAAACCCTTGAAAAGTTGGTTTCGGTTATCTCTGGAAACTGATGGTTGCCAAGTCATTCTCAAAGAGTCTACTGAGGAGAACAGTTTGGCTTCCAAAAGTCCTAACAATGACATACTTCTGTGGCTTTGAAGACTGCAGGTGAAGAAGAGCTATCCAAGTGATGAGTTGAGGGAAGCATTATTACTCTTTTCCCAAGACAACTGTTTTCCAGTCATGGTTGTGCTGAATTCAACAAAATAGTGAATACAGGTGGATGTGCAAAGTGAGAAGGATTAAAGAACATATGCCAATCATGAAACTTTCCTTAATGAAGGATGTGTGTGTTAAGGAAATAATGAACAGATCTCTCCTAAAAATAAAAAAAAATAAAAAAAAAAAAAAGGTGTACCACTTGATGGTGGCAGGTGGTAGCAAAATCCAACATAGGAGGTAACAAAAAGCATTTTCATGTTTCTGCAACTGCTCTGAAAGGAGACTTTTTAAGGGGGAGAGAGGTTCGTTTCTGAACTGGTTTTAAGCTGAGCTGTAATTCTTCAACTTCATTAGTCTGTGCACAGATTTAATCTTTTCTGACATTAGTGCTACAGAGATAAAGATTTCATCTACCCAAACAGATCACCTCAAACAAGACTTATCCAGATTCCTAAAACCAAAGCAGCCTCACAACTAATATATGCCAGTTATGCTAATAGATATCCCAGTGCTTCATTTAATCAGCATGGATTGTTCAAACACGCCTGGATTTATAATGAAGCTGCTGAAATACAAATTCCTCACAGAACAAATAAATAGAGAAATTAAACTCCCTGGGGATAAGTAAAATTGTTTATTACCATCCCTGTCAGCAAAGAGTAGCCACCTGTACACTTAACAGAAGGTGATCTCTAGCTGCAGCAAGTCTGTCTCATAAGTGCTTCCTGGATTCACAGAACAGTACTGATTGGGGAAAAACAAAACAAAATCAAATGCAGTCTTTGGAAACTCTTTAATAATACCTGAAATCTGTCATTACATGATTTATTTTCCTTCTCTTCAACACAAAGGAGTTTTGACCTGTGTTTATTTTAAATGGATCCTGATATTTCCCAGCTATGTGTTATCTTTTGGGAATGGATCTTGTGAATTTTTATATTTGAACTATGAGAACGGAAATTCTACATGCATGATCATTCCCTAAATCTTTACAGGATTGGCCCCCGAGACAAATGGTGCGTTGAAGTTTACAGAAGAGGCAAAACTAAACACGGAGACTGTGAGTCTTTTGAAAATGAAATGGGAACGAGGCCAACAGAAGCGCTAACAGCAGCCTACCCACCTAATTTTTACCACCCCTAAATCCTCTCATTGCTCATTTTGAAATTACAGTCCCTATATTTCCCACAATAAGGAATACCAGATCAAGCATCCCTTTCTACTCCCTGTCCAGAATAATGCAGATCAAAAGTTATGTCATATTTCAGCTAGGCTCTTTAAAATCTCTTACAGCAGAGAAAACTGAAGTGTCTCTGAATTGTCCTTGTCCCTTGAATCCATCACACCAACAAGATGCATCTACTGCCTTCTTCAGAGAATATAACAATGCCATGGTCCCCCACGCAGTCCTACAACCCACTAATGGCAAATATCACTGAATAAATTTCGTCCACCTGTCGACTCCATTCATTTTAGACAAATACAGTCCTCCTTTCTGTTGCAGCGACCACTGCAGTCCAAAGATGGGATTTGACTTGGGATGGGCATATCAAAATTATGTGTGTGCTTACTGCTGCTATAATATCAGCAGCTCTGTTCTCTGCCTTTCCCCCCCGCCCCAATCAACCTCAGAGCTGAACATGTTCCTGTATGAAAGGGGGAGACCAGGAAAGCTCACAGGAAGGAAGAGAAACCGAGAAAAGTGACCTTGCAAGCCAACGTGTTCATCTCCAGACTCTGACAGTGCTTTCCTATTGCATAAACTCAGTCTGGGTTTCGTACGTAACAAGAATCATGATCTCATTGTTTATAACCTCTTTCAAGTTCACCAAACTCAAAGCAGCGCATTTCCTTCTTACCTCTTTAGCCAAATGCTCCTGTGTGCTATCACCACCCTGGTAAAAGCACAGATAAAGCCCCAGTATTAAATGCGCCAAGTTATCATATGGATTCCCACCAAAGAGCAGAGAGATTAGAAAGCAGCCTACACCCTGGACCATACACATACATCCAGTCTCTTCTGGACAGCATTTTAATACAGCTCAGGCTGGACCTTTATTTTAAAAAAACATGAAAAGTTAGCTACAAACCTCCCAGAGAATTCCACAGAAGCTTAGGGGGCAAAAAAAACTGTAGTCACTGCTGCCATAGGGCACAAGCGTGGTCTGCATGTGAGGTGTCTCTCTGTAAGTACTTCATTTACAGATGAATTCCAAACAGGCTCTACTCCAGATTGTATATTCCAGTTATAGGATTTTGTAGGACCAATATAAAAGATACAAATGTGATGCAGTTTCCTCTATGCAGCTTTTACCTAAGTCCTCTCAAGGTAATCCACACTGCTACAAACACGAACATCTACACCCTGTCTTTGAAGCAAGGCTAACCACCACGCCATACTGGAAGAGCTTTGAGGTCACACAGGGATGGTAGCTACTTTCTGTCATCACACATCCCCATGTTCTTTTTCATAAGGCATGGACAGACCAAAATAACAAGGAAAATAGGCATAATGCAACACCACCCAGCATCAGGTGTCCCAAACTCAGATCTTCTTAAGCAGAACTAATGAGTGACAGGCTGACAGACAGTAACAAGAATAGTAAATTCATGGATAAAATGGGATTATGCTAACTCAAATCAATTTTAGTACAGGAGACTGCAGCAATATCCTGAAAAGTTGTCAGGTTAAACACAGAAATATCACTGCAATACCTTCTGCTTAATTTATTTTTTTTCCCTCCTCTGTGTTGCCAAAATTTTTGCAATGTACTTTCCTACCTTGTTATTTGTAAAAAAGTTTGAATTATATGATTGAGCCAGACTGGCATTGGCTAAAGTTGCCACAATCTAGCCAACTCTTCTATTACCTTTGTGAAGTAGAGGTCTTCTGTTGGTTTTGTGTTTGTTTGGGTTTTGTTTTTTCCTTATGTGATTAAATACATTAAACTTGTTCTCTTTTAAAAATGAAAAAAATCCACTGAAATGAGCTTGTTTGACCCGTAGAAAGAAACCCCGAACTTGAAAAGAAACAGTATCACCAGAAGGCTCATCCCCTTTATACTAGGCAAAGACAAATTAAAAGGGACTTTGAATCCATTGCCACATTTTAAAACTCATGATCTTTAAGCCACTTTATGATAGAAGCTCCTCCATCATCTGGAAGATTTGTGATTTGCGATACCAAAGTGTTACAGCTGCAGTCCCAGAACTAATCCATATCCCTGCCCCTTTTAGGTGGCTTGTGACCTAAAGGTGGCCAGTAACAAATGCAATATGCTTTGGGGAGCAGGTAATGGATGAAACTCTGCCTGTAGAAGGGAACTCCTCTTTTGTCCTGCTGTTCAGCCTCTGCACATCAGCCTGTCTTTTTGCAACCTAATCATGTATATAAGGTTAAACACATGCTACAAAAGGTGAAAAACTCTCTGGGATCCGTTCTAGTGTTAGACTCAAATACAGACTCAACCGAATCAATTAGGTGCAACTGGTGTTCAGGATTTTCTGAGCTGACTGTTTCCAGACCATTTTCTGTGTCTTTTGTCACAGCTGTTGTATACAAACCATTCAACCAGATCTAGTGTTTTAGTTTTCAAATTACTTATTGATTCATATACAGGGAAGGGGATACAAGGGGCAGATAATTTAAAGCTAAAAATATCTCTTCCACTCATAAAATGACACAGATTCTTTTTTACTGGATAATAGAGAAGAATAAATGGCATCCTTTGACTGAGACTTGAGAAAAGTATTGCAGTGAACTTCTACTTGAGAATGTCAAAACTCAAGGCATTTCAACTAACTCGGGTGCTTAGTTGTCAGAAAAAGCCTCTTCTCTTACTTCCAAGGCTCTTAAACTACACTAAGAACATGCAGGTCAAAGCAAGCTCCTCTTGAATTTGAAATTTTTGTGTTTGTCATAAGAGCTGCTGTGCTTTTTTTTTTCCTCCTCCTCTTCACTAGCCTCCCCACCCCAAGAAAAGCTTTGCTTTCTGTAAGAACTGTAAACAGCTTCCCTCCAAAACTCTACATCAGTTCAGCAAATTTAGGTTCAGTAACTGAAATATATAAGAACAAAGAAACAGCAGCACCACCAACAAAAAGACTTTTCAGAAGACATCAGTACAGATGTTCTCTTGCCATATGAAACCAGCCCTATTTCCACAACACAGCCATGCCTCATCATGTTTAACATTAGTCTTTGATCAAAGAGGTTCAAATCTTAGATAAACATCATCAAAATAGCTATGGTTTCATTTATTCATTCAGCCCCATTTCTCAGCACAAATGATTAAACATCCAAGAACTTTCCCGTAGACATTTGTGGTACCCTGTTAACATCCTTCAAGCCAACTTTGTCATGTCCAGTGATCAGAATAATATTCTCAGATCTATAACCCTGCCTTACACAGGTAAGATAGACAATACATAAAGAAAACTTGTTATGGTGGAAGGTGCTAAATACAATGACTGCATTTTATCCAGTAATAAGAGCCATTTACCTCTATGCAAATAGCAGCTGGAGAATCAAAGATCCTACTAATTCATCAAAGAATTGAGTAAGCTCTTGCTTTCAGGCTCATAAAGCCTGTGTTCAGTAGCAAAACCTACAAAGTGGAGATCATCACTCAAGGCATGAATGGTTGGTTTTGTGGGTGCCTGAGTTACATATTTCAGTCCAACGTCTTGGAGGTAGCAACAGGTTGGATGACACTGAAAGAGCTATGAAGAACATGACAGGAAGAAGGGAGGATGCTTCATCTGGCACAGAGTTCACTAGAGACACAAGTGGGAATTTCTGCACAAAGATATTGTCTACCATTGTTTTTCCACACACACTGTACTCAGGTTAATAAAAAAAGAAATATCTAAAGGCTATTTGACTGATGATATCATCAGTGCTTCCACTTAAGAGAAATAGCCTTGCAAGCTCTAAATGTTGGTCAACTCATAACAAAGGTAAATCATCTCTTTTTATAAAAAAAATAATTATATAGAAATGAAAAGTGAGATTATTCATCACTTCTGCTATAACCTTATAAAGCCTCCGTGGGTCAGTTCATACAGTAAAAAAGAACATAGCTTTTTAATACTTTTAAAATTTTTTACTCTTTGCTATTCCCCACTATTGAAAAAGCTATCTTGAGACCAGAACAGAGAAATAGAACATTATGTCTTTCCATTTCTGCCCCCCCAAATAAGGACACTTGAAATTCATTTCCAGCTAAGTTTTATTAAATAAAATAGTTATTAAATAATTATCTACAAGATATGTTTTCAGACTGCCAGTAAATTTCAACTAGCTCTATATAACAAAGTCATGGATAATTAATTAGCAATAACTGTAGCCTGTATTTTTATAAGCAAGTACAAGTGAAATGTGAATAAGGTGACTTATGAATGTTCATTATAAAATCCTTCATATCATGGGAAATGAACTGGAAGATTAAAGCTGGGACAGACAATCTTCTGATTTCCTGCCACCCACTTAGATTAAATGTGTCTTAAAAACCAGTAAGGAGATATCTACCTTCATGCAGATACTTCCTTAAGCTTAGCTGCACAAAGCAGGTCTTTGAGGGCTGATGTTGTCCCTCTGCAATGGAAAGAACTGTATGATAAAAAAAAAAAAGAGTTAAAAACCCCAACAATCAGACCTAGAGGACCTTATACATTAAAGAGGCGACTCACAACCAACGTCCCCCAAGGCCACCTAAATTTCTACTTGTTTTTATTTCCTTTCCTGGGCTCCATGGCTTCACATTCCAGTGGATCAGCAGATCCACTCAGCAGCCATACAGAGACTGGAGCAGGAGAGGGCAGTCGTGCAGCCAAGGCATGTGCTCATGTGCTGAACATTCACCAGAGAAGACCCTATGTGTGTCCCTTCCTGCTCATATGCCTCCAGATGTGCCAGCAACACACAGCGTGCCAAGGTAGCACACTGTAGACACTGCAGAGGTAGTCTCTTATCTTGACACTTCCTTATGCTTTTAGTCTTCAGTTCTTTAATTCCAGAGGTGACTTTTGCCTTACCCATGAAGAAGAGAAGGATCATTCCCTCAGCATTCCTTTGCAGCTTATGGAAAAGTGTGGCTCCGTAAGGCACTAGTCTGAGCTTAAGTTATTCCGGTGGCTAGATAGTCCATACAAAGTCAGGAGGAACATGTCTACTATTCCCACAATACTGCAAGCAGATCACTAGGGAACGCTCACCCCTTTTTTTCACTGCTGTCGTGTTTTGCCTCACATGAAGAAGAGGACAAAATATGAATCTTATCCTCTTGTACTAGAAGGATGTAACAGCCAAGAGAGCAGAAGTTCAAGTTCTTCTAAATTACATTGTCTCTGAAGAAGAATCTGCTTCACACTTTAACATGAAGGGGATTTTCCAATTCAGTTATTTGATATTCCAGCCTCTTTGAAACGCTGGGTGTTACTCAGCGCAACAGGAAAGCTCAAGGAACACAGTGAATGACACCACCTCCAAAGCCCTTCCAACATACAAAACACAAATCTTGGAAGACTGCTTAAGGAAGTTAAAGATGATGATGACAAAGACAAAATTAACTTTTATCATTAAAACAGACTGACAACTTACATTTTAGACTGAGTGAACTGTCAGCAAAGCTTACTCTTGAGGGAAGCAAGTGGCAACACTGCACTTCAATGTGTATTCCCTATTATATAGAAAGTGTCGCTTTACCGATCAGAGGAAATGGCTGCACAGTTATCTGTTGAGAAGTCACTAATCTCTGTGTTTCATTTGGAGGATTTCCATTGTAATGCCTGCCTAAGCTTGGATTATCATTGCTGTTCATGTTAAACTGTCAAAGAACAAACAACAGGGAAGTGAACTTCTGATGAGCATATATTACATTTGTATCTCTGATTAATATTAATGAATAAGTAACTGCAGAGTTACTGTCATGCAAAATCCTGTGGCAGCATGATCCTGAAGGCTAGATGGTTCCAGGGAACAACATAGAGTTTCTCTCTGTTGTACTCTCCTGATATCGATGTGCAAGCGTTGAGGGCACTAAACACAATGAGGTAGTTAGGTCTTAAAATTTCGCCTTGTGCAGCACCATGATACTTTCCTGTCACAGTTCTGCTGAGTTTGTCAATGAACTGATTTCTCTTGCTTTGAAATAATCTATTTGGTCCCAGAAAGAGAGAAAGGAAACAACTCTGCATGCAGATTCTCTAGATTATTTTTGGTGACTTTGAGAGGATGTAATTTTACCATCTGGAACATGAAAAAATAATAAATAAATAAATAGAGAAAGAGTCACTCAGTATCAAATTTGGGTTGTCTACCTGCTGCTCAACATCTGTCAGACGCCACATGGGATTAAATTAATTTTATTGTTTATCCATCCCTAACTTCCCACAATGCCCTAGCAACGAGAGGAGAGAGGTGTGGAGGGGAAAGGACTGGGTTATCTCATAAAACTCTCAGTCTAAGCATGCTCAGAAAATAAGAATCTGTTGTACTGAATAGCATATCCTGACCTCTTCAAAAGATTCAGGCATACAGCTATTGAAAGCTCCATCTAAGTTCTGAATGCATAATTCCTGCAGCCCAAGTACTCAAACACATCTTTGATTAGCTGAAAACGCAATTATTTTTACAATAATACTTTGCAGACAGCTTGTAAGAATATCAATGACCTTTTTTTTTTCCCCTCCCTCCCCTCCCTATTTTAAAATCAGTTTCTATTAGAGGAGCAGAAGATTTACTGGAGAAATAAGTGCTTCACTTGCATTTAAACCATGTAAAAGACAGATTGACTATGTTTTTAGACACTTACATCAAAGTAATTACAGCACTATATAACGTATTGGATTCATTAAGAGGCTCTAAAACAATTTTTATATACTATTAAGTAAAAGGAGAAGAAGAAAAGAATAGGAACCCACAAATTAAAACTTACGACCTTGCTTTTTTTTTTGTGAAGTAAACTCCTCCCAGCTTCTGTCTAAGGAACAATGACCCCTGATAAGGGGCAGCAGGAGATGCATCATGGAAGACAGATAAAATGTTGGACCGGGACTCAGGAGGTTTGTGCACAGTGTCCATCTTGCCAGAGACCTTCTATGTGCAGTGAGGCAGTTAGTCTGTGTATTCACACGATTAATCCTGTATTCAACATGACAAAGGTAGGATTTTCTTTCTGTCTGGTCCCTCCAAATTGCAGCCTGTTTGAGGACATCAGGGGCTCATTCCAAGCATTTATTCAGCGCTTAGAGCAATAGGACATTGGTTTTGCCTGGCTACAAGGATGACAGAATTCTGTTATTTGAAGATACAAATAACGGTATGAGAAAAGATACTTCAGAGGATTCAAAATAGCCACAGCATAAACAGGGCCAAGTTATTAAAAAAGACGGTTATCAAAGAAGATATTCAGGCAATGAGATCTCAAACCAAGAACAACTGTCTTTGCAAATAATTTCTCAGGTGTTCAGACATGACAGCATGTTTCAAAATACATTGGGTAACATATCTGGAAACATTGCGAAAGCAACTACAGCTGTGGGGTTGATGTTAGCTAATGCCTGAACACACAAGATGTCTGAGATGGTCACAAGAACCACAGGGTTACTCCAGAAATTCAGACACAGTTTATTTCTAAAATTAAAAACAGTTGATGCAAAAGAAGCGGGCTCTCTATTCCCTTACTTATAACCTTCATCCTATGGCTTGACAATTTGGAAAGCACAAGAAACTTCCAGGAACCAGCATGCCTTGAATGCTTTATTTTGTCTGCTTTACACATTAATTTCCCAAGTGTTTCCTGATTCTTATTTGGTTAACACATTAGGGTATCTAATTCTTATTTGCTACACAAATCGCTCATTTGCAATCAAATTTCCATCAGTATTTGCTATCTTATTATCATGGTTAACATCACTTTGCACTTTGGTATTAACTAGAGAGACATTCTAAAAAGCAACTCAGTGGTATAAGCTGAGAATACTATGGCTGTGTTTTTCTAACAAAGAAAATTGCTGTAATGTCGCTGGGTCATTCCAGTTATCGAATCCCAGCATCCCAAAGGTTTATCAAGCAACCATCTCAGGCTTGCAGTTTCACTGTTTGCATTTCTGCAAAGCTAATTAAACCTCAGTTGGACAAAGCTGGAACTGCATTAACTGTATTAAAAGTCATCTTCACCTCAAGCTCAAAGCCACATCCCTCCCACAGAGAATGGCACAGCTCTATCTGGGATCCATCCATGCTTCTGGGATGCCAGCAGGATAAAAGCCCCTGGATGTGTTTAGTTCTCCTCCTGCCTATGACTGTATACATTTATTTTTCAGACAAACAGTCAACAAAAGTAAAAATCCTCAATGATGCAGAAAGGTGAGAAAGGCTAAGATTGGGCCACAAGTGACAGATCTTCTGGTACTTTTGGCTGTGACCAGAAGTGAGATGCAAGATTCACCGGTAAAGCTTTTATGGCATGTCTGGATCAGTAGACTTGGACACTTTGAGACCTCAGAGAGTAGTGGAGGGCTCAGTAGCACCCATCTCTGTACACTACCTTGCATTTCTCGCTGGCACGGCTGAATAGGACCCGCATGATCCAGAACAACGTATCCTAATATGGGCTCATTGTAATAATGTGAAACCCTTTTTGACATTTCTTTTCCCTTTCATCTCTTCATGACAGACTACCTGGTGTCAGTCGCTCCACTATTCAGGCGTATATATGTGCTGTAGCACCACAAGAATGTAAGTGTGGTCTTTTCCAGAGGAAATTGTAATTCCAGAGGAATTACACTGAGTAGGACTCAGTTTAATTCACATCAGGGCAGTCCTTCTCCAACACCTGAAGTTTCAAGTTTACATGTGTGAATCTCAGCTGATGTCATTAAGATTTTTCGGTCTTATCTCCAAGAACAGTCCTGTGAGAAGCAGATCTTGCACTCCTGGCTTATGAAAGAAGTCTAAGAGAATGGAGCTGTCTCTTTCATTAACAGTTCAATCTGGAATAATTCCTGAAGCCATGCTATAGCTCTATTCTTTACTCATTACTGTCTTTTTTTTCTTCCCACTGTAAGGCAGCTTCACTTTTCTCCATGCTCACAGAACCTCAACTTGTGATTTTCTGTACGTTTCCCTGAATATTCCCAGATAATAATACCATCCTTTTGGTTAGGCTTAGGACCGTTTTGACATCTGAGTGAGTTATTCCTTCTTATGCTACTTCTGTGATGCATGAAGCTTTCACCTTCCCTTCCATTCATTGTAAATACCTGACTGCAAACTAAGGGGACTATATTGTAGTGGGAGGAATGCAGTGGAGAATGAGCTGGGTAAGAATGAAAAGCTCAGTTACAGGAGGAGACAGCAAAGCTATTGAACCACAGATGAGTTTGTGTAACCTACATTTTCAAAAGTCTCTGACAAAAATTAGTTTGAAATCTTTGTGAACTCAGACTTACTAATTCTGGATTTACTAGGAATATCAGCTGTCAGACTTAAAACCACCTAAAGAATCAATGTCCCTGATAGCCAAATGACAAGGAAGTTAAGAATCAACCTCATCAAACTTGGCTTTTAATTTTATCCCCCAGGCTTATCGTGGATAATTCAAAATTATACAGATGGGATTCCTACCCAAAGAAACGTGTTTCTGAGTCCTGAAAAAATGGCTGTTGGAAAGAGGAAAAGATTTGAGAAGGGTGTGATTCTACATACATTGAACTGAATTTTTCCTGCAGCTATTAAATTTACAGCCAAGAGTTACTGAAAATATGGCAGTCAGTGGGAAGATTTACAGTAAATTATCTGTATTTTGAATTAGGGACTTCTAGATACTTAATAGTAATTGCAAAAGTGTTATCGCTTGGTAAAACGCACATTAATCTTGCTCTCTCCCACTTTAAGGATTGTTCCCTGGTTATTATTCAACTCGGTGTTCCAGCAATTTTAAATGCTATCTTCTCTTCTACCCTCAGTTTCTGCTGACACCAGAAGAGAGGTTGCTTGTCAGCCAGCTGTTGCTCTCAGCTAGTTTTCACTGGCATTGGGATAGTTCCCATAACTATTGGCTGCCGAGTGTTTTTGGAGCCCGAGACATTACTAGGCTTTCACAGCATCTGAAGTGCTTGGAAGGGGACAAAGCAATCCAGAGCCCGAGTCTGAGCTCCTCCAGAGATGACCTGGCTCTCCCCCCTGCCAACCAGCCCTGAAAGGATCCCCTGGTGCTCACAGCTGTGTCTGCAGGAGCTTGCTCTACCACTCACCCTGGAAGCCTGGGGGTAAGTGGAGGAGCAAGAGCCCCAGCAGAGCTGGAGACAGCTGGAGAAGGGCCCTCCTTCTCTTGACTATTAATTGGTTTTCCTCTACTCAAAAAAGTGGGTGTTGCATGTGCTGATAACCCTATATACTTACTAATTAGTGTCCCATTCACCTTGAACTACAGAGCTTACAGCTGCCAGCTGCAGCTTGTGATATCTTGAGTATGTGTTTGATGAACTCTGGAGACATTTTCATCTGTTAAATATAGAAAAGCTGAACAGCTACCCAGCACAGGCAGTGCAGCACAGAATCATATGCTTGTCAAGGCCATGTCTGAACTCCTGACTTCAAACTAATAGAGCTGCAAACTTAGTGAAACTGTGCAATATAGGCTGGCTCTCTCCCAGGCTAATTTCTCAGACAAATGCCACGTGGCAGAAATTAGCTGCTACACTGGCCATTAACTACTACTTTCACTGGTTGGATAACCAAGAGTGTGCCATAAACACTGTGCCAAAATCCTGCCAATTAGACTTTGGTATAGTTAATGTCTTTGTTTCCATATTTATGATGCTTGTACTGTAAATACTTTAGATACAGCAGGTTTCTTCAGCACTAAGGAATTTAAGAACAAGCCCAATACTTCCAAGGAAATTGACTGCAAGGGAACTGCCACCGGCTATTTACACCAGATTTTAGAAGATCAAGATGAATATACATTTTTCCAAGTGTTTACTTAGCGTTTAACTCACATTTAACTGTTATATATTTATTAACATGCAATTACACAGTTGCCACTGAGGAACTGGTAGAGACACCCTGTACTCTGACTTTCTAGAAAAGAAATTGAAAGCCATCAGCATATTTTGTGCTAATGTACTACTGAAAATATCATGAAATTAAACTCATACTTCGTAATTACAAATAGTAGCAAATGGTTAGCATATTTAGTCAAAGTACTACTTTGACTTCAGCTGCTTAAAAAAAAAAAAAAAATCTATTTGTTACTGGAAAGATTTGTATGAAAACAGATATCCTGATTGTTAACTCTACTGTGTAACCATGTTTACAAGGTAACAGGCATAGGAATAAAACTTTTGATATCTTAACTTCTTCCATATCTTCCTTTGTCTCTAGCTGTTGCTTGGATTTTCTTCCAAGCTTCCAGCTTCACCAAAATAGGTCAGCCTTGCTCTGAAATATGAATGCTTTGCTCTTCTCCATATAAAGGGATTGAGGTTCTTTTACATAGCATCCATTCAGAAATATCACTGTATGTTAATTAGCTCATGCTGTGAACAGCCATTTTGGAGGCTTGAAAGTATGGGGGAAGGTTTTCTTCAAGAAAAGATTAACTGGTTAGTCTATATTAATATCTAAAAAAATAAAATAAAACCAGAGGTTAGGACATGATGTGTAACTAACTGGATTAGAAGCAATGGCACAGGGAAAAAAAAAAGTGTTTCCACAGCGATTTTTTTTTTTTCCCCTATTCTGGGCTAGTTGGAGGGGGAAGTGCCCGTTAAAAGATTTTTCTAAATTATTAAAAGTGAAAAGAGTACAGAATCAAAGTAATATGTATTAATGGAGAAATCGGAATCAATATTTTATTACAGTTGCTAATGAAATATTTACCAGATTAATTTTCTTACACACTCTAGAGTAATTAAAAAGATACAACCCTTACATTAACACCTAGATTAACATGCCTCTTCTTATATTTGTGTTTGTATAACAGTCAACTAAGTAAATTCATCTGTGATGAGAAGATCCTCATCTATGGCTTCTGTTTGAGTCTTTTCTTTCCATGATACTTCTGAGGGGATTGATCCAATGTCCATTGAAATGAATACAGAGCACAGACACTGAAAAGTATGAAAATCAATGCAAAGACTTTCATTAACTTCACAGTGCTTTGGTCTGAACTCATCACTCTTTAATGACAGCTATGAAGAACTGCAATCTGTAGCATATTCTTAAACACAATATTGATCATCTCAGTACGAAAAAGAAAAAAAAACACAAACCTGGTAAAAGGTGGTGAAAATAGGATGTTAGAAAACACCAGTTTAGGAACAGTATGTTGAGAGATGCAAGTGAACTCCCAGGCTCAACAGTTAGTGAGGTAGCCCTCATCTGCACTGACAGTGACCAAATGAGGTGAAGGGAGAAGGTAAGAACATCCCAAGCAACAGAAAGTGTCTTCTGTCCTGCTTGGTTAATTTAAGATGAGAAAATGACACACAAACCTTTTTATCACACTGTACTCGTACATGTATTTTGTGTGGGTCACATATTTTAAACAGTTACAAAAATATTTTAGAGATATTAGCTAAACAAAAATAATTCAAGAGCATACATGTTCTTCTGCTTGTATAAATGGTTCCCATGAGTGAAATAAAACTAGGCTCAGAGGGAGTAAAAATACCCACAACTAATCAACTGGAGACATCTCGAGACATGATTTAGGATGTTTTCTTCCTATAGAAAACACATCAAATACTTTGGAGTCAAACACCAGAGGATCTTCCAGAGTTCAAGGAACTGTTTGTCACTAAAACTACAAATTTCTTTTTTTTTTTTTTTTCCAGGGGCAGAAAGTTTAAGTTCCTCCTTCTACAAGACCACTGTCTGTCAGCCTTCACAACTCGGGAACGTGACAAGATCCAAGGAGGAGTCATTTGGCAATAAGAGTGAAAACTGAAAATATTTCTCTAACTAACTGGTTTCAAAACTCAACCTAAAAGGATCTAATGCCTCTGTTTGAACCTGCAGCAGAGTGAATTAACCTCAGTGGGGAAAGCAGAAGTGAAATAGAAAAAAAAAAATGCAGGAAAAGCACAACTTTACCTATTGTCACTGTCACAAGCTCAGCTCTCAGAGACATGGAAGTTATTTATGGTGCCCACCTGCAGTCATTTGCATGCAGGCACATCGGTCATGGAAGCAGGATCCAACCTGTGACTCTCAGAAAATCATAATCCTTATTGCTTATTTGAACTCCTGCAGTTGTACCTCATGGTCGCAGGTCTGCACCATTCATGGCTGACGTTCTGATCCCTTTCTTTCCTGATTTCAGTCACGCACACCTCACAAACCCACTCTGTACAGTGCTGAGAACCATAAAGACATAGAATAACTATGCCAGACCTGCTCTTTCAGAAAACAATACCAGTAGAGGAAAACGTCTCCTACACTACACCTTCAAAGAGATGATTAAGATGTGCTCTCAGAAGAATTTAAGAGTACTTAGGTATAGGGATATACCTACCTGTAAAGCTGATAATAGACTCTAGTGCAGACAACACTCAATCTACTTTTTTGACCTCATTAGAAAGCACAGCCTCCCCTCATAACAAAGTACACAAGTACCTCCTCTCTGCTCCTTCCTTTTCCACCCGTTTCTCTCTCCCTGCAGCCAGCAAAAGCTTAGAAGCACATTCGGAGAGAGAACTCTCCGTGCTGCCATTAAACATTTGCTTTGACAAATTCTTCTTCCTCTGGCTTTGCAAACATGCAGGCTGCAAAGGTGATCTCTACATAATTTTGTAATTTGTTTTACCCAAGAAAGGCAAAAGCAGAGCTTGGATTAAAGTGGGCAGGTAGCATTATTTCACACACCACATCATCCTTACTCCCTCTCCCTGCTAATTGCTCACTGGTGCTGTCATAAGAGTCTTCACAGTGTATGCAAAATTCAGAAGGAGTAAGAAAATCTTCCTGCCTCAGTTTCACATTGCTTTTCTCAGAGTTTTCTTGTCATTCCCCTCTTATTATCCCATCTTGAGATCAATAAACTTACCAGTGTTGTATATGAAAGAGACATAACAATAACATACTTAGCCTCCATAATGTAAATATTACTTTTAGCACAGATGAGAAAATCCCTCTCTCTTAGAGACACACAAACCACTCAGATAGCATGCTCGCTGAAAACATTTCTAAATCCAAAATTCAGTCATTTTGAATGTAAACACGGCTCTTCTTTGACATAAATTATTCCCTGCAATATGCCACACGTAGAAAAGAAAGTTGAGGAACATTAATTAAGAAACAGGTAGAAATGAAAGTGAACCAGATTCAATTTTCCTGCTCTTGACTGGAAAGACAAAAACATCTACCACAGAAATATCTGGTGCAAAATACACTGCTCAGAATTTATATTGCTGTAAACCTTTTCCAAACTAATGAAGCTAGGGGACACTTCCAGTGCAGCACCAACACCCTTTGTTAGGGATCTCTCATAAAGTAAACTGTAGGAGCAGAAATTTTTAAGATCCTCAAACTGCCTTCCCAGGAGGCAGGAATAACAGAAGCGATGCACGCACCTGTCCAGGTGTGACCCTTCCTCAGGAAGGCCCCTTCAGCATTGCCTGGCGATGGCCCTGCCCCATACCCTCAGCACCAAACGCAGCAGAGGTCGCAGGCCCGGGTTTATTCAGGCAGCCAAATTTGTAAGCCTTACTTATAAAAGCTTCGTATCTCACAAAAACAACAACAAGGGGCTGTCTGGGTTATGAAACGCTGCAATTAATCTATCCACAACGGACAGGTAGACAGATGAAAGAATAACTGTATGCACAGGCTGGTTTGCCCGCTTCCCCTCCCTCCAGCCATGGCAGCCTTCCCAAGCCAAGCCCTGCTTACCTCCCAGGCACCTTCAAGCAAGAAGAATTCGGTGAGTTCCTGGTATTCCCCCTATCAAACCTGGGACCACACTTGCAAAATTGGCATCAGCAGAGACAGCAGAATTGGGGGCTTTTAACACCTTCAGAACTGCCTGCATAATGAGATGTTAACTGGCAGCAGAAACCTGCTTTGGGAGTCGCAATGAGTCTGCTATAAACACAGGACCACAGGAGCTGTGGCTTTGCTGAGGAATACCAAGCACCACCTGTGATAAAACCACACCTGAAAGCAACAAGGCATCAACACGATTTTTTGAAGCTCTTTTGTTTTAAAGCCTTTCTCATAACAGTGGTCCTAAATTTGTATATATATCACCCTTTTAAATATAAAGGTCTATATTTTAATTAAAAGAGTGCAAATGAAATCAAGATTTAATGACAAAGCATTTGAAGTATGATTATTAAATCAAATCTTAAGACTGGGCTCAGACCAGACATTTGCTTGTTGGGTGGTTGTTTTTTTTTTTCAGAAAGCTGAAAGCAGAGAAGGCATTAATTTTCGTTATTTCTACCATACATATATTTTTAACAAAAATAAAAAAGGAATAAATAAAATTTTGCAATTATCACTAAACTGCATACAAGCCATTAGTAGCTGTCTGTATTTAGCTGTAAAAAAAAATGAAGAGACAGTTCTCTGTATTAAGACATACTCTCCAAAGCTGTATTTCAGTTCAATTTTCTTGTGGCTTCACTTCTTTTTACACTAGGTGGCACTCTGGAAATATTTCTAAATTCTGGACTCCTTTCTATTGCTTTTTAAAAAGCCAACAAATTAGCGATTTCCCTCAAACCTTCTATTGTTTACAGCCTACTGAAAAAGGCAAGTGAATTATACAGAGCAGTATAGAAAATTAGCATTGTTAAATGTGTCACATATATCACTAATAAAGTTTCATTATTTATACTGTCAACTTGAAAAGCACTTATTTCCTAATCAATCAACTCACAACTAAATAAACAGTCATATAGGCAACAACATGAAAGCACAGTACTCCTAAATCAGATCTTCCTGAGATTAAGTCTATGTTAGCTGATATAAGGAGGAGAGGAATAACAAAGAAGAAAAGTCCCCGATTTACTAGCTTTCCCCCATCTCTCCAGATATCTACTTTTATTGAAGAAAAAGGACATATGTATGTATTTTAGGGGAGATGTTCTTTTCTGCTTTTTTTTTTAAAAAAAAAAACAATAAATGCTACACTTAACCCCAAAGGTTAACCTGGAACATAAGTTAGGACAGTCCCATTAAATTAATTTACAAAAGCTCAAGATGCATTTAAAATTAACCCATCTCTATTTGGGGACTGGGGATGCAGAAGAGAAAAGAGATTTAAATAGTCGCTTGAAGGGCTTTGTACCATCTCAATCCAGCTGCAGTCTCACAGACATCCCTTTTGATGTTCACTAAAGCTGGAGATGAGTTCTAGTAAACAGATGTCCTTGTCAGGGAAAATAAACAAACAAAACCCCATCAAATTTGGTACTATCCAGTAGTTGGAAGTGAACTGCAAACGTTTCTCCTTTGTTTGCTGGGTTGCTGCAGGAATGGGTTGATTTGACACTGGATCCAGGAGTGGATACTGATAAATAAAGGGAAAATAGCCTGTCTCATTGGCTGTGAAGGACCGGGGTGTCAGGGCACTTGGTATGTGCTAGAGGACCAACTGCTGCTCCTTCTACTCAGTCAAAAGTCAACCTGTCGTATGTGGCTTCTTTTGAGTTTTGTCTTGTAAGAGCTATGAAACAGATTGTTCTGAGAAGGAAAAGCAAAGTGCAGCGGCCTCTTATCTTCCCTGGTTTCCCTCCTGCCCCTAGAAGATTTTGCAGGTAGTTCTTAAACATTCAGGTTATATATTTGCCCCTGGAAAAGGCACGCCACAACCACAGCTGCCAACTAGGGACTGTTCTGTTCTTACTTCTTCCCGCTTTTTTTTTGTGACAATTTTAGGTGACTATCAGACAGTTTGTAAATCAGAGATTTATCACAGAAGTGATAAATCTCACTCATCACAGAAGTGATGCTGTAAGTAGCATCAGAGGTTGGCTGGACAACACAGGCAGCGTTTGTGTGCTCACAAAAGGAAGATGCCCTACAGAAGCAGCCACAGTATTTGTTACCGAGATCCTGGGATTCCTCTTTGAATTTTCTTTCTGACACACTGATCTGCAGAAACTCTCCCTGGAGGTGGAGGAAGCCTGGATCACCGGCCCAGCTTCTTACCTGGAAAGCACGGTCAAAATTTCCCAATCAACTAGGTCAAACCCAGCTCAAAATTCAAGTGTGTCTTGCACACAAAGCACAGGGTAAGCCTTGTTGATCCAAGTATGTTCAAAAGTGCATGAAAATACAGACCTCACAACCTCCTGCCGATCAGGAGTTAAGGGTAATGAGGTTTTACTTAAGAAAGGAGATGGGCTGGCTGGCTCACAGTTCTAGACAGTCACTGGCAACATAAGGGGTCACACACATCACTCCACATTGTTATGATAGAAAATCTTCATGCAGGCAGGGTTAACTCTTCACATAACTGGTAGTTCAGGTGGGATTTCGATGTTCCTTACAGAAACACAGGACCCAAAAGCAAATGTAAGCATTCCAGTCTCCAGGATGTTTTCATTACCCATGTTGCTGACTATTAGCCAACACACTGTTCAAGGTCATTACCTCAGCTGCTTAGAAAATGGCGAGTTGGGATAGATTTGCTGGTGAAGAGTTCTTCCCTGCCTCTACTTGTTCTTAGTGATGAACTTGGGTGTAGAGTCAAAGGCTGGCTTTTCCCCCTTCTTCAGAAAGCCTTTGCAGCTCAGACTGAGCCTGCATCAGAGCATAACCTTAATTATGAGCCACCAGGATGGTGGGCAAGTGACTCTCAACACAGGCTCCATGCTTGGCAGCGTGCAAACATGGTCCCCAGTGCCCTCATTATCAGAGGCAGATTTTATCAAGCAAGAGAAGCTTTGGTCACTTGAGTCAGAGAAAGGCAGAGAATTTGCCCGTTTGTCTTTACAGTGGTATGGCTAAATCAATAACCTGTGGAATGAGAGATTTAGGGTGGATGAAGGGTGCATTATCTTATATATGTGTATTGGAAAGTGCTGGCAACACACTGCAGCTTTGAACAAATAAATGAATTTACTAGGTGGAAGAGAGAGACTGCTGATAAAACAGAAAAAAATACTATACTCAGAAGGTGATTTTAGTCCGAGTGCTAATATTTTATACACAAGAATATTGAATTTAGGGAGAGGCTTATTCATTCATTTGGCTTTTTAACTTTCTAAAGTGCTTTTATTGACTGATTTTGTTTGTGGCAGCTAATATTACTGTCAGTGTAACAATATTTTTTCCTTATTTAGCTCTCCTGATGCAGTTTGCCATCTGAAGTCATTTACCTTTCATTTTTTAAAATAAAGCTGCTTTTTAAAAACTCAGAGATGATTCACATGGTTTGAGCCTGCATTTGCTCAGATAAAGCTGAACTGCTAAAACTTCAAGAACTGTTGCATTAGCTGAGACCCAAGGTCCATTTGCTGTGAATTTAACTGCAGCAACATTAATTGACAAGACATCTGCAGGATGCAAATAGGAGACGTACACTCTTCCTTACATGTCAACCTTCCCTCCAATCTTTATACTATTTTTTTGTCTTGGAAACAACATCCATCTGCTAGGAGAAAACATACACATGAACACAATTTCTTCAATTTGAGATCTGGTTTGATATAACTTCACTATAACACGTCCAGGAACTCCAAATCACTTAGTCACAGAGATGCCAACCCCGTAGTGGATGTACAATAGAAAATATTCCAGCAAAACCACCTTTCTCCCATTTAAAACCCATTTCATTCAGCATTAAAGTTTCTCTAAATCTGAAGGCAGCTTTCTGAGTTGGAGTCCTGCCATTCCAGCGGACTACAGAGGAGCAAATACATTTTGAACTTGAACTATATTTGCTGAAGGCAAGGCTGTAAGGCTTAGCTAAAACAGCCTTTGGATAAGAGGCGAGGAGGAGTTGTTTCTGCAGAACCTCGATGAATTCAGTGTGAAAATAAATCAAAATTTGCTCCCAGATCTATGAAAAAATCAGTTTTTCTGTCTCTGGAGGAGCAGAGTTCATGCTTTTCATCCTTCCATTGCAAAAACCAAGCAGACCATTACCAAACCTGGGGAACTCCAGGCAAGATTCAGCTTGTGGTCATGAATGTTTATTTCACTGAATCCTCAGTGACCTACCACCTCCCAATGGGGTGAAGTGTTGTACTTTGACTTCGTTGAGAATATAGAAGTAATCCATTTGATAATTTCCTTTACCAACTCGATCACAGGGGCTCAACCAGGCTGCAAAGGTCATTGGGGCTGCAAAAGTAGCAGCTACACCCCAGTTATTCAGTGTCACTCAGTTCTTGGAAAGAGGCAGAATCCCAGGTGGCCAAACAGGAGATGGAAAAGAGCAAAATCAACAAGGAAGAGGGAAGACTTCAATGCTTTGCCATCTTATCAGTGCATTGGTTTGATGATGCAGACAGTAAGCAGTGCTTGCACATCAAAATAGAGGGTCCTAAGCCCCCATCTCCACAGTGTAAACTTTCTAAGCACTGGTGTGAAGTTCTCCACTGACACATACAGAGTCCAAGCCCCAGCTGATAAAAATGTACTTTCATACCATGTAAGCATCCATTGATACCTTGATGCTGCACTGGGTAATTGCTTTCAGTTATGCATGTGCTTCCCATCATCGTCAGTCCACACAGACTTAGGATCCACGGCTTTGGAGAGCCTCTCTTCTTGCTGATTAAGAAAACGAATATGCCACCCATTAACTCCTCCTTCCTTTGTCTGTTTATCTTGATGGCCACCCAAGGATATCTGAGCATTTTCTAGCATCCTTAAAATCTTTCAGGAGACTCTTCAACTCTCCCTATTTGTGAGGCCTAGAAAATTCATTAAATTCTTTTTATTTGTTTGTTTTTTTAAGGTGAAAATCTCTCACTCCCTCTCTATTGCTTCCCTGGTTATTTCAGAAACAGCTTCTTCCCTCTGCTTCAAGCTATACCGGCTTTAGCTCTAGCAGCAATAAAATGTAAGGGCATTCATGGAGAGCTCTCTGTGATATTCATCAGTCCCTCCTCCTCCAATCCCATCTGTCATCTACAAGGGAAATGGTTTAGCTTATTGCATATTCCCTAAGTGGCCAGATGTGACATGGCCACAATCTCATATAAATGTTTTGAGAGTGGGAATGGACACGACAGTCTCAAAGTCACTATCCGTCAGCCCATGATGCCTTTAGTAGTGCTGATTGCCTGGGAGGAAAGACTGTCTCTCTTCTTCCAAGCCAATTTGCATGCCGTGAAACAAGCCAGTGCTGATTGTCTGGACACTTGAAAAGCAGCCCTGATGCTGGTTGTATCCCTCTTTGTTGTGGGCAGACTGTTCTAGAGATTTTGGTGTGTTAAACATTTGGGGATTAGTATGAAGATAAGGGAAGAGATGGTGATATTTTGTGCAGGATATAACGGGTAGAGACCGGTTGCTGTGGGATGGTATCCTGGGAACCTGTTACAGTATGATTGATCTGCCTAAGGGAGCTGGGCTTGGCTGCTAATTCAGTGATGTAGTAGAACTAATGATAGGTGCTGATGCAGTCTGATTTTTTAAAGTATTGTTTTTCCTGGTGATTTATGGTTGCATCTACTAGTTAAAATTAACAGCTACCTTAGCAGGAAGCCTTAACCAAATTGGTGATTCTGCACGGAATTTCTCAACTCCGAGCACCAAAAGGATCAAAAGAAGAGACAGAATTCTGAGTGAAGCTCACATCAAAGAAGAACTAGGCAAGAGCTTTCACTGAAATCACAATATTTCCAACATTCTGGGTGTTTAGCCCAAGGTCTATTGTTTCTAAGCACTGCAAACCCAGCTGCAAAGTCTGAGCTGGGATTTGGGCTGCCCCACATCTTCTGTATGTGTGTCTATATAATTTTAGTTTATACAGTATACAACAGAAGAGCAAAATATTAGTAAAGCTTATGCTAGAAGATAAATGCCTTAGCAGGTGCTGAGATGAAGGAAAAAGCTTTCTGATTATAGCAGTTATGGACTAAAATTCATGATATTTTAACATAGTTTCTGCATTACCCAGAAGTTTTTAGTCTCACCTTGGACATATTTTTCATCCTGTTTAGAGAAGTTGCTAAAAGTTAGAGTAAAAGACAGAAACATTCATTACTGCTTATACAACAAAAACATTCAGCTTTCCTCCTGGCAAAATGTTTTAGAAGCAATTCTGATAATTTTTAAAGCATCCTTTTAAAAAAAAATGTTATAACGCCTCATTTTTACAATTTCCAAAACGTTTTTTCATGTTATATAAAAAACAACCTCTCTGTGTAAGATGCTTAGATGATTATACACATTTACATTTTTGTGCATGGGCACATAAAGTTGGCACAAAAATCCAGTATTTCCATTTTATCTAAATAAAATCTTTTCAGGTTTATATGGGTGAAAGTTTGATTTCAAAGGGCACTTTCTCCTAAAATCTCTATTCACTTTAGATCAAAATAATATTTTAAAAGCACAAGTCTTCCTTTGTTTTAGAAAATCCACTTCTCACTTTCCACTAGCAACAGCTGTATTTAGTAGGGAAACCCATTATTGTGGACACAGGACCTTCTGCCTCACTGAGACGCCCATTGCTGACAAGGGTAACAGAGTCGGAGTCTCTGCACTTTTCTTTCTTGTTGTAAATAACAAGAGCAGCCCAACTCACTTCTTAAGAATCTGGTATTTCTGGAGAGGTGCCAGCAACTTAATTACCTAACCTGATAACTGACATCACCACCATTTCTGAAAAAAACAGCAACAACGAGCATTCAGATGCATTATTTCACAAAACAAGGATTGCCAGCACAGCTTCAGGGCCTTCAATGCAACACCTACATTTAAATTAATACAACAGGGGAAGCAATGTCTGAGCTAATAATCCCAGACAGCTTTTTTCTGTTAGCGCATCGGCAATGGGTAATTGCAGGTGCATGGGCAGCGGACAGCCACGCACAAGACTGCGAGGCAGGAAGAGCCCTGCTGGCTTGTGGATTCCCAACCTGTTATTAGGCAAGGAGGAGAGCTACGAGGAGGTCCAGACAAACACGATGCTAATAAAGATGACAGTCAGCAAGCCACAGCAGCACCTGAAAGGTATCTGTGGAAGTCAGACAAAATAGGCAGCCTAATGTTTTAGCATTTCAATGAGAAAAAGAAATAATGAGGAACATGTATTTCCACAATGAATTTACATTCACATGATAAAGACAGTTCATAGACTAACAAAAATCTGAGACAGAAGATTGTCATTTGCTCTGATGTTAGCACTACCCAGCAAATTTGAAGATCCATAGATATCTATGTGTCCCGCTCCTACTGATATCAACTGGCTCGTCTCTTTAAACAAGAAAGTTAGATATCGAATTCTCTCTGTAGATCTGAGCCTTGTGCTCTCCCACAGCAGGTGCTGTGTAAAAAGAAGATTGAATCCATCTGACTTTAGGAACTTAACTGAGCAGGTTAATCAAAGCTGCCTTTAGTCCCAGGGGACAGAGGCACCTCCAGCAGCCAGGAAGTTCAGCAAAAAACCTCAGGCTCCTACTCTGAACATATTTCTGAAGATGCCTCTCAGTCTGCACAGGAAAAATGCATTTTCACCAGATAACCAAAGCTGGGGTGTCTGAATTCCTTCTCCTTCAAAGAGATTTGTCGTTGCTGTTGTTGTTGCCTTTCACATGAAGACATACAGGGCATGTCCAGTCACTGCCATAAGGTTGCAGGAATCCTGCAGGTTTTTCCTCTCCTTCACCGAATATCTATTTATTCAGAGTGTGAGAACTTTTGTAATAGAATTGGTCTGGAATAACCAAAAGAGCAAGATATGTGTGGCACAGTGGCATAGTGGGAAGTAAAACCTGATGCTGCTACAAAGCTGGTGAGAAAAATCTCTAGTGTGTTTCTACTGAGCTGTGCTCCTTTTCAAAATACTCTTCATAGCATGGAGCTGAAGGAAACCTTTCCTGACAAAAGTTCTCAAAAAATATCAAGATTCATTAATAGGTTTAATCATTCAACATTTTCTTACTGTATTTTTTTCTGAAAACCTCTTGCCCAGCTACAGGATCTCTAAGCCCCACTAAGGTATTATACAGCACTGCATTTACTATGGATCAATTACCAATTTATAGTCCATTTAACTACAAAATCAGTCCTTAGGCTTTGCATTTGCATTCAGTAAAGGTTTTTGTTTACTATCTGTCAACACACAAGGGACATCAGTAGCATTTACAAACTGGTAACCATTAATCTGTTAGGGAAATATGACAATTGATATTTCGATTCTGGTAATTCATAAACTCTGTTATGTATCTCCCCAAGCAGAGAAGGAGAAATTTGATTTGAATGGAATCCCAGAGAAAAACAGATACATATGAAAAATAGGTTTGTCCCCATATCATGAGCCTGGTCTTTGGAGACCATGCAAAGGAAAACAGACAGTGATATAAAAATCCCGTTAACTTTTAAAATGGATGAACCAGACTGCGAACCTCTTGGAGCTAGGCTACTGTTTAGGTACTTATAAAACATTCTTCTCTTATTGTGTCCTACTGAATATAGTAACTGCTTAAACAGCCATTGCATTAAGATGAAATGAATGCCTTCTTTATTTTTACCTTAAATTGGCTGGTACTGAAATGATTTGGAGATGGCAAATTGCATGCACCTTATTGCTATCAAAGGAGAAATGAGTAAACATGAAAATCCCTAAACCAAGATCAAATACACCCAAGAGTAGACAGTAAGATTCTCAGGACAATCACTGTCCTGGTTGAGGACAGACACCTTCTTTGGCCAGCTGAGAGTAAAGGCATCTCCCAGAGGAAAAACATTAAGCAGATTAGCTTGTCACGCAGCAGGCTAGGAGAGCGCCTGAAAGACAGGTTTTACCTCATGGTTATACCATAGTTTAAAAACAAAGTATTTTTAAATGTTAGGAACAATCTTGAAGAGCCCAGACGATAGCCACCTCAGTGCATCACACTGATTCTCAAAAATACAGTCCTCTGCAAACGTTTACTCTGTTCTGGCTGTAAAACCACCTTGCCAGATAAACTGTCACTTAGTGTCATTTTACTGTCACTGAAAATTGGGAATCTCCATTTCCAGTCCTACTTAGCCACTGACTCAACTAGAAGCAGTCAAGTGGATGGAGCTTTCCAAAGGCCTATATTGACTTTTAAGGACCTTCCTTCTGGAGCCGTCTACCTGTAGTTGTCTGAACGTGTGCTTTCACATGCTGAGATGTTTTATGGTGTACATAAAAGATCATCTAAAAAAGGGGGTACTTAGACATTCGAACGGGCTGCCCAGGGAGGTGGTTGAGTCACCATCCTTGGATGAGTTTAAGAGTCGTTTAGATGTGGTGTTGGGGGATATGATATAGGGAAAAACTTTGTAGAGTAGGGAAGATGGTTGGACTCGATGATCCCAAGGGTCTTTTCCAACCTGAATGATTCTATGATTCTATGATTGTTGAAGCATTCTCTCCACTACACCCCCTCAGCCGCCCCTCAATTTTTGCTTTTGCTAAGAATAGTAGAAGTACAGAATTTTACTTCTACCTCAAAAGAGTGCTGTGAATTCACAGTGTCTCCAGAGAAAGATGCCCTGGCACACTCTGCCTGTTGATGGCCATTTGTCCCAGCTGGATTGTACTCATAAATTTACCTCTTTGAATACCTTATTGTACAGTAAGCCACACCTGGAGGCACCTGTTTTTATAGCATGCACAACACACACTTCATATCCCCAAATTGCTAAGCTCATACAGAGTCTGATATAATTACCTAACTCTTCAGGGCCAACTCCATGACTTGGATAGAGGTGAGACAAAATTAACGTTAAAAGAACCCAACAGACGTAGTAGACATTCTCCTGCATTCTCTGGGATCCAGATGACGAATTTAAAAAAAAAATGAACGGTTAATAGCTCAAAAAAGCACATCTCTCTTATTGGTGCCATTGGGTGTAATAACCAAAAAAAAAAAAAAAAAAAAAGAGTAAATTTGTCATTAAATTGGTTAAGGCTTAATGCAACAATTATTCCTCTGGATTTGTTTTGATTGGAGGGAGCAAGTTCATTCAGCACTGCCTCAGGTTTTCATCTGTTAAAGGTCACTGACTGCCCATAGTGACAAGGGTGGGGAAATTAGTCAGTCTGTTGGAAAGCATTATTAATAGCAGTAGTGCTTGGAAATGGTGATCATGGCAGGACACAGGTATTACACTAGAGGCAGGGGGAAGAGTAGATGCAAAACCTGAAGTGTACCTGCTTGCTAAATCTTAAAATTGGCCCTTCCTCAGATCCCAGAAGCTCTCGGCCTGCATATCCTAGAAAAAGCAGACCCAAGAGCACACTGAGAAAAATTTGTATGCCAAATAAATTTAAGAAGGATCCAAGAAAGGGAAAAGGCTTGCATTGGAAACAGCTGAACCTTGAACTTTTACCCACAGAAAAATCAGTTACTGGTTTTATAGCTCAAGACTCCAGATGAGATGAGCCCCTGCAGTCTGGGATGAGAGGCAAATGGGAGATGAGACCAGGCTCCCTTCTCTGAACAGTACCAAAGCGTTCAGAGTGGGCACCACTGTCTTGGCAAAAAGTCCCAAAAATAGTTTACTGAGTGCAGTGTGAGTGTCTCTATTACAAATGTTTTTATTATGGCCATTTCATTTTGCCTTTCAATGTTTTACTTCTCTTATGCTGAGAGAATTAATTTTACACAAGATAATTACGAATTGATACAAATTACTCCTTATAAATATGAATGATGTTCTCTTTTCTGAACTAGAGAACTGGAGACACTGAGAGATACAAATGCATTAATGTATTCAATAGACTTTTTTTTTTTTTTTTTTAATTCCAGTGTCTTGCATTTTGTGCCTATTTGTTGTTCTTGGTGAAATCTATATGGCATGTGAGATAATTTGTCACAGCTTTCATTCTGAGAGTGGTTTTCCCTGTGGAAGAGCCTTGTGGTGTGTTTGTATTCCTCAGCCTTGCTTCAACTGAGTGATAAGAAGGACTCTTCAGATGGGGAATTTTCCCAGCCACACCTGTGCAATCTCTGAAAGGAAACATATACCATAATATAGGCAAACCTTTAATTCCCTTACAGGCAAATAATGCACAAACAAGGGGATACTATGTCTTGTTTTCCTCCATGGAGCAGATAGGCCTCTGGTCCTACCCACCATAGGCAAGTAGAAATTTTCTAATCTTCTGGGAACTTGGCAGTGATCTGATGTAGCCCTCAAGAATTGTTTCATATAGTTTCTGGGGTTTTTTAATTCTACCATTTTGTCCAAAATGAGAGGATGATCATCTCCAGGCTAAATGTCCTGAAATAACTGTCTTCTGAACTTTGCAGAGATGGTCTTCAAAGACCTTCAGCTCCACTGAAATACCATGGGAATTGCAAAGGGCCAGGCAAGTATAAAATTTATAAAGCTGACCAATCTAACTTGGAAATCAACTGAGAGATTTGCTGACAGCAAGAATACAACAGAGAAAAGCAGAGAGAAAAGCAGGGTAATTTTTCTTTAGCTATAAAAACCCAGATCAGTCTCAAACACAGCTTAAACTTTAAGGGATCCACTCACAGACTTTCATACCTTTGTGTTTTTTCCACTTTCTGTGTCAGATGAGAACACTACCTTTGATACTAATTGATCGTTTGATTTTCACTGGCACACTTTCGAAACAGATGGTTGCCCCAACCTTTTGTTCCTAAGCACCAGCTTGAAGATTTGAAGCAATGAGTAATAGAAATAAATTGAATAATTGAATGTAACCTGATTCTGCCTGTCCCCTCTCTCCTTTATCAAAGCTGACTTCTAACAGGGGTCCGAAAGCTCATGTCCACTCTGGCCTTCAGTCCACAAATTCCTTCTACTTACCTATCCTTCTATTATTTCACATCTCTCTGTCTCTCTCTCCAGAATTTGAGCAGGTGACATTTTTCAGTCATAGCTGTCTACTGATAGGATATCGGGGATTTTTGAGGAAAGAGTATGTCAGCAGGAGTGCCCAGTTTTTATGGGGAATTTTACTACTTAAAAAGAAAGCACACACAATCACCTCCATATACTTGAAAAATGAGATTTCTCCACTTTTCCCTGAAAATGAGCAACATACTTCCTCTTGGATATAGTGCTACAAGGAATCATGGGAATTATAGTTCAATGCTATAGGTCTCTGTCCTGCTTTATAGGCCAGCTTCTAAAGCCCAACCACCTTCCAGAAATCCTTCTTTTCACCTAAACAGAGATAAAGACATAAAAAAATAGACATCTACAAAGAAAATAAAGGAAATTAAAGCTTTGAAAGGGCTTAATATTAAAAAAAATGCCCGCTAGCATAAGGCTTTATCTTAAATAAACAGAAACATAAAATGTATGGATCAGTAGCTAATCCTTCTCAACAGCTTATATCCAGCATCTTAATTATGGCATAAGGTTGCATTATACATGGGCATACCAAATGACCCCAATTCTCTTCCATGCAGAATCTGCCACATTACATTATCTTGCTTCCTGTCATATCGCCTGCAAAAGGCCTTGGCCTCCATTTGTGAAATCACCCCCGAGTTGAACATTAGCTGATCAAGCATCTGAGAGGATTCGTTATTTCTCACTATAACGGTGCGGTTCACCGAGCCACGTTACTCACCATGGCCATGGATCAAACCCCAGCGGTAAACAAAGCTGCCGAAGTCAGTGGAAGTTTTCCCATGGCCTCGCAAGGCACGATCCACTGTGCTGCAATGGGACCATTGCAGCTGGTTCCAACATATATAGAATTTGATCCATGGAAATGGAGGAGGAGTGCTTCTTGTAGTAAGCAGGTCTGCAGACTTCTGAACATTGTGCTTACCTCTAAAATCACTGGCTTGGAAATTAGGCACTTAGCAAATACAGTTGACAGTTAAATCCCTGTCATTCATTTATTCTGGGAATAGCTAAGCATATTGATCAAAATATTCCTAGGCCTGTTACTTGGTTTACCAGATTAAAGCTCCTCTGATTACATCTGCATGTTTTCAGAGAGGCTGCAAGATTTGCCTTTAAACAGAGCAAGGATAAAGGCTCAATTCTAGAGTGGCTGTGTCACTGCTATAGCGTGACACAACAACCCTAAAAGAGGTAAAATAATAATGTGATTGAAAGAGGTATTTCACTAAGCTACAAAAAAAGTTCAATAAATCTATTGGCTTTTTAATTAATATTATTTTTAAATTTCCCCAAATAAACTCAGGTATTGTAGTTATAGAATAGATTTGCCTGATTCTAAGCACACAGATAAGGTAGGCATGTCTCTGAAAATGCTCTAGAAACCACAAAGGAGATTTGCAAACCATACAAAAAGACTAAGAAAAATGTCCAAAATTAAACAATGGCAGTGAAAAATGATAAACTTGTTAGAATGAACATGTTTGAATAGCAATCTGGAGTTTCAAGGCACAAAAGACTTGAAAAAGTTTCACATAAAATCTTACTTTGCTTTTAAATTGTTTGATGTTACATGCACAAACAAACACACATTTGGGTTACGCATACGCAAATCCTTTGACTTCAACAGCTAGATTTCAGCTGTTGACCCTACAGGATTTCCAGTGTAGAATTCTAATTTACAGATGTGAAAACTTTGGTTAAGTATAGTGATTCAGGAATTCATCAATATTTGGGGAAAAAAAGAAACAAATCCATCAAAAGTCAGCATGCCTGTGAATTTTAAGGACTGCTGAAGTTGTTAGAGAAACTAAGGTGTTCCTGTACCGTGTATGAAAACAGAGGTAGTTATTTGACAACCTGTAAAGGTGATCTAAATGCACTAAACCCTCGAATATCCCATTCCCCTTTTTCCAAATCAGACCCAACAATCTTTTCACTACTGCTGATCAGCCTAACACTCATATTCTCCCAGTAATTGTTTATTTACTTTTACAAATTGCGTGTTCCCTTCTGACACAATCAAAATCCCTTTAGAGCTGATCCCGTTTGCAGTGCTGCAGCAACGAGGGCTTCAGAGAAGGAAAGAATCACAGAGTGAAGTTGGGAACTACCGTAATTCCTTGCCAGCCCTTGGCATTCAAACTTCATCACGTCTCCAAAAGCTCATTATAACAGAAATTGGACTTGATTGGTCAAGTGGGCAGTCAGAAAGCAAAGAATTTTTAAAGCTGATCATCAAGCAGCCCCAGCAATCGGATTTATAAACCAGGGACTTTACTGCATAAGACACAGAAGAGATTGATGCTGTTGAAGAAGGGTTGCAATTATCTAAATTAATGAAATCAGGAAGCCACACCTGCTCCACATGACTGACTCACTCCTCTGGCTCCAGCTTGAAAAGGTGGATTTAGCAATTGGTGGGTTTAACGTGGGATGAGCACGGTGTATCTAACAAGCTCCTTCAAAAGTGTTATGAGAAGCACAGCACAGGTGAGAGATCATGGCAGTTAATTACTTCCTGCCTTGGAAGAAGAGAGCCACACATCCCTGGAGGGAGTCCTTGCATTTCAACAAAAGCCTTTTTTACAGGGAGTGAGGTCTTACAAGCATAAGTTGGTTAACGTAGGAGGATGATCAGAGCCGCTTCTACCTTTCAAAGCAGAGTCAGTCCTCACAAGGCATTATGGTCCAAATCCTTGTTATACCACCTGGTAAATGTTTTTATAGAAATATCCAAACTCAAAGCTCCGATGGCTGTAACATGCACTCTTTGATAGAGGATGGGTCACATGCAAGGCCACCTCTAGCCATAGGAAGGCACCAAGGCTGATAGAAACAACCTTTACTTTGCTGTCTCCTACTCAGCTCTGGAAAGGCAGACAGGCTGTCCCTCTAAGGGTAAGATTTAGGGTATGTAGGAGACTGTAGAGTGGCAAACATGGGTCCTTTAGGGTGTTTACTCTTACTGTCTTAGGTCTGCACAGTCTCCCTGTATTTTCTGGAGCAGTGCCTCTGCAGCTGTAGATAAGACACTTCTGTGGTCCCCACTGCACCACCCTGGTAGGAACAAGTCCTTGGACTATTACCTCACCTCAGGAGTTAGCAAGAGTTTTGGTGGTAAGACATACAAGCATGAAGCTATGTAAGACTGATGGCCAGGAGACAGCTTCTCCAGTGACATTATCCAGTTTCACTCACATGGAGATACTGCCCAATGCCACAGATGGCAAGTGAGAACGATATTCTCACCATTTCTTAGAATAATGCAGCTAACACTCAAACTTGAAGCTGAGTAGTGACAGGAAGGCTAAAACACCAAGTCAAAGGCATTGAGACCAGAATATCCATCCCGACATAGCAAGTTGACTTCAGGAACAGATTTTTCTGGTTTTTAGGCTTTTCTGAGACATACAGCATGTTTACAAGCTTCATGAGTCTGATTGCAATTCATTTGCAAGAACCTCAAAACCATTAAAGCTCATAAAGGGATGTGATTCCATGTAAACTGGGCATAATTTTCGGTTTTAGCCCCCTGATGTCTTATTTGGCAGGGCCAAACAAGATAACTCTGTAACAAAGACTGCAGCAGAATTACACTGAGAAAGAAATATTGACTTTAAAAGAATAATGTTTCTTTCTACCCTCAGTGCTTCAGAAAGTTACCAGTCTTCTGAAAATCAAGTTGACTGGAGAATAAGAGTATTCAACAAATACAAGTACATAGAAACATATTGACAGCAAAGAAGGATGCTTATTAGCATTATGGTAACCCTCAACCAAGTCTGGGCCCTGCACCAATACATAAAAAAAAAAAAAAAAAAAAAGGTGTTTCTGCCAGTAAAAGCTTAGAAATAACTGGTCAGAAAGGGGAAAAAAAAGGGGGCCAAGGGGGGCACAAAACCAATGTGAGATCCTAAAAAAGGAAACCAATTGAGATCAGATTTCCAGAGTGAAGACTCTTTCCTCAGCTGTCTCAAGATGATGTAGATGGGTGAAATAGACCCTAAGTGGTCCAGAGTTTCTTGGTGGACTGGAATTTCCTTTGCAAGAAAAGCAGAAAAATCATCTGTGTTTGGACTATAAAAGAAAGGGCTGTTTCAGATACCCTGTGGTTTTAGGTGTTGACTGTCACTGTACCACCTGTGTTTTACCATGTTAGCGCATTCTTAAATTTACCATCTCATTCACATAAGCAGCATCTTGGGGTGGGTGGAGGGGGAGGTGGTGAGTGGAAATTATTCCTCTAATGGTTGGTAATCATTCAATTGCCATACTAAGTTTGCTAATGTACATTGCCTAACCTTTTTTTTTCCCCTACCATCATTGTCCTTCAGTTTATATAGTTCTTCTTCCTCCCTCATGCTTAATCCTCTCTGATGCATTTATTTAGAATAATCCTATCTCCTCTCAGCCTTCAATTTGCAGGCTAAGCCAGCTAAGCTCTTTTCATCTTCTCCTGAAAACACACACTCTGTTCTTTGGTAGTCTCTCTTTGCCCTTCTCCCCATTTCAGCTTCTTGAACTTAAGTGGCAGAATTATAGAGTACATTCATGTAGCCTCGGACAACAGCTAATTACCTTATACGTGCTGGTAGCCTCTCCTCAACACACTGCTGGAGTTATATTTGTCTTGTTTCACGTCAGCTGCACAGCAGCAGGTTCAGGTTCATCCAGAGACTTCCTCCCTTCAAACCTGAGATCTTGCTCCTCTGCTTCCAGAGGATGTGTTCTCCGAGTACAGTAACAACTCCTGCATTAGTCTGTAATGAATGACGTCGCGTTATTGAGATTAAACTGCTGGTGGCCCATGTTCTCATCTGAAATGCAGAGAATCTTGACTCATTTCATTAGCTAAAATGAAGTCGCCTCGGATTTCCAGCCATGTTAACAGATTCATCTTTAGACAGCCTCCTGGATGAGCTATCTACAGCTACTCTGGAGGCCATTAAAAAGTAGTGTTTATAACATATTGTGTTGCGCATAGTGTTCTACAAAGAGAGGGTGCTTTTGCCATGACATATGGTGTACAATGTAAATGAACTCTGGTGTAACAAATTAAAAAGCTTTTACAGCAACCTCTAAATACTATTTATGGCTCCCGAGTGCTACCTAGGCTGGCCACCAGTCAAATAATTACAGTCTCTACACCAAGTGCCAGAGTGCATTTTGTTGACTAACTGCTTCTACAGCGAGCTATGCAATCTATTTCCATGAAATATACTATCCGCAAACCACCATCCATTTTGACAGCAAAATTACAAAAGCCCAATGTGTTACCAGGTGTCATTCAAAGAATGGAGGCTGTAATGAAGTGGCCATTTTAAAAAAAATCACTCTGATGATCTTTCCTTAACACTTGCAGCTCTTGGTACAGCAAAAGAAACTCATGGTGACATAAAGCCTCTCCAAAGCTTGCTGAAGTCTCTCACTGGCACAGGAGCACTCTTCTGTCTGTGCATGATGGAAAAACTGGTGAGTAGGGCTGGCTGAAATACGGCAACTGAAAGCCTTTCCAGTGAACGAAGGGGTCCAGTTCTGCAGGGAGGAAGAACCTGCCAGAAAACACCCAACCAATTTCCTGAAACCTCATTTTGTGTTTAAGAGAAAATTCTATTCCTTTGCATAAAAAAAAAAAATATGCAAGAAACAAAACCAAACAAAAAAACCCAACACAAATCATCATCAGCTTTCACTTCTGTTTCTGGGAGCATACTAAAAAAATCTCAAGACCTCCTCTTTTCATCATTTAAAAGGATTTTTCTGTTAAATCATCTGAGGGTTGAGAGGTAGGGGTGGGGTTTGTTTGTTTTTCAAATCGATGCAATAGGGTACCTAGTAAAAACTCCATCTTGTTTGTCCCACCTGAGTACTGCAAAAGGTAAGGTGAGCTATGGGTATTCCATAGCTCTGAAAGTGCTCCATTTATCACAGGAAAATTGCTTTTTGTTTTTCTGGCCTATGTATATTTAAATATAGTTATACTAGTATTGCTATATATCTCCATGTAGATTCCAAAGCAAGCAATGGGCATAGCCCCATTATTTGAGATCATGTCTTGTTTTGAGGCACACATCCTAGAATGGTGGCTGCATTGCTTTATTACTGGACTACCACCCTTAAGCTGTGTGCAAGCCAGGCTTAAAGCTACACTACAGCTTTCCACAGTCAAAGGTTTGCTGTCAAATGAGCCGTACTAGTTTGTGACAAAATTACTATGACATTATGACTTTACTTTAATAGGCACTGGCAATACATTCATCAATCATGGATGCTGTATTTAAGCTGGAAAGCACTTGTCCTACTGTCTGGCTTAGAGCAGAGTAACAGCATTAAATACCTACATAGCAAGTGAGAGTACATATTTGTAGTCTTTTAGTGTACAGAAGTTTTGAAAGCAGTCATTTTCTGGTAAAGACTAGTGCAAGGATGCCTGCAGAATTTAAAGCAAGGAAGATGATGGATGGCAAAGAACAAGGGGTTCTGGTAGGTATTTATTAACCATTTTATGACCTTGTGAAAAAGATGGGTTTGGAAACATCAGTGCCCAGGACACAAACTATTCTGCAATAATTTAGGAAACGTGCTTCCCTCAGATATACACATCCCTTTCTTCCAGACATCCTTCCTGAAAAAAAAAAAAAAAAAGAAAAAAATTAAAAAATTCTGAAGTGATACTATCAGGAAAGCAATGTTCTATAAGGAATAAAGAAGGCAGCAGATTTCTGAAACCCCATTCCAGAACACTATCTCATAAGGAATTAAAAAAAAAAAAAAAAAAGGCAATAGTTTTACCCTGTTATTTGTGACTAGCAGGTTTCTGTCAAAGCCAATTGATGCTCCAGGCCAATATTGCAGAGTACTTGGGGCCACGTCTATCACTTAGAACAAAATACTGTTTACAAAGGGGAAAGATTCCCACAAATCACAGTCCAGACACACTAGATTTTGTAAGTGTCTAGACAAATAGGACCACCCCTGTGCCAATGTTAATAAACCTACACACATTCCAGTAAACACTTGGTAGCTCCATCTCTCAGTCAATCATTTTTAGCTCCTAATGAGAATGCTTTTAACTGTTCATATTTGACTGTTAACACCAATTCCCTTAAACTCAATGTCCCTTTGCCAAGCAAAGAGCTTCAGTCTGGCTGTTATGCATGGTGGAAATCTACATTTTCCATTATCAGTGACTGCATGTATATTCGAAGTACCAAAGGATTTGAAAAGCTTAAGGAAAAAATGTTCTTAGTAGCTGGCTTGAACAGACAAAGAAAAATGTTAACCCTGGCAAAGACTGAGTTGAAAATAAGGTAATTAGAGAGAAACTAAAATTTCTTAGAACAGAAGTTTAACAGAATTAAGTCTGCACTACTTCAGACATTAACAACATGTTTGTATTTGCAAAGCAACAATAAAAAAAGGGGGACTTTAGTACCAGCCTTTAATTCCTCTAATATGTTGCTAATGACAGTGAATGTGTTTCTAAATATCAGTGGTCTTATACCTGAGAAATTACAGTTTTGCATTCAGACAGTTTCACACAGCAATATTTGTACAATGAATCTATTATATACCTCCTCTCTATAAATGAGGTTATGCTTTTAGATATAATTAGATAATAATATAATAATTTAAATAACTTCTCAGTTGCTTATTTGGGTATAAATATGCTGATTTTTAATCTGATTATGCAGCTATGAAGAATTTTCTGTTATTTTGACCAGTCTATTAGCCATCTAATTTGGATCCTGAGGGTAGTAGATAAAAAATAACAACTAAAGCTATTTCAACTCCATAGCTGGGATACAGCAGCAGATTACCAATTACACTCAGAAGACAAATTACCAGTAAATTTCTTCTTCCTTAAATAAATACCAATTTAAGTCAAATAGGTCTGAAAATCACTGCATGCTGAGAAGTAGTTGTATTGCTACCTTTAATGGAAAATTAGGAGTGGGCTGAAAGATCAGTGAAGCAGCTGAGGATATTCTCTGTTTTCACTGGATGAGTGTGCAGCTGCTTCAAGCGTAGTACAAGTGTGGTGAGAGGAGCAGGGAAAATCTGGAGCCGGAGTCCAAAAGCTGCTGCACCATCACTGAGAACAGGACTTTCTTCAACATTCACATCCATTTCTGCCAGATCTAGCTAGCAGACTTTTCAAAGTCCCCCAAAATTAAGGGCATAATAATAAAGTTATAATATATTAAAATTACATTGTCTCAGTATCCAAAAACATCTGTTTATACAGAGAGTAACTGTTGCCTGTTTAATTGCAGGACTATTTATATTGTAAGTTGCATCTCATTGTAGGTTAAGTACACAGTTGCATTAGATTTAACTTTATGATTTAAATGCAATTATGTAATAGACTTCGTTATAAGAAACATACAATTATTGCATGGGCTGTGAAGGTGGATTAACATTGTAATGTAAATGAAGGGGCCTTTACTGCTCGTGATATTAACACTGAGCAAACTCTTAAATTGCTGACAAATTTTCACTTGTTCCTTTGGTCATCATGGTTTGCAGACTTTGTCTTCAGTATGGAAAATTAGGATTTCATGTCATAAAAGCTATAAATGGCTACATAGTGGAAAGGCATTAGCACCAGGCTCACCACATAAATCCAGCCTGCAAAATAAACCCAGCCTACATTGATACCATACCTCTTCTCCACCTTGCAGATCACCGTTCATACCTTTTTCTTCACAAAACCCAGGTTTCCTTGGGTAGCTCCCCTTCTCTCCTAGTGACTTAAGTCTGGTGAGATGTGGTGGCTGCTGGCCTCTAGGTGGACTAAAAATAGCTGTTGGTCCCTGCTGACATCCTGTTTCAATATTGCCTCCAAGGTGGAGCAGTCACTTCCCCAAAACACTTTCCTGCTCCAATCCAAAATGTTCATGCGGACTCAGCCTGAAGCTCACTGGGGTGAATGTCCACATCCCTGTTCCTCCTCTGAAATACCAGTTCCTACCCCAGTAAGCCTTGTTCTCCAGGGTAACAGCCCATTGAACCTCAATCACTGGCTACTTAAGTGAATACCACCAGGCTGTGAATAGTAGTAGCTAAAATAACACATACAATCAATCACCTGTTCCCCAGTAAGGAATTAATTAAATTAGTATCTCCACCTTGTTTCATGACTGCCCATTGACTTTGACAAAATAAAACTGGTTGTAGCAGGCTCACTTCAGCTGCCATGTCACGTAGTCTGGTTGCCGTGATTAAATTAACTATCTTACTCATTTATCATGAAAATAAATATGAAATCCCTTAAATGTAACATGACTGAAATTGGTGGGTTCAAGTAGAAGTAAACAGCAGCCATACCTAGCCCACTGGCAAAAAAAAGAAAAAAAAAACAGCAGCAGAACAGCAGCTTGTTGGGTTTTATTTGTAACTAAATGGAACAGGTGTAATAAATATGAAATGTGACAAAAAAGGATTATGTGAGAACAAATAAAGTATCATTAGTTCTGAAAAATGTTCAACAGTTGTCTTTTCTCGCTGGCTACTGTGAAATAATTTATAATTGTTTGCATTTTGGCAACCACACCCCTTGGGTTTTGTATCTCAATAGCCTAAGACAGCTAAACATACAGGTTTTGTGAAAAAAAAAAAAAAAAAATTACTTTGCATTGTTTAGATTTGGTAGGGGGAAGGGTAGTCTGATGTGTCATACCTGGAAATAAATAGGAACAGTCAAAATTTGAAACCACCTTAACACATATTTTGGGGAAACAATAGTTGCAGCAAATATTTGCAATTCAAATTTGAACAATTTTCTCCACTTGTTATGAAAAGTCCTTCCAGCACTTTTCGAAGGATTAGTTATATATTAAAAGAGAGACTTTCTCTACTGGGGTAAACTGTCTTTCAAATATTTCTTACTCAAACATAAATCCACTTACCTTTCACAGGCTGTTTTGTAGTTCTTATTGTGATGCTCATTAATTAATAAACAAAATCTGCTGCATTTGAGACAGCCTATTTTTCACTCAGCCTTATCTTCTTTCATTTACTGCACTGAGACTTCACCAACTTACCAAGAGTAGGTCTGTGCAAAATGGTACAAAAGGAATTCTGGAAAAAAAAATGAAATCAGAAAACCAAAATGCTTAGAAGTTCATGAAAAGCTTCAGGTAGCCCAAATTATGGCAATTTAGAGAGGTCACTTTGCTCTTGTCCCACAGTGGAACAAGTTGTCTTTCAAACTCTCATTCAAATGTTCCTATGAGATGGAATTATTCCAAACCACCTGTTTTCTTGCTGTGAAGTACAGAAGATTTCTGTAATTGGAAAATCTCTCAATAGGCAGAAGTGGGAGCCCTTGGCCTCTCAAATCTCATTGACAAAAATCCTCTCAAAATCATGAACTCACACCCACTTGGTTCCAAGATCTGGCTCAAGCAGCATGTTCTTGAGATTTCATTTTTGGCAAAAAGGAATCCATTCACATCTAGCTTTCACAGTTATAGAATCATAGAATCATCCAGGTTGGAAGAGACCCTTGGGATCATCGAGTCCAACCATCTACCTTACACTACAAAGTTCTCCCCTATATCATATCCCCCAACACCACATCTAAATGGCTCTTAAACACATCCAGGGATGGTGACTCAAACACCTCCCTGGGCAGCCTATTCCAATGCCCGACCACTCTTTCTGTGAAAAATTCTTTCCTAATGTTCAGTCTAAACCTACCCTGTTGCAGCTTGAAGCCATTCCCTCTCGTTCTGTCAATTACCTGTGCGAAGCGACCAGCACCAACCTTTCTACAGTGTCCTTTCAAGTAGTTGTAGAGAGAAAGAGTAGTTGTTTTCAGCAACCACCTCAACCTCACAGGGGAAAAAAGAAGAGGCTATGAAAACTCTCAAAAAATACGTCTCTTTTCCTTTGATCTCACACACCTGCATAACCGACATTATATGTGAAAATGCTAAAGATTATTTATAGCATTTTAAATGTTAAAAAACAAACAAAAAACAAAAGTCAGAAAATCTATGAGCAAAGCACAGGAAAAGTTCTTGCTTTTTAATTCTCAATTCTGGTGAATTTTCATTTTATGCAGAATAAGATTAGCATCCCACTTCTCTCTTTTTAATGGTGAGGCTGTTTTATCTCTCATAAAAGTGATCATTTCTTCCCCGTTTCCACTTGGAGAAGGTAGGAGTGAGGATTCTGAAGGCTTGTCCTGTTGCAAGATGGCAGCAGCTACTCCCGGATGGAGAAATTTACCTTTTTCATTTTAAAAGAAAAACTAAACAAAAAGGGATAAATTTGCAACCTAAGCTTCCACAAAAATGAATGTGTTTAAAAACATGCAGATAAAAAAGTTCTCAGTTAAAACTGAGGAAATAAGTAAGAATCCCAAAGGTACAAAGACAGACAGGTACGCCGCAGAGGCTTGCAGTGCTACACAGAGCTGCCTCTACTGTACTGGCATTAAATCAGCAGGAAAATGTTCTCTCTTTTTGCAGCCAAAAAGGTTTGAAAGTTAACAATGGAAATTGAATATGAATGCAAGACTTAAGGGGGAGAAACAGCATTTATGAGAATGACCCCTGGCTTATACATGTGTACGTAGCACACCTGCTTCTGACAGCTCACCAACTTACATTTATTTATCAAATGCCCAGTCTTTTTCTGCCTATTTTTCCCCAGGGAGCTCAGAAAGAAAGAAAGAAAAAAACCTGGAAAAATTGTCTTTAGAAAACTCTCATTTTTGTAAAAGAGACCATAGCTGTCTCTGGATGCAGAGATTCACAGCCAAATGAGGGCCACAGCGGAGAAAGACAAAGGTGCAACACAACAGCCACTCCACAAAAATGCATTTTCTCAAATAGTCTTGCATTGCCCTTGTGCTTGCAGGTGCTTGCAAATTACATTCAAGAAGGGGACAGTGGCATGCAAGAATATTTCAAAAGGATGGGAGGAGGGACAGGGGAATAAATCTGTGCAAACAGGATTGCTTATAGCTTTGAGAGATTTGGAACTGGGAGGGAACGTCTACAATGCTACTGGAGAGAGGTAATGTATGCAGCTCTCCTTTTACCCAACAAGGAGTTGCTGGAGATGTAGAGGGAAAAGCAGGACAGCAAAGTACCGTATCATCTGAACATGATGTTTGGCAGCTCTCCTGCTCTTTGAGGCAGGGACACTGGACTGCCAATGGATAATACATCTTCCCAATGTGCTGAAGTTATTTTGAATAGCAGAGTGGGTAAGCAAGGATTGAAAGACATATCTAAGCCTTACCTCACCTGAGCATCCAGAAGCAAAGCTGCGATAGGATTTCACTTTTAGAGGCAACATCTATTTTAGAGGCAGAGGTGGAGACTAATATCTTAGGAAGCAACATTTTCACACAACTAATTTATTCTATATTAATTGATAAACTGTTTTTTCCTAAGCTTGTAGACTAACCTCCTGAAAAATTTTCATCCCAAAGGATTAGACTATGGAGAAAGAATTAGAAGCAAATTGAACCAGAACCATGTATTTGAGTAAAGAGAGAATCACTAACACATCATTTTCTGAGCAAAGCTGGACACAGGTGTTTCCAGGAGAGGCAGGAAACGTTTGGTGGTGTTGGCCCCTGCTCATCACCTTCTGATCATTTTCAACTGGCAGGAGGTCTGCTTCCACTTTTGAGCAAGACAGGAGTTGAACAGGGATGCTGAGAGCCATGGTACCCTTTATTTGCTCTAAACAAGAGGGAAGCAGTGCCAGGGCAAATAAGTACACCAGCTGCAGTAGAGAGGAGGCGGCGGTGAGATTTTCCTACCTCTCTTTTCTTGACACAGAGGTAACTGATGGCAGTTTGGTGCATTACCCCTGTGTTTTATACTTCCCATATGAGTAAATACTAAGCCGCAGAAGAGGAATTATCACCTCTTTTCCAGAACAACTTGAGGATAACTTCAGGTAGACCTCAAACTGTCCTGGAGCACTTTCTAATATCATGTTTGTCGTCTCTTTCCACTACAAAGAACAATCTTCAACATTTTGAAAGGATGGGAAGAAAGGGTTTTTCCTGTGCTATGGGGCCAAAACAGGAACAACAGATTGTCTCATTTTATGAGTTCTTCCCCCAAAATATGTACTGTAAAGAAAATATGAATACTTATACAGTGTGTCTTTGTCTCCTATGAATAACATTTCCAAAAAAAAAAAAAAAAAAGGAATACAGCTTACTGGCTAAATTATACCAAGTAGTCATATTTCAGACCTAAAAAGTCTTGCCAAAATTCTATCTATTGATTTAAAGTATGCTCACTGATATCACATTATTAATTTTTCTCAGCTGTAAGCACTGTGGATGTCTAAGGGAAGCAGAGAAAGGTTAATCCAGTTTCTCACAAATTCTCTATCTTACATTTGGCCAGGCAAATCAGAATTATGTATTGCTCCATAAACTAAGCATGCATTCAAATCTTCATTACCCCAGCATAGAAAATTTTACTGTTAATAGGAAAAAAAAGCTGTTGAAAAGGACCAGTATGGCTGCCAGGATTGCTTTCATACCTTTTTAGTGGGTACTCTACATGTGATTTTTGCTTCAGGCAAGTAAGTGTAGTAGGTATAGTGAGTGCACAGGGCTTTCCAGGTACCCCAGGCAGTGGGGAAAAGGTATATACTAGAAACAACAATTCCTCTTAATAGAACTCATAAAGAAAGTTAGAACGTGTTCTTTCACTAGTTGCTGAATATGAAAAGGTTGCCTTTAATACCTGCTGCCCTTTTCTGAGCACAGCTGTGGACCTCCTCTGAGCTGATAATGACTTTGGTACTCTGGTAGCCTCTTCCTTCTCAGTCATTCAAGATAGAAAGTCCCATTTTCAGCAATTTCAGAAACAGTGATCTGAGAGTACAGCCATGAGGAATGACTCAATTACTCAGACTTGGTGACACATGCAAAGCAAATATATCTATCTTATTAAAAAAAACCACAACACTTTAAAGTTCAATGAAAAAGAAAAATTATATTACTTTCATTGGGAATTTCCTCTTTATTGAATATAAGCATATGTCATTTAATCATAATGGGAATTTTATGTACACAAAGTGGAATAACAGGACAATAAATATTTTATCAATTCATTGTACTTTGTTTGGAACAAAAATAATAGAAGATAAATATATCTCTATATATATATAGTTTGCAATTAATTTTCTGTGACAAGACAAGCTACCTATTACTTTTTCCTTGACTAAAATTGCAGTCTTGATTTTAAAAAGACAGTAATTGGTCTGCCAACTATATTAGTAAGGGCCCTTTTTTTTTTTTTTTTTCTTCCTTTTAATTGCCTGGATAACATCTTCCTACTACATTCCATGGTTAAAACAGAGCTCTGATCACTACATTACCTTTGGTAAGAACATAGTAGCTTCTGTAGCAGCATGAACCCAGGAAGTACCAAAAAGACAAAACAGGATTCTTCCACCTGATAATCAGTGATATCAGTCATACAAATTTCAAAAGTTTCCTACTCACTGTGAAATGACACCAACAGTTCAGAGGAAGAAAAAACAGTCCTTGACACAACACGAGTTTTCTAGCAGCCACAATCTGACTCAGAATCATAAAGAAAGGTCTATGGAGAATTGGTTGGAAGATCAAACAGTATTTCGCAAAAATTTCCCAGCACATTTATTCGCCTCCAAATGTCTTTTTTCTTGAGGAGACATCAACAGGGTTTACTCTGCAAAAAGTGATTTGGATGCTAAAGAGTTCTGCAAACTGTCACTTTTTTATTATTTGACTTGGTGATGAACTGAGCTGAATTCCACCATGACTAAGGAGAATGCAAGTCCCTGCATCACTCCAGGAAAAGAGCAAGGAATGAATTGTCAAACTGACTCCTCAAATGCATCCAATCTTGTAATATTGAAATTATTCCCTTGTCCTGAAACAGACCTTCTGCCTCCTGCACACCTAGCCAGCTCCTGGGACTACAGAAAGGGGTTACAGTTCTTGCCCTCTCTGCCTTGTCTCAAGGGAGAGCCAATTCGAATTTAAGTATCTTCTTGATATCCAAAATCACAGTCAAAGTGGAAAGAATAAACACCCACTTATTCCATCACTCAGCAACGGCTACGACGATGTCCTTTAGATAGTCTATGCAATCTGTGCAACCCAAATAAATAAGAACCAGAGGGTGAAATCTGCCAGGAACAGATGAGAGTGGAACTGTTGGCCAAAGCTGCATCTGCATGGGGAAAAGTCCTGTGCCAGAAAGAGGCCTCCCTGTGGAAGAACAACAAAGGTCTTTTTCTAAAATAAAGATGGATTTGTCCTGTTCATACAGCATTTTTCCACATCCAAGACTGAATACTATACAGTGTTTTAGACTAATTCATTTTACAGCTTAATCCCACTGTACCTATCTCAGTGCCATTTGCTCCTCAGCCACCACGCAACATTGATCCTGGGAGGATTTACCACCTGCAAGGTCATTTCTGCGTGACATACTGAGTCACTTCTGGATGGGCTGCAGCCTTTGACCTATTTGGTTTTCAGCAATCTTTTGGAAGAGCTTTTATCAAGTATTAACCACTGAATAGAAACTTGCTTAATTCCTGGACCTTAGGCAAGGAATCCTGGTGTGCAGAAACAACATAAAAGAGCAGCAGGCTTCACAAACCCAGAGGAAATTTTACTTATTCCCTGATGAAAGGGACACCAAGGCAGCAGCAGCTCCTCAGAACAGGGTGGGTTTTTTCCCCAAAGACAGAAAAATGCTGTTTCCTAAGGGCAGCAGCTCTGCATGGCTCCACTGCAGTTGGAGTCAAACACTTAATGTCCACTTAGAATTAGTCTCCATCATACCTAAAGGGATTCCCAGAGAGATAAGCAGTATATGCAATGCTGCAAAGATAATATATGTTCAAGGCATGAAGGACAGCTCAAAGGCAAAATGGAGATCACTGCAAAGACTTGGGAGCTATAAACTGCATTTTACAATCTCTACTGAATATCTTAAAAGCAAGGAAATACCTTAAACAGCAACAGAAGTGGGTCCCTGCTCACAGTTCCATGGCAGGAACAGGAAGGTCACACTTAGCAGGATGAAAAGGCAGAAAAATAATAAAAAAAAAATCTTTCCCCCCAACAGAGGTGGAATTAGCTTGCTTCAACCCTGTGTTCAGAGGGGAAAAAAGGGGGGGAAAAAAGGCATTCTTTAGAAACAAGCAGCAAGTAATTCCTGGCATAGTTCCCCACACTGGGCTTTGCCTCAGAGCACCTTGAGGAAGATGCTTTTATTTGCTCTGCTAGACAAGGCAATGAAAACACATTCTCGGTGTTGGTCAAAAATTGTGGGAGGTGTAAAACGTTTCTAAACCATGTGCAATTCTCAGCCTTTGGAAAATGAATACTCTTTTGAAATAAAAAGGCAGCATTTCTCCAGAAAATCTTTCCTTTTTCCTCAGCTTCCTTAAGATTTTTCTTTTTAAGCAGGAAATAGGAAAAAATGAGAGAAAAGTATTTTGAAAAAGTGTTTCCACCCAACTAATCCCATCCCAGTTTGAAAAACACTTCAGAGTATTTTACAAAGGGATAACAATATTATTTTTCTTTAGCCAGTACTCTCCCAACATCATATGCCATTTTTAACTTACATGGGCCAACTACCACAGAAACTGAAATTGATTTTGATCTGTGAAGTGAGCTTTTGAAGTCAGAATTAAAATGTGTTTTTGCAATGAAGGAGATAAGTAACTGACAACTCAGTGGAAAAAATACACAATGGATTTCAATAAGCATAGGAGTGACCTTCGGTAAAGGCTCCCAGATGTGTACAAATTTGAGATTATTACAAAGAAAAGCACAAGTAACACCTGAAACTCAAACTGAGCCAATGACCCAACAAAAAGTTATTTTTCCAGTTAAATGTGACTGGAAATAACTGCTCTAAGAAAATCCAGAATAGCTTAATTTGATAATTAGTTGTTTTGAAAAAATATATATTAAATCCATTGAAAGGTTCCAGAGAGTTCAAGGGTACAATTCTTGCCTTCAGAGCCACCCACTAGTAGAATAGATTCAGGTACCTTCTCTTTAGCGTGTAGAAAACAAGCAGCCTGTCTGTAACAACTGACTTCGCACTGCTGCAGAATACGTAAACTTGTAGGTGATGGCAACTCCCACATTTTTTATCTATCGAGGATCTAAACAGAGAATTTTGTGTTAGACATGTTTGTGGGTGGCCGGGAGCACAATGGAGATTTAGGAGAATGTTGTATGAAAAAAGAAAGCAGAAGCTATTCATTACGAAGACAATCCTAATAAAATGAAAACATTTAGTTGCTATGCACTGGGAAAAAAAACAAACAACCCACAACAAAACAAACCAAGCAAACCCCACACGCACTTCATTACCTTTCAAAATACTTTGTAGCTTTTGTGCACTGTTTAGTGTAAACTACCACCAGCCCATACCTGTGAGCTTGAGGTGACCGGAGAAATCCCCACCAAGGACTAATACACAAGGGGAGAAATGCACCGTTGCTCTGCTATGTCTTCAAGCATTAGCGAAAAACAAATATACCTGGGAAAATGGGTTAAGTGTTGCAGCTTGTTACGTACAGCAAACCCTCACAGAGACCTCCATGGTATGAAAGGGAGCTTGGTATGAAAGGGCAGGGAGCTCCTGCCCTTTCTGGGCCAGCCCCATGCCTGCAACAAGCCATCTCTGCCACCAGCTACGGCCAGCACTTGCTTTCCTTCCTACACCTCCTCAGCCAGCAGAAGTCATGAAAGGTCTTCTGGTGCTCAGTCTCATCCCGTCATGCTGTCTGACACGGGGAGTTGAAGCACGGCCACAATCGCATCAGTTGATACCACTCACAGGAAGACACGCCGCCAAAGGCAGCTAAACTGGTGTTTCAGGCATGATCAGAAACGTTTTCTTGTCAGTATGATAAAAATACTGTTGCAAAATAATGGACTCCTGCTGTTACCTAAGTGCTGAAGCCTTTATATTGAAACCAAAGAGAGCTTGTGTTCGCAGAACTTGGTGGGGTTTTATGCTTAACAAACAGTATGGAATTCACTGTAACAAGCTGTGCATCTATACAGACTTGCCCAAACCAGGCTGAGGGAGTCCTTCTTTCAAATTTTAGGTACATGCAACCTTAGCAGCTTTTTAATAACTTATTCATGACTTGACTCTAAAAATCTGTCACCTCTGCAGAGTGACCTAACCATCAGAAGACCTTTCACATTGATGCAGAGCTTACTTCTTAATTTATTTTAATTATTTTTTTAAGGAAATTGCCACTCATTTTCCTTCAGCATCTGACTGGAATATCTGAAACGTCTATTTTCCATGGAGTTCAGTCAGTATTTTTTGTCTACTTCCAATCCAGTTCTGATCTCCATTCACTTCCAACAAAACATAAGGACTTTTTTTGACTCTTACCTAACCAGAGAAGTAGAACTTATTTACAGCAGTAGAAAACTTACTCTTCTCCGTTCAGCTAAAATATGATGCATTGTTATGCTTCCAGTAAATAGACATGGTCCATTTTGCTTTAGTATAAAAGGAATGTCCTTTTCACTGGAACGAAGGTGCTGATAATTGGCCCAGTGTATTTCCTTCAGGCATCTGTTAAGCTAATTACTGCTTAAGCTTACAGTCCTGAATTTTTCCCCTACTTTATGAGGGATGCTAGGAAAAAAAAAACTTGCTAAACACAACTTCTTGTTTGTTTGTTTTAACATAATGATGGTCACGACAAACTCTCTATTGTTTGATTATTTTCTGGTCGAACTATCCACAGAATTAGAATTGCTAAATTTTAATTTTGCAGCAGCTTATAGCTGAATGAAAATCTTAATTGGCTGCTTAGTGTTTTAAAGCAATAGATTAATCTTTGTGAATCATCCTAACTGGCAGGTTTTAGTGATCCAAGTAATTTACTTACATAATTTATTCCTTTGTGTTTGAAGGAAAAGTCCATATAAATGCCATTATGTGAAATTTCCATGTAGCACAATAATTGCAGGCAAACTTATGCCTTCAGAAATTGATCTTCTAGAAGACTTGGGATCACAAGAGAATACTTTTTAAAAGTCTGTGTTTCTTTCCTCTTCAATAAAATGGACTTTAACTTAAAGAACAGTATTTAAAACGTTCCAAGCTGAGTATTGAACAAAACAGAAATTTTCATGTGAAGAAAGCACAACATAAAAGCTGAGGTCAGAGTTTAGTCTCCTCTCCTGGTTTGAGGTAAAACAGAACCAGGACATCCTCTCTGAAGGCCCCTCTCTCGTGCCCCTTTTACCAGAGACACCCTACACACACAGCAAGGAGCAATGGCACAGCTGCTCTCACGGGGTGCAGCCCATCGCACTCTGGTTGCACAACACAGCCCCCCACAGCCCCCCCAGGTTTACCCCAGTCAAAAGACGAAGTTAACACCAGTGAAGCATTACCAACCCTCTAACATGGGCACCCCAAGTGTGTAATCAACAACACTTGTCATAATTGTGAGTAGCCACTGTGGGAATGGTACTCTGCCTCTGTATTTCCCACTCCCCCTCCCAATCTCAAAGGCAATGAAAAGCTCGTGAACTCAAATGTCAGGAATGCTTAGCCGATTATTTTATTGGCAATATACTGCAATTAACTCTCCTCCCTCTCCTTAGGTCTTTGGTCTAAGAGCTTTCCGAGTGCATTGCGGAACCCTTGGAAAAAGAGGAGCCACGATGGATGACTTTGCTCCTGATGCGGGCAACTGAGAAGGAAACCACATATGACAAACGCTGATTTGGCTAAGCATGAATCCTTTGTTGCATAAATCAACTTCATGTTGTTCATGTAGTCAGTATAAAAATTCACTTAGAGATTTTATTTATTTAACTGCACATTTTATTCGGCTTAGCAAATAGCAATCTGCCTGACCTTACACGCACTCTGCAAATGCAGGCCAGGGAGTGGTCTCATTAACGGGACAAGAAAGAACATCTATTTCTCTCTCCACTCCTTGAAAATATATTCACTAGAGCATTCCCATCACTTGTGGATTATTATTATCATTATTGCTGGGGAGGATATATTAACTGCTTTTACATCTCTGCATCCCACCTAAGGAACCAGTTTCCCAGATATCATAACCCCAGATTTTTAAAAACTGACAGAGTTAAAACACAGAATTCCAAAGCTGAAAAATTTACTCATAGAGTTCCCATAAATTTAAAAGGCTAATCTATTCCAAGTACTAAAATCTAAACTTTTTTAATTGCATCTCATTCCTGGAGCTGAATTGTACAGCAAGCAACTGATTTCATCTCTTTCCTCAATAATGTTTAGCCTTCCTTTTAAATGAGTACTTTAAAAATGTTTTTTATCTTTCAAAACAAGATGCTCAGGAAATTTATTTTTCTTTGCTACGCTGAAAAGCGATATTCATGTGATGACTTTATTTCTGAATTCTCTGCACTACTTTAAGTCTCAGCTATCAACGAGGTAAGTGATAAACAGAGCCCATGAAAAGAAAAAAAAAGCGAAAACAAAACAACCCTTGGCAGGTAGAAGTGAGTGAAGAAACAGTTCTTAAATTATATCAGAGCAGATTTTCAAAATGCCCAGCAGCCACCAGCTTCCAGCATTTACAAATGCAACATCTGGTCACCTATTTCCAGGCCTAATTGGGAGTCACTGGGGTACTGAGATCTGGATATAAAGATCTTTTTGAAGTTTGGTCTGTATTTCTGCTTAAAAACAGCTATGTTGTCTTGCAAAGTCAGCATTTGCATATTGTTGAGTATGTGGAATGCCACTGTCTTTCCATTTCATCTTGCAGAGTCCTAGAGACAAATCCTATGTGAATTTTAAGACTGTGCTTTCTGCCAGTGTTTACGAGGCAGGAGGCTGTCACTGCAGTTTATACCACATCTAATCAATGCTCAGGGAAGAATTAAAGTGGTTATAGTTTGCTATTAAAAAGACATGGGTGGCTAGATAACTTTGATCTTGGAGTCTGCTTAGCACTGGCAAGGAATGTCATTAAAAGCATCCTGCCTTGGAATTTCAAACTATATTTTTTTAAAAGTTACTGAGATCTCCCTCTTCTTCTCCCCGCCTGATCAGAAAAGCAAGAACCAGCACTGTCAAGCGCTGGAGATAAAAGAGCATGGTTTCCTAGGAAAGCTTGCAGCTATGGAAGCAAAAGTTTGTGGGATAGCTTCATTTAAACAAGTTTCAAACCACTTGCGTAATGCGAATACACAGACAGCACCACTGCAGGCAATAACAAATACAGATTGACCCTTCTTCCCTAAAAACAACAGAAATGAACTGCTGTGTCTTTTCCTACAGGCAGGTATGAGGGAAGTGCTGGAGTAAACACAGCCCATCAAAGTCTTACTGACTTCATTTGTGCAATGGCTTTTGGTTCAAAGCAGCAGGGTCTGGCCTTACGACAGCGCTCATCAGTCAAGTTGGGGAATTATGCATGCAGTCAAGCCAAGGTGGAGCACAGGCAGACCAAAACAAACATTTTCTGTCTCATCTTCATAGCATTCTTGTATGTTGTCAAGCCTATTCAGCAAGAACTCCTCTGATCTTCCCATACCTGAGCAAAATCTGCCCTTTGATCATATACAACTGACCCAGTTTTCCAGGTGGGCTCAAGGAGGTATCAGGGAGAGGAAGGGAGGGAAGGACCAGAGAAGGAACAAATGGCTAAAGACAGAAAGTAATTCCTTGTGACATGCTTTATGTTTGGCTCTTCCCATTCTTGCAATTACCTTCAGCTTCTACAATCAGAATTCAGTTAAAACTTGTGGAGTGGTTCTTATTATTAACTTTATAGATTAAGATTTTCAAATGCCAAGCACAGGATATGAAAGTAACTGCTGCTTTTAAAGGGACACAGTCAAAACCTTGTATTGGTAAAATAAACTGCACTTTAAAGATGTATCTGTTCTTTTTGTGGAGGATAAGTTACATGGTGTATGAGACAAACCATTCCTTTTAATCACCAACCCCTAAACCTACAATCGCATTTTCATATTATATATAGACTCAAGGAGCATCCTGTTTTATATGTAATCTATAAGCCGCTTGAGGTATGGGCAACTTCCTTTGATCTCCTTGCACTGCAGTCAGCACAATAAAGTGCAGGTTCAGAGCTGCAGCTCTTAAAAAGACCATAACAAAATAAGAGACCTTTGAATGCCTTGCTTGAGAGCGTGTTAACAAGTCCGGTCAGGAATCAGACCCAAGCATGAAATTATGTAAAATTTGTCGGGGCAGCTAAAAGCAAGAGTGGGTTTCAGCCAGCACCTCTCAAATTGGACAACACGTGGACTCATCAGCGCAGCAGCAGCCATCTGGCCACCCAGCGACCGGCCGGATGCTGCCAGAGCCCAACAGTTTGACAGGCAACTCTGTGCACATCCCACATCACCATGTCCCTGCTCTGACAGTAGCAGGTAACCCATCCCTGCATAAATAGCAGCTTGCAAACCTATAAAGTAATAAGCAGTCGTGAATATTTCCTTTGACTAATCCTGTGATACGATAGCAGCATTTGCTGTTCTGAGTGTAATGTGGCAGTACAGATTTGCCCCCATAAGCAGAATAGGAGGCTGACATGTCAGAGTTACCCAGCAAACATCTGAATAACTAAGGAGACGCTGCTCATCAGCACATAGATCATTGTTTGGAAACAAAAATCAGTCTTCTCTGTTTAGACCATGGTATTATCTAAGCTAACTGCAATGACCAGTGAATTAAACAACAAAGTAATGAAGTAGCCACCAATAATGCTAAATAAGGTCCAAGTTCAGCGAGGTGCTACAACCAACAACATCACTAATGCATGTGCAGTTCCTGAAAGAAGTATTAACAACTATTGTAGGCTTTTTCCAGAGAAGCTTTTTCTATTATAATGGTGTGACCGTGTTTCCACAGCATTTTATCACCTCTTCAGTAGGTTGCTAGCACTTCCACTCCTTCTGAGGGATTTAATACACAATTGCACCTTAGCTTCCAATGCAGAATTGTACCCATAAGCAAATACAGGCTATTATATTCCTCTGATATGAGTTGGGGTGGTGTCAAGACCTGGTTAGGGTTTTACTCTTTCACACACATGGAAGTGAGCACAGTTTTTTTCCTGGGAATGGGAGAGCTTGAGTGGGAGAACCGGTAGTGGCATAAAAGAAGCTGACACAGCTCCATAGGATCAGTCAAAGCAGCAAACATACTGCATGCAGCAAGCAACATTTAAAAGGCTTTTGAGAAAATAGCTGCAGTTTCAGCTACCACATCAACTGAATGGCCCCCCACACAGCCCTAAAACACGTGAAATAAAATACTTTTCTTACAGTGTACCAGGAAAAGGACTGAAACAGCTGTCAGAATGAGGGTGCATCTTCCTTAGCAATTTATTGTGCAGTGGCAGTGCCTTTCTGACACAAGGCTCCTTGGTGTCTACTTTTGAAATGCTTTAGATTGTGCTTGGCAGCTTCCCCAGCTGGGTGTTCCCCAGAGAAACCCATGCAGAAGCTACACACCAGCAAACCCACCAGTCAGGCAAAGATCATGAATACAAGATCCCAAACCCCAGTCTGTAAATTCAGACTCTGAAATAAGATTACCAGTCTAGCCCTAGGTGACACAAGTGATCACTAGGGATGACAGGTCCTTGAACTGTACTGCTTCCCTCTACAAAGCCTGTTGTGCTAACTGCTTGCTTTTGCAGAAACACCCTGGGAATCCTACAGGAAAATGTTTCACAGCAATTATTGGATGCTGCAGAAGTTACTCCTGATGGTTAGTCTCAGAGCTGTATCTCCAATGCATCCCTCCAGCATTGCCCCTGCTATTCTGATCCCCTGCATTAATGTCTCTGCTAAGCCTTCTACTGTTCACTTGCTTTTCTGGGAAAGAGCTTCTAACTGTGTCTGTCAAGCTAGACAGTAAAGGTTTGCATTCTAGCACGTTAAAAATGCAATGTAACTGTAGACGTGGAGATCTACATTATATACCAGAGCCATGTTCTTCCAAGTGACTCCAGGAATCTCTGCATTCTGGAACTGCTGCCCAGAAAAATGGATCTAAGGGACAAATATCTGAATCCAAGAGTTTCTCAGGGAAGTCATGACTTTTTCTCAGATTAGGGCAGATGGGGTGATAAAATACATCTCTCTTCTTCAGTCAGTCTCTTTGATAATCTTGTTTTTTATTCTCAGAATAAAGTCAGAGACTTTTGTGGGGTTTTGTTTTCGCTTTCCCCTGCTCTTTAGTCTAAACACAAACCAGATTTTCAAAGATGAACTGATTCTTTTCTATGGCTTAAAAAGACTAAAATTTCATTTCCCCACATACAATAGACACTGCACATCATATGTCAATACCTGCAGCTAGATTTTCACAGGAAGTGGAATATATAGCATGTTAAACTTTTAAAGAAGGAGCTCTTAAGTTTAGAGCTTATATAATAATGCGTTTATTCTAAAAACAGATATTGAAGACAACAGCCAAATTGTATGTCCTTATTTTAGCAGAAGAAAGTGGATGAAAAAAGAGGAACTAGCTCCTTCACAAAGAGAATAGAGAAAAAGCTGATTTGAGAAAGCTCTGGGGGTCATGCTTTGTTGCTTACTGGGAGGGGGAGTTTGGGACACATCAATCCTTCCCTTGCATTGTGCTTTCAGGAAGAGCAGCTCAGCCCATCCATTCACACTAGAGCTCATTCACCTTTGTTCCTGTCTGAAAATTAATATGTTTACACATAATTATTGTTCCATCAAAGTCACCAGGTACTACTATTGACTCTGAATTCAGTCACATATCCAAAAAGGAAACAGGCCAATATTTATATACCTATGTTTCTGCAGCACCTGTGACTTAATTAAAGACTAGACTCCCTTGCACTAGCTGGTGCTAACGCCGAAAACCAGAGTGGGTTCTTGTCCCCGAGGGTTTGCAATTCAAATGTCAGAGAAGAGACAGCTGGTGGGAAATACAACGGAAAGTATATGAGCACCACAGAAAGGTCTTTCTTAAGCCACGGAAAGCATGTCTGCATAAACATTTTCTGAGCAGCAGGTAGTTTCTGTTAACAAGATTAGATTGCTCCTTCCCAAGACACTGGGAAGTGGCTCTTTCCTGCAGAAGACCATTGTTCACCTTTACTGAGGGTAACCACCTAGCATTGCAATAATGGAAAGATTGTGTAAATACAAGTAGTAATAAACTACTACAGAAATACTTTGCTTCAGGGCTAGAAGTAACCACCATCACTTATAAATTGTCAGGTTCTTGCCATCCCATGAAGCTTCCCTTCTCACCTCGCACCCCGTCATCCTGCTGTTCCCTCCAGGCCCTATCCCTGTCACAAGGCTAAGCAGGTAGTTAGCAAGGGAGGTTTAGGTTCAGGATAGCTTGTTAAATCGTGGCAGAAATTACAGTAGCTTTCATGACAGCATAGAGAAGCATTTTAGGGTTTGTTGATTCTTGCATTGTAAAAGGTATTGATCATGGGTTGTGGAACAGGAAATCATGCTTCAAGTGCAATAGGTGTAGTATCAAGTGCAATTATCCTGGAGAAAATATGTGGGCTTGTGTATTAAAGCTATTTTCTTGCAGCAGCTTGCCTTTTAACTCTTCTGCAGCATCAGTTGCTATGCTAAGAATACAGTGAACTTTGTTTCTCTGAGCCCTCAATTGGAGAAATTGCCTTTTTCCTTATAGCTCTTCTTCCCAATTCTTTTTCATGCTTGCCTGCTGGAAAAGTTGTTAAAGGTGAATTTACAGGGACCCAGATCAAATCATCCTTCCAAAGGATACATCTCATCTGGCAAATATTTTCTTATTACGATAGCTTTAAGTAACCATTTCCACACAGGTTCCACAAAGGCTCCCATTTCAAGTTGAGTTGTAGCAAGTGTACCCACATCTTAAACAGTTGACCTGCATGTATAATATCTGTTCACAACTAGCTATTCTTAAGAAAGGAAATCGTCCAGTCAACACACTGCTCTGCGTGAGCTTTTCTTCCTGCTCAAAATGCAGCACCTCAAAACATATGGTTTGGGTGCAGCAATCACCAGGCACCTGTGAGCTGGTCCTCAGAGAGAAACATATTGTTTCCTACATTGTATAGACAAGAAAGTTAAGGTTAAAAGTGTATAAATGAGAAAGCGAAGAACCAAACTCAACCTCTAGCTATAGAGGTTATATAGAAAATAATAGAAATAGAAATAGAAATAATGCTTCTTAAGACTGCTTCGTCAACATTCATTATATCAAAACCTTTTTTGAGGGGGAAATTATTCTAGCTTCTTTGAGCTATGACTAAGGATGTATAAGGGACATCAATGTGCATTTCTTTTATAGCCCGTATTCTTAAGATAATCCATCTATTTTCAAAGATTTAGCAGTACAGAGCAGTATTGGTAACACTATTCATAAATCTCTGAAGTAAATTGAAACACAAGCTTGCAAAGAACAGTAAGTGGTCAAACATCCCCTGATAATACATGAAAACACATATGTCCCTTCTCATGAATATTTCTTTTTTATCAAATCCACTCACTTACCTTTACCTATCTCCCTTGCTTTAGCACTTCAGCTCTCTATCAGACAGAAATCTCTCTCCCAGCCTGGATTTATCAGCAGCTATTTTGTACCTACCATGCATGCTTGCTTGCTCGCTCGCTCACTCCTTCCTTCCTTCCTTCCATCCTTCCTTCCTTCCTTCCTTCCTTCCTTCCTTTCCCCCCTCAGCTGTAGCTGAGTACCAAGTGATTTTTATAAACAGATATCAACTTATTTTGAAAGTCTCATGTTTTAGGGTAGGATCTACCTTCATACTGGTACTACTAGAAGAGTGTTTTACCTAGCAGCAGAGTAATCTATAGCCTTACCTCAGAGACTACTGATGCTGCCTATTCTCCTTAGAGGTAGTAGCCTATTACTGCAGGAAAGGTGACAATCCAGGTTTCTCACAGCTTCCTATAAGAGAGCATTGATATTTCTGGTGAGATTGCAGCTGTGATTGATTAAGAATTGGTATTTTATAGCTTATAAAAAATTCTTGATGTTTAGGGGATTGAAATGCTCATCACTGATTATTCCTACTGGTACTTGTTCTCTTCCTACAGTTTCTTTTCACAAGAGGAGCCTCAGGGATCTTTGTCAGGAATATTACTACCTATGGAGGGGTTAAGGTTAAGGACTGATTCTTAAGCCCTAGCAAGTACAATTCTAGTCCATGAGGCAAAATGCTTTCAGAGCCCTTTTACTCTTGCTAGTACCTGGCTGCATCTAGCAGAACTTTGGGAATCTTCATTCTATTTCCTTTATTATTTAGCTTCAGTGTTGTGAGGGGATATGCGAAAAGAAAGAGACTGGGTAACACCCATTTTGTAAGTACATAGTCATACTCATTTCCTCTGTGTTTGAACCCAAGGGTTTCTGGGGTTTATCTTGTGTGTTTAGGCTTGGAAGATGTTCATATAACCAGATTCTCTGATTTCTTGACTTCTTCATCACCAAAATTTCATGTGGGAGGGAAACATGAGAGAAGTGACTGCAATCTCTATCACACATATGCCACTTGGCAGTGCTGGATTGCTTATGACCAGATTATTTGGAGGAATAGGAGAGAAGACTGACAAACACAATTCCACAGCCTAACATAATTGAGGCAAATGGCTTTGTACAGAGAGCAGGATAAACTATACTTGTGTCTTTGTTAGCAATAATAGTCTACGCATCCTCAGCAAACACTTACTGGGGACAGGGATTCTCTGTAGTCTATAGTGGATTAGCCTGAAGGAATATAAAATACTGTACCTGCCTTCCACACATGGTGTAAGGCTTAATAAATATTTGCAGCATGGTTGAAGATTCTGGCAGGAAAGGGGTTATTACAAATGTGAAGTGCTATTATCAATCTAATGTGCTAAAAACATTCATTTCTTTACCTCTGACAAAGTGTCTTGTTAACAAGCTATTTCACAAATGTCTAAGTGAATTCAGTGTAAAATGATTTATTGCCACGCTTGCAATAATGAAAATATTCACATGTTCCCAAAGAAACAAACTCTCACTCAAGGAGCAATCTTTGGCAAGGTTCATAAGTTCTGCTGTTACTTTAACAACTCTTTTTTTTTTTTGCTGAAACAACTTGCCAAAATAAAATAAGACATGGCCTGTATTTTTTTTTTAAGTACTTTATTTCTGTGTATATTAACTGTTTGGGGTAAAGGTAACTTCAATTGTCCTACAGTTTTAATGTAATTAAAATTATTTTGAAGGTCAAACATGCAGAAACTTATCTTGAAAGTCTGACATGCTGAGTTAACTACACAAAATACAGGATATATTTACCTTATTTTTTTTAGTTTGTATGTTTAAATCTGGAAACAAACCCCTTTCACTAGAAATGATCATGTAAAATCTGAGCCTCAAAGGTCACATTTCCATCTCTGGAAACATATTACAAGCATATCATAGATCTAGGCTTCAGAGGGCCTTACACAAATGTTTGATGAGGTAAAGCTCTCCTTCATCTAAGTTATTCCTTGTAATTTGAAAGAAAATCTTGAAAATAATTGATGCTGTTAGATGGCTGCGCATGACTGAATCCACACCTAAAACAAGTCTGCCCTGGGAGGGGCCTGGACCAGGAGTGCTAGGTTAGTCCATAACAGGTGAAAACATGTCATTAGCTCAGATTCAGCAAACTGGTGAATTATGGTGAGATTATGCTGCTGTATGTTAGTCATAGAGTCATAGTCTATGTTCATAGTCTAGAGTCATAGAACTTTTGTCAGTTCATCAGTTACAGAATCTATTCAGAAAGGCAGATTGTTTCTCTTCATATGAGGAACTTAGAGGCTTTGTGTTTTCCACTACTTTTTGCCTACAGATACAGAAAGTTGGGGACCCATAAAACTATGGAAAGGCTGAGTTGTTAAGTAAAGTCCAGAGAGTAAAAATCTAGTTTCTTTCCCAATTTTACATTATGCTATTTGGAATAACTTTTGGCTCTGAAAGCATCAGAAAAATCATTGGATACTGCCTTTAAATTCTTTGATGGGACTTTTGTGACCAAAAAAATCCTATGTAATTAAGGGTTATAAGTGCGTTTAAAAAAAAAAAAAAATTTACCTATATTTTTTTTTTGTTTATAACAGGGCAAGGAACTCGTAACACTCAAATTCCAACCACCCAGCAAAACTCTAGTGTGCATGTTCAGCAGTAAAGTTCAGCAAAACTCTAGTGTGCATGTGAATACTTTCTCAGCTCTGGCTGCCATATAGGTGCAAGGTTGATACTGAAGTGTGGAATCTGCAGAGCTTAGAGGGAAAAGTTGAAGATATAGCAATTGTAAAGCATAGCTAGTCCACAGCTCTTCTGAGGAAGTATCTTCTCTGATAGCCTCATCTAACATGAATGAGAAGCTCACCAATTTACATTAATTGGTTGATATTTTTTGCTAGTGCTCTATGAGAGTAAATGTCAGTTGTCACAGCTGTTATTTTTTTCCAACAGTTTTCTTCAATATTAGTGTCAATTTCATTGACCATTTACCCTGAAAAACGCATTGGAAATATTTGTCTTGGTTTGAGTCTCAGCTGGTAAAAATGGCAGCAGTTCCACTGATGTTAATAGAGATATGATGAGCAAAACTAGCTAGGGACCAAGTTTCTTAATTCTATATCCCACTGCACTCCTGTAGTTTGCTAAATCATGTTTAATGCCCTGCCACAGCCTATTGCAATAACTGTGAATATTGGCCAGTTTCAGGATACTGCAAATGTATTATTTATATAATCAAATGTCTTTTATAAAATACAAAGCAAATTGTACAGACAACCTCCATTATTTCCCTGTGGCTGGAAGGCAAATCTCTCACTTTCTTTTAGCAGAATATAACTTCCATTGATTTATAGCTTTGCAGATCATTTCTTGTGTGATTGTTGAATTCACTGTCCAACAGGGACTAGAGAAGCTGTGTGTTTTGGCAAGTGCTATTCATCTTCTATGCTTCAGTCCCCCCTGTTACGTTATTCTGATGTCTATGTACTACAGTAGCAATGATCACTGTAGCTGAACAGGAGGCTGAGATTAGCAGTCCTTCCTCACACGTGGCAAAACACGTGTTCAAAGACTGTGAGAATCTGTAAACCCCATGAACAAAATGCTCAGCCCTTCTGCCTGAGATGTGAGACAACGTCATTGCTACAAGACTTCGGGGATGGAGGTGGACTTCCAGTTTAGCTTCCCTGGCAGTTCCACAACCAGATAGCCACTTTTTCTCCTTGCAAGCAGTTCATCTCTCTTTGGACTCAGCTAGGGATGTAAAATCTGACAGCAGTAGTGGTGGACACCCAAACAGCTTGTCAAGACTATTTTGGGCAGCCTGCAGTACAGCAAGTTCCACTCAGCCTTTCACATTTTGCACATGGAAAATACCAAGAAGGAGTTGGCCCCTGTGGAGTGGTAGTAGAAAGGGAAATGTGAAGACATGCCATCAGTAAACAAATACATGAGCTTTAGGGAATGACATTCTCCTTGAACGCACAGTGAAATAAGGTTTGAGAACTTTGGTGTACATATTCAGGGGAATGCTCAAAGACCCTACAGACCTTGATGTATAGCTCTAAAAATTCTTTTTGCTGTAACTTTACATCTGAAAAAATGTTGAAAGCAACCCTTGGGGTGGGCAATCATTGCTTACAACACAAAGCACAAAGAAATCAAAGCGGAAATCAGGGTACTGGGGAGCTCAGGGGGAAGCATAGCACAGAGGAAAATACCATAATGTTTTTAAATAGATTTCTGTGTTTTGGCTGGTTGTTCGCTAAGTTCTTTGAATGCTACAGACACTTTGACTGATACAATGATTCTGCAAAAAATATTTGCTCCAAATGGTTGCCTTTCTGCCATAACCAAAGATAATATTGGAGTAGTTTAGATCCCACAGCTTTTGAACTGAAACAAGACTTGGAAAATATGGAGAGCATGTTCAGAGATCTGGTGTAGGAATGCAAGGAAGAAAGTAGTATATTTTCATGCTGGCATAACTTTGCCACAAGTAGGTGGTCATTACTAATTCTTTGAATAGCTTTTTAGTGCATGGTTGACTGAAATCAAAGAATAAATTGTAAATATGCATCATTCTGCGTATTTTGTTCAATAGTTAAACCACTGTAATTTCAGAAAAGAAGTATCTTTTTATTAATTGTATAGCAGATAAATACTTGTATTTCACACTGGGGAGGACTAAGACATTAATGTTTTCCTAGAATTAGAGTTATTTTTGAGAAAATAGTGGGAATAATGCTAGAATAGTGATATTTTAAAATTGAAATCCCATTGCTTTGCATTATGATATGATCACCAATGTGAACAGTTTAACTTATTTATGTGGCTTTATGCATTTACTTGCACTTCTCAGCTGTGACAACTTCAGCCAAAGACTTTCAACTTCAGAACTGGAAAAGAGTGGCACTAAAACTCATAGTCAACCATACACGAACAGAAGAAAATTGCTTCTTTAATACAGCATATTTGTTTTCAGTGTTTCTGTTTTCAGTGGGAGAGTATCACTCCTTTTCTTGCTTACTGTAAAGTTTCATTTTAGATATTTTGCAACAGGAGTGCTTGTGAGTCTAAGGTGGCTTGCCTGGACATCATGTGGTACTGTGGTACCTCCGTTTGACAAGAGAAAAAGTCAGTAAATTTATTCAACACATTTCTTCTGTTTTGTGGAGAGGTATTGCTTCTGTTTTGCACAGGAACATCTTTATGGCTTGTAAAAAAGAGTGTGGATAATATACCCACTTGAAGGGGGTTCCTCCCATCTTGCAAGGGAAAGATTGCATGTTCCTTTAGCCATCACTTGATATGAGAACAAGGTGTCAGGGCTGTTCTTTTCTACATGCTGGATTACTAGGCACCTTGTGAACAAATGAAGGGTAGTCCAGAGGGAAACAGGAGAAAGATGATAAAAGACTTGGAAAATGGAAATTGCAAGGGTGATAAAGAGGATTGACCATCTAGCACTTAGAGAAGAGGAGACATAACTGTCTATACATACATAAAGGGATATTACAGAGAGAACAGGGACCAATTATTCTCTCAAGTCGTCAAGGGCAGAACAAGACTAATGGATTTAGGATGTTGCAGGGAAAATGTCAGTTTAATATTAGGAAATACTTTGGGTAGAAGAACAGTCAGGACTATGTATGGTGCTCTCAAGGCAAGTTGGGTAGGATTTCCGTCACTGAACTTGTTCAAATGTAAGGCTAGACATCAGTCTGAGGTAATAGATTTTATTGTGCCCTACAGTCTATCAGGCCTTGATCCTGCAAACCTTCATGTAAGAAGGTAATCCTCATAAAGCCAGAAGTCTTTGCTTGATTAGGAGCTGCCTGTACTGTGCCATATGCTTTAATAAATCTTTACGGGATGGTGAGATGTGCTAGCCCCTTTCTCAAAGAAGCAAATTCACAGGTAGTAGTTATTTACGCAAATTGCAAGACACAGTAAATCATGTGGGTTTTTCCATATCAAAATCAATAAATGTTTGTCTGTTGCTCATGAAAAAGCTGATTAAATAGTATCTTCCATTTTTTATGTGCACTTTATGAATTGGTTTACATGTTTAAACCCAACAGAAATTCAACTTTTTGAAATTTATATTCAAATGGAATATCTACTTACTGGTTGTCTGAATTTAGTTCTCTGTTGTGATTTTTTTTTTTTTTTTTTCATTTCAAATATAGAGATGTTTTAGCCTAGGTATATGGTTTTTAAGCCAACCTCCAAAAATGCATCTCACACAAGACTGTTTCCACAACAATAATCATGGGAAGAATTTCAATATGTGGGTGAAATAGACTATTTGTATGTAGTGCCATTATAGAATCCATGTGATTGGTTTGTTCTCTGCATCAGTATTTCAGGAGACTTTTGGTCAAGGACAGTCATTCTGCTTTTACTAGTAATTGCTCAGGCTCAACAGAAACTCCAAAAAATGCTAATGAGTTTAATGAATCAAAACTTTCATCGCCTGCCTGCTTCTACTTGTGTCAAACTCTGGGGAAATTAAGGTGCTGACAGTGTTTGATGAACAGGATAAAATCACAATCCTCTCAAGAAACCAGACTTACGGCTGCAAATGGATCGAATGACACAGCTTTCTTTGCTTAAGGGAAAGAGTAGCAGCTAACCACCATGATGAGGAGCCATACAAATTGCCAAAAAGGATTGTGTATTATAGAGTTCTATGAAATACATAGCATTGTTGGTTGTAACTCTGACACAGTTATGGCAGACCTGGAAATTTTCCATTCTCCCAATTGACATTGTGTGATCTACCCTTTGAACTGGTTATGGTTTTTCATGCAAGATAGGAATGCTGTGGATGTCTTCGAGCATCCTTAGGCTTGAGGATAATAACCTCCTTATTTCGAAATCAGACATTTTTTTCTGGAAATCACATAATTTCCTAGAGTGACACAGTCAAAGTCGGCCTCCTGGCTTTATTTATTTGCATTGTTAGTTACATCTTCTTCTTCCTACTTGGATCCAGGGTGTATCGCTAACCTTAATTTAGTTACCTATAATAGTGTTTACTATAACAACAAAAATATGCTTATGTGTTCTTTACATTGCATCAGAGAGCAACTTTAAGCAGTAGTTTTAGTAAAAATTCCTTTCTTAGAATTCCAAGTAGCTTATTTGGTCTTCTGATCTAAGCAGAGTAGCAGAGAGTGCATGCTTCTGTGATAATGATGAAAGAGCTAATGAGATACCAGAGAAATCTTCTGATGGTGTTATAAATAGGTGAAAATATGTAAGTGTTAAAATCCAAAGTCATATCTTATTTAATATATAGGCCGGTTGCCACTTCTAGGATATTTGCATGAGTTTCTAGCTGTGATGTGAGAATTGGTATTGTGGGCTTTCTTAAGGAAGTACACTACCATGTTGAATTTCAGTTCCTAAAGTCCGTCTCTAAGGCTTCAAATATAAATGTTTTAATTTCAACAAGGTATGTAAACACAAGTTTGCCTTTTCTCTTCAAGTCCCCTCTCTGTCACAAAGTAAAAGAATTTGCTGTCTCTGCTCCGCTGTTTCATCTGCCAGTCTCTGACCTTTGTAACCTACCTGGAGCACAGATTGTCTCTTTCAACTTGAATACAGAAACATGTAGAATAAGAGGGGAAAAAGAAAGTGTGCCTACCTTCCTACCATGTGACAGTACGTTCAAATATGTGTTTTTTCAGTTCATTTAACATTCAAATGTAGTTTTTTCTGGCATTCAACCATGACTTTTCAATTTTATGCAGGGTACTTGTTGACTTTTGCTGTCTCTCAGTTCAAGTCTTGGATAGGACAATGAACAAGAGCAACTTCTGAGCCTCTGTTGGAAATGCATCCAAAAATATATGTGGGTAAAGCTTTTTCTTGGCTTATCAAAACTTCCCCACTGTGATTGAAGTAGCCCTTGAAAAACTAGTTCACTAAAATGTCTGAAATGCGAATGCTTTGGAATCCCAGTTCCTTGGCCTGATCTCTAAAGAGACCTGTGGATTATTTAATCATAAATTTTGACCAAGTATTTTGAGAGGAAGCTTGATTTTAAAAATAGCTTCTGTGACATGAAGGGGGTGTGTTCCAAACAAAAGAAGGGGCAAAGACCTACTGTCTTCACCAGGCATTCTCACACAGGAACAAAACTATTGGCAGCATTGCTGGCTGTTCTTCCAGCCACTGAGTTTGTTCTACCCGGAGAGAAGCAGGAAATGCTTGACCAATACTTGATACAAACCTGACTAATTAATTCCAGAAATATTTTCTCTGTACAGAAAGACAGCATAATCTAATTCTTTTTCTGGCAGTTATTAATGAGCACGTACATATACATGTATAAAGTATTGATGAGATATGCTAATCTCAATCGAGATAAGAATTTGCAGGCTGGATTAATTTATAAGTCTATCAGCGGTACACATTTGTCATTGATACATATCTAATGAACTATGTATGGAAGACATCTTGATAACTCACTTCCAATAAAGTTTTTGCAGCGCTGGCATAATGCTTTAACTCATTCCCATTGTACCTTTATAATTTACAGCTGAGTGGATCTAACCTGGGAAGCTCTCAGTATTCAGGCTAAGTAATAAATAGAAGCTGTCTTTTTCTTTGGTATAAATACAACCATGCAGACTTTGTAGCTATATTCTGCATAGACAGCAAGTTCACAAATCAATGTGTGCCAAGTATATCCAATTCTTATTATGCATTGTATCCTGCTGTACAGTGTAAATAAAGTACTTCTTAGCAAGCATCCTTCTCATAGGAGACAAACTACAAACATGGTTAAAGATCTGATCAAAGTCTGAGCTATTAATGTCAGGCAACTACTATCAAACGTCAGCTCTTCAGACCACAGGGTCCAGAGGAGATATCTCCTACCCCTTCAGAAATACTTCCCCAACTTCTACAGTAAACTCTCGCATGTGTTACACAATGTGTTATATTATCCACTTACACTGTAGGTGCCTTTTTTGTTAAAACCCTGTTGTGGGATCCAATTGCTGACTGTTGATTCTATCTGATTAAGTATGTATTTCTCCTGCATGGATTCTCTGAAGGCGTACGGCTCATGACTGATTCATGGATTTAATTTACTTTTGTCACAAGCTTTATTTTATAATAGTGACTTCTCGATCAGAAAAGTCAGGTCACATTTAGAAAATATAAGGCAATCTGATTTTTGTCACCTTAAAGGGTTTTCCTATTTTGTTTATGCAATCTATATTTTGTGGTTCAGTGAAGGCCTGTCTTTTTCAAAATTGCCTACCCATGGCCAAAACAGATGCATCAGTTTTCCTGAACACATGGTTGGGAGTAAAGATTGTTCCAAGTGTAAAAAAAAAAAATCAATCACTTCTTATTTAATCCAAAAATGCTCAGGTTAACTCTGAATGAATCTAGACAGGCTCCTATAAACTTTATAGTTAGGCTGCAATGCCTAGGAGACGTGTACTTAGGCCAACTTCCAAATGTTGGTGGAAGATAATAGATTCATCCCGGTACTATGGAACTTTGACCTGGTTCCTGGTCTTCAGATTTGACAATTATGAATTTGTTCTTGCAAGGAATCCTCAGAATAATTCTTTGAGGACCACCAGTTACTTTGAAAAGGTACAAAGTACATATAGTCTTTATTAGAAAATGTCTTTGGCAAAAAAAAAAGCTTTTCCACAGCACATAGGAGTGTTTTTACTGTTACCAACTAACAGAAAGACTAGTATTTCACTTTCTCATACTACTTAGCATGTAGGAGGGAGAAAAGAGGGAAGGGGGAGTGTTTGGATGATCTTATACTCATTCTACTTCTCAAAGGGTTTTAGTGTATCACATCCGTCTCTGATCAAGGGGAATTATCAGGATTTCATTTCAGTGGATGCACAGTTCTGAAACAATACTCACAAGCATGTGAGCACAGAAGAAAATTCACCTTCAAAGCCCTAAAGAAGATGCAAGAGAAGGTGCATTTACATTTTAAATTTTTATTCTAAATCCAGCACAGGGTACCTGAAGGAGTGAGGGCTATTTAAAAATTCATATGAAGTTTTGGATCTGGAATCCTAGCATATTTCCTGTTGAGGGAGGGCATACATCATAAAATGCCATCATCATTTGCCACATTTATTATGCAGATCATTCTCTTGAAATATGGCAATAGATGATTTCTGCCTCTTGGGACGTTCAGGACTTAGACCATGTTGAATGATAATGTTTTGTGCAGAACCTTGCACTACTGCTCTTCTTACAGCATTGATTTGTGGATAAAGACAGGGCCTTTTTTTTTTATTTCTTTCTATAAAAGCTGACAATCAACACTTCCAGAGCACTTAAATTAATACAGAAAGAAAAAAAGTTCAGATGAGTTTGCAGCAGTTATACATCAAAGTTCTACCAATGCATTATGCATCTCTCTTTTCTCTTTTGAATCTTCCTTACATGCCTTCCCCCATACTCCTAAACAGAAATAGCTCCTTTCATCATGCTATTGGCATAAATAGCAGCAGGACAAATTTGGTGAAACTGTTACAGTAATTTCTGTATAAAGGCCATTTTACTTTATGGGAATGGAAAAGATCACCGCAAGTATACTGCTCTGAATCTGGATTCTCCACTGCAAGCCATTAATTTGTAGATCATATTCAAAATAAGCATGAATCTATGATATCGGTAGCGCTGTATCGGTAGCATGTGATTCACCTTTCTCAGCAGCCAATTCATTTTTTTAAACAACTGATTTGGTATTAAATTTGTGCTGAGATCTCAAAGCCTTTCCAACAATTAATTTACAGCCAGACTTAATTATCAGATATTAGCCTGGCTGTAATGATTTGGATCTTTAAAAAAAAAAATTAAATAAAATTATTGTGTTAATTAGATGGCAGTTCTGCAAATAAGGCTTTTTAACTAGATCCTATAAATTCTAGATAGATATCTAGAGCATGCAGTGACACAGTGAGCACTTTGGATTCTGCTTCCAGAGTACTGTTATCACTATTAATTGAAAGAGACTTCAATTGATCCGTTACTGTACCCTGTCCATACTTCATTCCCAGAGTAGGTATAATTGAGTATACATGCAGAGATATTTATTTACCTGAATCAAAAAAATTTTCAGATGGAGACTCCACAGTCCTTCCAGGGGGTCTGTCCCTGAGCTACAGCAGTCCTCTAGCCAAGTTGTTTGTAATGGTTAAGTAATGTTTACTATCATCTGAATCAGCTGATAGTAAAAATTCCTGTAACTTGTCATCTTCTGATTCATAACCAGCAAAACCTGAGGCATGTTACCATGTCTTAAGCCAGGTGCAGAGTATGGTTAAAGAGATTTAAGAAGTTATACAATTATTGATTATAATGTAAGAACAACATTTAGAAGAAACATCCAACATTAAAACCCTGAATTTGGATTCCTCACATGTGCTGTGTATTTCCTGTGTAGCCTTGGGCAAGGCTCTTCACCTTTAAAGTGGCTGATTTCCTACCAAAAAGGCACAAAGCCTTTACTGTAGCAGCCTTTATGTTTGGTGGGGAAAGATCACAAAATATCTAGGCAGATAGTAGTACATCCTTCTTTAAATCTCAGCACATCAGTTTCAGTAGCTCAGCATTGCCAAGGACTCAGCAGCTGTCCTTGAAACTTTTTTCCCCTTTTCCTTCCTACACTTTTTTTTCTCCTCCCAATATATATATTTACATTGTAAAGCAACAAGGGTATTGAAAGTAACAGTCAGTTCAAGATGAAATCCCTGGCTGCTAGATCAGCAATTACCTTGTTTTCAGAAGTCCTACGTTAGTTTGAAATGTTCTTTGAGGTTCAGTGTCTTTCAGATTAAATTGACATTTAAAAAAAGGAGAAATATTCATTCTCTCCTAACCTTTGGAAATAACATTGGGTTCTGACAGTACTATCTGCCTCCCTGCTATTTGTTTCTTATCATTGTCTACAGTGCCCAGGCTATTATTTTCTTTAACCTCTGATATATATTGATGAAATGGTCTAGGTGCCAAACACCAGAAGCAATTTGGTAAAAGAGCAGTAGTGACCCACAATACATTTGATCTTGTTTCTTGGTATTTCTGTCATCATTATTTGATTGCATGAAAATTGTAAAAAAAAAAAAAAAAAGAACTCTTATCCCCTGTAAACATGAAGCCTTTCAAATAGAAATAGCCTGTACAGAGCAGAGAGCCTGTGAAGGACATTCATCCCAGGATCCTGCATAAATGCCAACCAGTTAATTGCATGTTCCCTGCCCGGTTTCCCTGCAGTCTGGGTTTTTTTTCCCCTCAAGTTGAGGGGTGAAGTTTTACCTCCCTTTCAACTGTGTTTTTTTAAAATCTGATATTGATTCATTCAATTTCTTATCAGAAAATCCTTTTACCACTTCATAGAGGCCAGGCTATTCACTCTGCAGAGTTTGGGCTTCTCCAGAAGTCTTGTTCTTCAGTGAAGAGCAGCTTGACCCTCAATCCAAGCAAGATGAATTTTTAAGGGGAAATATTTCACTTTGCAGTGAGGATGTACAACACACTCTGTGCTGAAGAGGGGAAAAAGCTTTCAAAGCATGGCACATCCCCTACTTACATGTCCCCTAAAAACCTTTGTTTCCCCACTACCTTACATATGGTCTTTCCATCTGTATCATTGAAGAACTGAATTAAATTTCCTCCGTATTGATTGTCTTCCTCTGGAGCAAATGATGAAATGATCCACTGTATCTGAAAATGCCTATGAAGACAATGACCAGTTAAGTAGAAAATTATGTTTCTGACGTAATTTCAACCTTTTCTTACAGCACTGGAGCAAGTTACCAAGTGCCATCTGCAGTCTCTTCTTCCCATTTTTGATGTCTAAGACTGAGTGATCAATCTTCAGTGATAATTTTTATGAACCATTACAGCCACTGCTCTCCTGGGGGACAATGCAGTTCAGAAGTCCAAGGATGAAGCTCACTAGAGATGTGGGTAAACCTTTCAGGCAATTCAAAGGCCTTTTATTGCCAGCCCTCTAGTAATTCAGGGTTTTTTAGCCAAAAGCATCCTAGGCCAGTTCAAGTATTGACCCTGTAAATGGAGAGGGGCTAAGTTATCTTTAAAATCCACTAGGACGCTACAATCATCTTATGATCTAATAGTCTTCAAAATAATGTCAGTGACAGGCTTCATTTTAAAACCATAGGTATGGATTACAAGTACCTTGGAACAGGGAGCCCAAAAGCAGTAAGAACTGCGATAGGTCAGATGCCCTGTTTTCTAACAGGGTACAATGTTGGCAATGCTATTGGCTAAATGCCTGAACTCACGGCACCTTTTCCATCAAGCTGCTACTGTAAATTATGAACTTGCTTTGCTCTAGCAACTTCTTCAGGAAGGATCTAATTTCCCTAGAAACTGACTTTTGACCAGGTGTTAATGTGCCATTGGGTGTTTAATATTGTTTCTTAACTTGATGATAGAAGTGCTACTGCCCCATAGAACCACAGAAATGTTAAATCTGAATGTGAAAAGCAAGAGATAAAAAGAACATGCCTGAGAAACGGCAAGAATCTACCACATTCCTGTGGAATGAGGCAGTAGGCAAAATATTCTCTGCACGGGGTTGGTAGTAGCCTAAAAAACTTTCATTACTTATCTCTCCATAATCTTGTCACCTGGAAAACATTTTGCAAACGCGGATACTCCACTCTTAGTACATTCTCTTTAGCTCAGTTCATTGAAATCAGAAAATAAGTCCGTGTCACCATGTGGCTGAGGATGAAAGACTTAGGTTTTTCTTCTTGGCTTATAATTTGTTATCTTTTTGCTGTGCAGCAAGTGACAGTTTGATATAGAAATGTTAGTTTCTTTGGGTTTTGTTTTTTACTCTAATTAGTTTGCTTAATTTTTCACTTACCTTGAAATAAAACATACAAATATGGAGAATTCCTCAGATAGATAGGTACGTGTATCAGAGTGGTTGCCTTGTAGTTGTAGCTGACTGCTGGAAGCCTTGAACCTGAGCTAGTGATCCCCGAGAGCAGTGACAAATATCGGAGATGGGTCAGTATAAAAAGGGAGTGATTTTCACTATTTTGCTGTGACTGACTGAAAATGTTTGACAGCTGGGAGCCAAACCAGGTTTGTTCTTAGTGGCTTACAAGTTTACAATGACGATATAAATAATACTATCTAGCTGTAGTTTTTACGACATGTATTCATTGGAATAACACAGCTTTGTAACAGCAAAAAGAACAGTAGCAATAAAACCAGCACTGTAATTGCAGTTAAGTATATTTTAGGACTTTTTTGGTCTTTAAGTTCTTGACTTTCCCTAGAAAACTTTACCAAGATAAATATTTACTTTCACAGACTTTTCTAATGAGCTATTTTCATTCTTTATGCCATTTTCTATGGAAATGATTAAATTCATTAATCGATGTTTGAATCCTTTTTTCAACATACTTGCATTACTAATAAAGACATAAATATATTTAGTTAATGTGCTATTATTTTTTAAAAGTATTGATCTATAGGCAAAGAATAGTTTAATTCACAGAGAAGTTCTTCCTAAGAAAGGCTGGGGAGTTTCAGGGAAGAGCAGATTCAAATTAAGGCAACCCAGTATGGAATATAATGGGACCAAAAGACTGACAAGGTATAAGCAAGAGAAAAAATGGTCAAGGGAAGAAAAGAATCTTACATCATCTAATGTCAATTACTGCACTTCACACTGACTTTTGGCCAATTATTTTTTATCTTCAGCTTAGCTTGCATGGATACTTTGGAATGGCACATGGCCTGGATCAGAGAGAATTTTAAGGGTCACTACCCATCACAATATGTTCATTTCTGTCTTCTAAATGGCCCACAAGGTGAAGTACATTAAGGCATCACTAATGCTGTAGACTAACCTATATGATGACCTGCTAGTTAACTTTGGACATTAGCACTGGAGTGTGAAAATCCCACTCTAATTTTAGCTGTGTAACATGTAGGCAAATCCCATGGCCTCACAGCAGTCGCATATGTTCCTGGTGTTGTCTGCACCAGGATCCCAGGCTTCGTCAATATTTTTTACACACTTTTTTTTTTTTTTTTTAATGCAGCCCAACCCCTGGAGGAGAAGGTTCTCCACGCACTCAATACATTTATCTCTGTTCAAGTTCTTGTTCATGGCCTATGACATTGCTGGGTCAGAGAGCTGAGGCTTCCTGCTCCAGCCTCCACATCACCACAATGTGCAACCATAGCATGTAGGCATGTATGCATCTTCTCCCTCCAATGCTGAGCTTATGGAAAAGCATGCTTTTCTTTCCATCAGTGATCCAGTGCTCCCAGGGATAGTATTGAATTTCTGGCAATCAAACCTTACCCACCAGCACTGAGCTGTGGTAGACCCTGCTCTCACATCTCAGCTGCCAGGCGGGCTTGTTGACTGCCCCAGTGTGCATCTCCTGTACCAACATTATAGAGTACCCAACTCCCCAGAGGTACTTCCAGCTCCTGATCATACCCTGTCCATGCCACCACTGCCACAATGTGAGTTATACACCCTGCTAAAAGCAAGGAGGGAACTACAGAAAACATCTGCCTTGTTTTGACAGTGCAGCCTTTTGTGTCCATCTCTCTTTTAAAATAAGGCCCTTGGATATCAGTGGAGTGAGTCCTTCTCTATTTCTTCAGGTGCTGCTGCACCTTTGAGACTGTCAAGAGTTTTTCATAAAACTTATTGAGGTCTGAGTTGCCCATCACAGTAGAAGACCCCACCACCTCTGCAAAGCAGCAACTAGCTGACACTGACTTCCTGTCAGAATGAGAAAGGGGCCCTGCTTAGCATGAACAGTTGGGGAGTAGGTAACGTGAGATATGGTGTTGGTGGTAGAAGGCCAAGGAACTGTTAAAATTTTTAGTCTTAAAAAATACTGTCTGGTAAGAGGTAGCCCAGGGAAGTTGTGGATGCCTCGTCATTGGAAGCATTCCAAATCAGGTTACACGGGGCTTTGAACAACCTGTTCTAGTGAAAGATGTCCCTGCCCATGGCAGAACGGTTGGACTAGATGATCTTCAAAGGCCCCTTCCAACCCAACCCATTCTATATTTCTATATTTCAGTGTCTTGGCAGGTTATTCAGCTTAGTTTCATTAAAATAGTTCCATTAAGCAACTTTTTAAAAGTATATTTTGTTATATCTGTAAAATAAACTAAGGAGCTTGAGATCCTGCCTGAGTCACATTATTCATTGTATCATTTGACTTCCAGGAGAACTCAGACACCTCTGTGGTGCTGTACAAGAGATTCTTTCTTGCATGGAAGTTGGATGTCCCAGAAAATTGTGGCCAAAGGTGTTTGACCTAGGTGCCCCATGAAATGTTCCTGTGTATTGTAGTGGAACAGATTTTTGTTTGGTTTTCCCTGAAAGATGTATGCCATTAAGAACTGCAAGTATTTGCTCAGCATCCCACTTGTTTTGATGATTCTGAACTACTTTTGAGAGCTGCAAGAACAGCTATTAGTTTTCTCGGGTTTTGTCCCATTGTAATGGGTGAACTTTTCCATAAACATTTCTTTATAATAGCTCTTTTTTTATTCAGTTTCTCCAATTTGCAGAAATAATCAAAGCTAAGCTTCACTGTACTGAAGGATTTTTTTCATATGTCTTTGTTTAAAATACATCCAATATCAGAGAGGGAATTTTTCTCGGTAAGTGCAGGCTCAGCCCAGAGCACAAAAGACCTGTGACCTTGGACACGAGGCCTGGAAGAGGGTTTGTTGTGATACAGATAACTACTGTTTCTACTGCAAAGAGAAGCCAAAAAAAGAACAGGGAAACAGACAACTGGTGTTGAACAAGGATAGCTGGTAACAAATTGCATCATTCTATTTCCCTAAGGTACCTTGTTTGACTTAAATGGAGCATCCTTTGCTTTAAAACTGAAGTACGTAAGTAGAAGTTTGAAAATCAAACTTTCTAACCACTGTCAATAACTTTGTTAATCTATTAATTGGGCCCTGAATATAATCCCAAGAGGAAAAGTAGTTTGTGATTATTTTAGTAAACTGCTATTCTACTCCAGCTCCAAACTGAACTGACATTTACACAGAAATGAATGGTATAAGATATTCTCAGTCTCGTATCGTTCCCATAGTCATAATAACATCCTATTTCAGAGTGCATTAGGATGTGTCTAGCATTGCTTATGAGCTAATAATTTCTTAGCAATAATTCAAACCATGTCCTTCATTATTCAGAGGTGTTCTGACAACAATAAACTACTCATTTTTTAAAGCAAACCAAGTCAGGAGCGCTATCAACATTTTGAGGAATGTATCTATCTACTGCCACTGAGTGAAGCAGTCCTGTGGAAGGAATCCAGCCAAGTGAATTAAGATGTCCCTGCCTTTGGAATTTGTTGGGAGGGTGGTGAGATACAGTAATTACTGTGGCAATATTATATTGTGTAAGAGATAGGAAAATGAGGGAAATGTTAGAGGTGGTGTTTATTTTTTGATCCTGTCATAAAAGTAATTGACTTTAATTATCATAATAAATGTTCTAGCTGCTTCAGATAATTACATGCAGCGCCTTCCATACAGTCTAAATTTATGAGAGTGTTTGGGTCAGCACATCAGCGCAGTTTACAGCTGTACATGAAAAGTGAATTCTGCTGAGAGTGCTCTCTTAGAGGTGTTGCTTTCTGAAAACAATCTCCCTTTTTAAGTGAAACATACCTTGAACTTATTGCTGTTGCACTACAGGAAACAAAGATGTTTCGTCTCTCTCTATATATATATCTCCTGTATAGGACTACGTGCTCTTCAGACCTAGCTTAACTAGGCTCAGAGAACTCAATGGACGAGAACTTAGTGTATTTCTTTGTTGCTCAAAAGGCTGCTGTGAATCACACCAAAGTTTTTCTTTGGCCTGCTTTATGTGCAAGTAGCCAGATGAAAAGGATCCAAATAGGACAGGCATGATCAGGACATGCCATTCCTGAGACCAGAAAGCCAGGATTTCACAAATGTTGCTTTAACATCCATTTTACTAGCTGGCATGTACAAAAGCTGAAGAGTTTTCACAGTTCTTTCAGAGCTACATACAGTCTCTTCACACAGATGAGATTATTAAAAATACGCCAAAAGCAGTCTGCATCCTCAGCTCCACCGACTTCAGTTTCCCCTACTACATCCTCTCTTGTACAGTAGAGAGTCATCTGTCATCCTATGATTCTGTGATCTCTATGGAGCCCACCTGGAAAGCTGCCATCTGCACCCAGCCCCGTGGTGTGGGAGGTGGCAGAACATCCCGACCCTGTGCTCTCCCCCTGCCCTCCCAGCACCTCGGGAGCCTCTGCGCAGCTCAATAACCAGCTGAGCCCTACAAGCCCTTCGTAGCCCTAATCCCCTCCAGAGCTGGGCTGGTGATAGCCTACTTCAATGTAATCACAGTTGATTCCTAAACTGTTTTACAGGCTGAGACCAGCAGCACGTCCTTCTGTGCGAAACTGGTGCCTTGATTCCTGGGAATTAAATCAGCTCTGACCAGCTTGCCAAATGTCTCCTCTCCCCACCTACTCAGCGCTACTGCCTTGCCTGTCACTGATCCCTCCATTTACCAGATGATACTGAAAATCAAATGCACACCTGAATCCCCAGACAATATGTGTGTGCCATATGCAGAATCACTAACCCAACATTTCTCGATCATAAAATATTTGCAGGCAGGAAGGTGCTTCAGTACTACAAGATTCCTTTTTGCCTTTTTTATTTTCTTTTTTTTTTCTGTTTTGATTTTTGCTTTTCTTGTACTAATCTCTCCCCTGCAATTGTACTTTTCTTAGCATGATGGTACCTTGCTTTTTGGGTTCAGCTTCAAGATTGGGAAATTATTTCCATGCAAAGGGGATGCAAACTTGTGCAGATCTGTTCTCTTCCACTGTGGGGGCACAGAGCTCAATTTTTGTTTGGGATTGTTTGAGCTGGAAGAACTTCAGAAGCAGCCTAGCACTAACCTCTGTAATTACATGGTTTGCATTTAATTTCATACCATCAAACACTTTTTCTTCCATTTTACAATCAACCTAGCAGTTAGGTGATAGCTTCTCTGGTATTCCCCACATTTCCCCAGGAGACATTGTCGTAGACAGTTTGATTTCCTGATGAATTCTTTCTCTCATACTCGTGTGCAGCTGTCTGCTAGTAACAGTCTCCAAGGGATCAGCTTTAATCCACCCAGATAAATCATTCCTTAAGTAGGCATGTTCTTTTTTTTTTTTTTCTTTTGCTAGAGGTGTGCATTTTAATCACTTAATTTTGTTCTGATATGAAAAAAAGCCCTCTTGCCTGCAAAGCTTGTAATATGACGAATATTTAAAAATGTAGCTGAAGACATTGCAGAAGGCCCACAATAGGAAATGCCTTCCACAACCCCATGTCTCATATCTTGTTTTTATTTCAGTGACACTGCCTATCACAGATTTCATAGAATCTTTAAGGCTAGAGTAATATTAGTGTTGTGTAAATGCCTTGTTTTTTAACCAAAATATTCTTCGTTTATGTATCATAAACTCCAGTAACCACATTCTTTTCTTCATCCAGTCTTCAACATGTAAGTCAAAGAGACTTTTGCAAGTGGAGATTTTATTTAAGTACTCTGCACCACAACGGACATAGGAATCGGATGGTTTTTATTCACTATACTGTCTTGTGACACAAGTAAAGTGTCACATATGGCAACAATAGCAATTGATCTACTCCAAAGAAACCCAAACTAGCTAAGAAGAAGCGGAAGATTTATATATCACTTAAAACAGTATAGAGGTGTCTGTAGCTTTCAGAATTACAATCTAATCAGAAATATATAGCCAGATTTATTGAAGTACTGAACAATTTCGTGCTTAGAACAATTTCTGCATTTCAGTACCTTAGATCAAATAACCCGATACCAGCCTTCAGGATGTTACATCAGCATTAGCAGTCAGGAAAGAGACTTTCCTACAACTGGAGATAAAGAAAACGTTTTGCAGTTTGCTACCCTGGCACATAACAGGGTAGGATGATCTGATTGGTCTGCGTCAAATGGTTCAAACTCAGCAATTTAATATCATCTTACTTAAAAAAAATTAAAAAATAGTATAAACCATTGAAAGTAAAATCAAGTTTGTGTTTATGATTTACATCTTCTCCATAGATCCATGCAATAGTGCACAATTTAAAACAACATATTTAGTTAATCTCTGAATCTAGGTTGTAGAAAATGTGGTTTTCTGTAATACCATCCATCATATTTTGTTTCTTTTCAGAGTTGTATATTCAATAAAAAGCCATTTCAAGATGACAAAAACTGTTCATTAATTTGTGCAGAATTTAGAACAGTTTCATTCCATGTCAATATATTTCTCATTTATATTTTCATTGGGTTCTTTTAAAAAAAAAAAAGAATTACTTTGAAATTTGTCTTTGTTTAGAAATCACCCTACATTTTTGAAAGCATCAGCCTTCCCTATTAAAATGAGAATGTGGTCAGTGGAGTTTATTATGCATAAATAAAGAACATACTTCTTAAAAAAAAGGGGGTTTTATTTTAGTTTTAAATTGGCTAAAAATTGATCCAGCTAGGTGGAGCAAGAAAGTATTTGCATTACATATCATGATTATGGTAGGAGATGGAGATACATTTTCTAAACCCAAACATGGAGTCTTCATATACATACTCTAGCTTAAATGCTAAGTTTTCCTACCCAGGTGGGACTTGAATCTTGGACATACTCAAGTTTCAAAAGAAAGATGTTGGATAATTTTGGTTTTGGAAAGACAGACATCACTGAAAACAGATCTGGGAAAATGGGCACCAGGGAAAAGCACTAGAGATCTTCTGCTCAACATCTAATCTAAAACATGTTGAGAGAAGAACAGCATATCCTATCACTTATCCCTTCATCCACATACTCTCTGGTGACCTTCCATTTTAACTGACTTGTAGTGCTTCCAAAAGCAGACTACAAAGCTATAAACACAAGTCACTTTTTGCTAAAATTGTGCTGTAGTCTGTAACATGACCAAATCAGAGATGATGGGAAGCAATAGGGTTTTTTTCTGGGAGGTGAGAGAAAAAGGAACAAATCAGATGGATGCTAAAGCCTCGTGTATCATCTACATTTATCGGCCAGCTGTGGAAAGGAGCTAAGATGGAAATACACTTTTCAAAATATGGAGGAGATTCTTTCCCCCTTGTATAGGCTCCACTGGGGAGACAGTGTCCTGTGCAAGTATTTGTAGTAAATCTGGGTGATCCCATGAATATACGTCACCCATAGTGTATCTCTCTGAGATAGTAGGAACAAGCTTGATCATATGTCAAATCACATTCCCTTTCCTCCTCCAGTACCAGGTGGGAATAGCAGCACTTAACCCCTCCATGCTGACAGGTATTTCCCTTGTTTCTTACCTTACAAGAGACCTGAAATATATGCCCCTTCAGAAAAATCCACCTCCATTATTAATAACAATTCTTGGTTTGTGATTTGAGTAAAAGCACTATTCCTCAAGAGGCTCAAGCTTCATATTCATTCCATGTTCTGAATTACATTACCACCTGAAAATGCACAAAAGTGGGAAAAATTTAGCAAGAGAGCAAGAAAGTGACAAAAGAACTAAGAGAAGAGAGGGGTTTCACAGTCTTTTTAAAGTTTAACAAAAGTTTGTCTCTGACTCTCCTCTCCTCCATGAGATTTTTGCATAACAAGCTTTAGGAGCAGTCTCATTATCTCATGTGGCAGTCAGTACCAGCCATCTCCGCTGACAGCTACCTAACCATTTGAATGGATCTGACTTAGTTAAGGTTTATCTCTGAGCAAGGTGACACCTTTATAATGATGCCATGTGATCAGTGGCCTTAGCAAATATAAGAAAACCTGGAATTTTCTTGGCACCTCACTGACTATATTTTTAGGATTACAGTCTCTCTTCCATTAAGATTGATAGGGTGATTAGCATAATTAAGTCAGTTGGCCCTGGAGCTTTTCTTTGCAAAGCAGTGATTACTGATGTTTTTTTCATCCTTTCCTATGTCTTCTCAGAGACATCTATTCTGCGTCAAAGAGAAAGGCGATTTCTTACCCCAGAGCAATTTGGCTTTAGATCAAGCTTTTCGCAGCTTTGTCTCAGGACTCTGTGTAGCATCACAGTAACCAGAGATGGAAAAGAACAAATACATAATCTGGTCCCAAGACACAGCTAAAGACAATGGAGAATTGTTTTATACAACAGACTTGCTTATAGTTCTTATTCAGGTTGGTTTTAACTGACCTTTTATTTAAAGAATCATCCCACAGTCCTCTGACATGCTGAAAACTGAGCTTGCACCTTCTTTCACTATTTTACCCCTATATTTCTGTCACTCATTAACAAAGATGAAAGAAGAAATATAATGTTGGTTTGAATATGTCATTCTGATTTTTATTGAAATAAGAACAGCAGTACAGTTTCCCCCTGAAATTTAGATTTATTTTTTTTTTCCTGAGGTGCTCTTCTCTTCAACAGTTATATATAGTGCTGCATCCAAGCAATACCCTTGCTTTGGTCCCCACTTCAAAATCTTAGAAATGGGGTATCTTAGATGTTACAGAAAGGTCACAACCTTCTTAAGATCTTACAAATGGTCTACAGGGGAGCAGGAAATGGGACCTATGTTTCCAGTGACCTGAAAGGGCATGTTTAACTGTTGTACAACACTTTGTCCCTAGGATGGTAACTATTGGAAAAACAAAGTGTTTCAAGCTGCAGATAAGCCAGCAAAGTTTTTATCCTTCACAGTGCAGGACAGACAAGGGAATTTCTTCAACTTTTCTCTTACCTTGCTGCTAACAGTAGCATCATTGAAGCTCTTGGAGAAGTGAGAAGCAACATGTAGTTTACTAGGTGTTATGCAATGCCAAATCTCTTTAAGTCTATCCCATTTATAATACATATTGTTATGAGCATGTCAAAGATTCAATTAGTATTTGTTACTAATGTTTCCATGTAATGATTGCTTAATCTTATTACTGAAGTACAATCACTTATTAAAACCTTGCTCAGTCATTTGTCAGCTCTTTATGAACAATTTATAAATGGAACCTGACTGTAAGATGACCTGCTCTCACATCTGATAATGCCTCTCCTCTGGTTTCTAGATGGATACCTCTACCTCGCAGACTGACAGTTTATGGCTTGCATACAGAAAATAGCTCCACTCCTGTAATTCCTCTCCACGGGGCTAGCCCTATAAGGCCGTGTTTCTGCAGTGGGGAGCTCTCAGGAACAGAGCAGGGAAGAGAAGCCATGGCTGTTCTGCAGAGCAAACATGAGGCACAGCTGGGCTCTTTGAGCTTTTCTTAACAAAGGGTGTTTTGGGATTAATGAAGACCAAGCTCCCTATTTGCATGGGCACAACTTGAAACTAATTCTGTCTATCTTTCTCTCTTCATTGCCATGCAACAGAAATAAAATCATGTTGTTGTAAGGCTTGGTGTATACTTTCTGACACCTCAAAATTGTCTTCTTGCCATATGAGCCAAAAGGATCTGGATACTGACGTTTTCTTTCTGAGATCTCAGAGACTACCTGTGTCCAGTTTTCCCCCCCTGTGCATTTGTTTTCAGCACAGTTCTGAACTTATAAAAACTCTGAGTCTTTCTTATCTGAGCACAGCTCATAGATGAACCTATTTACCCCTCAGACCAGGCGACAACAGTCATGATGATGGCCATTGACAAATGTTTTGAAGACCGTGAGCAAATACTGCTCTTCCTTTAGGATGTGGAAATTGTACCTGGCTTCCAAATGTGCTGTGATAAAGAGACATCCCAATGCAACCATCACATAAGACTGTTACCTGAGGATCTAAACCCATTCCACCCTTATATTGGTGCTGAGTGTAAGGTGCAAGTGTTAATATGGCATACAAGGGTCAAAGAAATATAGAACCAGAAATGGTGTAAAGAGAGAAAAGATTAAAATTATCTATTAAGGGTTCTGCCAAAATAATATAGGATGAATAAAAAGTAGAAATGGATTAAAATCAGAAAGTAAGGAAGGTTGAGGACATAAAGCTGGATTTCACAGAAGCACTGAGTGAAAAGTCTATAGGGAGCTGGCAGTTTAGGGACATATGCATTCATGCACTCAGTCTTGTATAAAATGTGTGTCCTGAAGGGGTTGTGGGAAATCTCAACCAGCATTTTTGAAGGTGCATATGTGTTAGGCACTTGTGGTGTGTCTGTCACATAGTTTGGGGCATACCCTAGTAAGTATGGAACACATTTGGATCAGGGTTTCTATTTTTTCCTCAGGAAAATTAGTTTGCATGCATGAAGCCAGTGTAGATGTGAACTAATACAAAGTGGAGACCTGCAGATTTGTATTAAATGTATATATAAGTCTATATATGCAGTGTACATATAAATATAAGTATAAATGCAAATATGAATGTAAATATAAATGTAAATGTATATATATAGATATACTTATAAGTACGTATATATTTTTTTCCTAGCCAAATTATTAATAAAATCATAGCTTCTGTGTTAAAGTTCTACAATAATCTCCTTAATTTTTTTGGATGTCAAGTACATTTAATTAAACTTATGCTTAGAGCTAGAAATGCACATGGACCAGAATGGAGAGAGAAGGGAGTAGGAGAAGCTGCAAAATTACTTGGCTTCTCTAAGACGCTGTGCTTAAGAGACTTGAAAGATGATAGGATTTAATCAAGTCCTAATTGTCTTGAATCTGAGGGTTATAAAGGCTAGTGAAAGCCTCGGTATAGATTGGAAAAGTGAAGTCAAATGGTTTATCCATCTATCATTAAGAGGGAAGAGACTGGAGTTGATTGGTAGGAATTATAGAAGTGCTGGCAGTCAATATTGCTTTCATTCCAAACTTATATTTGTGGCTTGACTTCTGGGATGTTGGGGTCATTGCAATTGTGTTTTTTGGCTAAGCAAAAGCAAAATCATATAATGATCAGCATGTGGATGAAAAATGGAGCAAAAGATGGCCACGGTGAGAAGACAAAAAGGGAGAGTGAGGCAGATGGAATCCAGTAAGGAGATGGTGAGATGAAATAACAGAAAGATGAAATGCACCCCCAGTGAGTTAAATTTCCTCTGAAATGCCAGCATCTTTATGAGACTTCAGTGTACAAAAAAAAAGAAGTTGAATTCAGCCAGGGAGCTGTCAGCAAAGATTTTTCTTAAAACACACGATTTTTTAAATCTGGAGTAAGAATCAGATTAACATACTGCTGGTTATGGCAGAATACAGGACAGAGGGGTGCACCAAGGATTTTCCCTTATTGAATGAGTTTCTGACCAAGAAAAGCAGGTATTCTGGGCTGGTTTAGCCCTTCTTAATTTTGATAGTTTCACTCTGATTGTAAGATTTCTGAGTCTAATACATAACATACAACATATAATTCCCTCTTTCCTTCTCTCCTTTTTTAAAAGAAATAAATATTGAAGGGAAACCTGATGTTTCTTGCCCTAACTGCACACTGCACCTCCATGAACCTCCCTGGGAAGCAGAGATCATGGCAAATCCTGCCCCTGTCATCACCTTGGAGATGTCCGCTGGACCGCTCCATGAGTGGACAGGGCTCTCAGACAGTGTCTGCCTGCTTCTCCTCCTTAATTTTTTTCCTCTGCCTGGAACAAGCTAGTAACCCTAGAATTAACAGTAATTGCCACTAAAAGTGAGCTTTTATATCTGGTTTAAAAAACCATGTCTACCGAGTTTGTTAATACAAACTACTTAAGAAGTGCTTTTCAAACTGAATGTTGCCCTAAATCCATGGTTGCTGCCAGTTCACTGACAAGACTGAAGAGGAATGAATTTATTCCACTTCAATGTCCAGATCATGGAAGAGATAATATTGTCCCCAGCTGTCTTTTGTGGCGTACTTCACTTGTAAATTTTGCATGACAGTTTGCATGTATACAGCCCCTAGCAGCAAGGATTCCTCTTAGCTGTATAACAAGAATCCTCTAGAAGCTGATCTGATGAGAAACAAAGGGGAGACTAATGTTTTCTGAATCCCGAAAGTGGGCTTTGATGGTTGCAAAAGTCCAAAAGTGTGGACTTTTTAATTGATAGAAATTATGGAGGAGGATTTTGTTCTTTTCTCCTCTTTAGATGAATGTTGGTGGATTTTTAGAATGACAGGGAATGAATTTAAACATGAAGAGATGGAGCCAAGCTGAGTATCTCAGCCAGACTTATCAGCCTGGGAGTCCTAGAGCATCTGGAATGCAAAAGTTGAAGCATCTGGAAAGGTGAAGTTGAAGACTTTTAAACACCAACCATGATATCCCATTAAGAGAGACAGGGAAAATTCTCTAGCTAGCCTGAGCCCCTACTTCATGTATCTATACAGGGCAAAGAGTCTGTACTGTTCCTGCATAGGATAAATCTAATAATTGCGGAATGAATGCTCTGACTTTTTTAAGCTAAACATTTGAGGTGATCAAACCTCAGAAAGATGAGAGGAGAGTTAGCTACAGACTTAGACTTGGCATCTTTCATAGCAGAGTTTCAAATCATAGACTTTGCTTTGCATGTAGGGCAGTGAAGTCCCTGTAGAGACTAAAAGACTTTTTTTGTGCGTGTGTGCTAGGCTTAGCAATTACAATATAGAGGGCGGTACGGGGTAGGGATGGGGGGGGCAGACTTTTTCTTAATGAGTATTAAATGACTGCCTTCCTCATCTTTCTCTCTAGAACACAGCCATTTGGATTAACGCTTATTTAACTGATGCCGTTACAGAATAGCAATAGCAGTCTCACTGAAGCCCAACAAATCTCTAACCCATCTGTTTGCACAGAATAAATCCTGCGCTCCAGCCGGAAGGACTGAGAGAACCGTGCAGTGCTGTCTGCAGCAGCATCACAAATGTGAAGCGTTAAATGAGATCTCTAGCCCAGGGCTGACCTATAGCAGAGAGAATTGGAAATGCTAAGATGGATGAGCAGATGGTTAGTTACCAAATTTAAAATAATTTATGTTTAGCTTTTCCCCTTTCCGAGTGAATATTCCCTTTCACGAGCGGTTTTAGTTCCTTTCTTTGTTAGGGCATGCACTTGTGTTTTTAGCCAAAGTGACTTGACTCCTCTCTGAGTTCAAACTATCCAAACCAAAGGCACCTCCAGCTCAGTATCCTGTTTCTGCCAATGGTCAAAAGTGGAATCTGAAGGAAGGTTTACTGTGATCAAGTTTAGTTATTATGACACAACATCTTACTTTCGAGTTACCCTTGAGCACCAGCAAATAAACACTTGCGCTTATTATAATACAGTTAAATTCTTAAAAGTATAAGCAACCTCCATGAAACTGCCACATTTTACAAGACCCTAGGGGTAAGTTAAGGTATCTGCAGTCAGCTGATGGGTGGTAACTTGCTGTGCTGTCATAAAATGAACATCAGAGCTGCAGCTAGATACAGCTTTAAACACTGATGCTGAAGACTGGAGCCGGAATGCAGTATTATGGAATAAAAATCTTCCCCCAATCTATTCACTTTTTATTACAGAAGCTGCAGTAGCACAGCTGGGACCCGAATAGCAGCCAGATGAAGATGAAAAATGTTTTACTGGAAGAGTCCCATTACCTGCAGTTGTCAGGAAGGGGTGGCTGCATTCAAGGAACCTCTCCTACCACAGAAAGGCTTTCTTAATCTACCACCCTAAGGAGTGCCAAAGCATCTGAAATTCACATTCTGTTTTAGGGGAGACCCTGAGTTCAGGATGGTTCAGATCCAAAACTTTGCTTTGGTGCAAGGCAGAGAAACATTATTCAGAAATAATTTTCATTTCAGGACCTGACCATTGTGAAGCTTTGAAGTAATTAGATATCCTGGCTTTGGTTTCTATCCTGTTTTATTTATATTGCTAATTAGTGCATTGCTAGCTATTGTTTTTTTTTTACTTCTGTGCACAATAAAATCCTCACAGGTGAATAGAAACCCCCTTGCTCATGCCAAATATTCTTATATGTATGATAGACTTTGGACAGAGATTTCAGTCTGAATGTAAACTTACAAGGAGCTGATTGTAACTTTGTGTGCCAGCAGATTTTTAAACCGGGGAGTCAAATACAGACCTCTCACTGCCTTTAGTACTGCCTAGTGCCTCTCAGAATATGCTGCAGTTTCTTTAAATGTGTTTGCCAACACACATTCATCTCGAAAACTTGGCTTGCTGAAGCAACTTGTAAAAATTCATAACAATTAAATGTCTGTGGGATGAGTGAGAAAGACCAAGCTCCCTTTAAACTACATTGATAGAGATGAGAAATGATATTGTCAAGCAGGGATGTCCCTTCTTGTTTTCAGGAATTGTCTGCTACAGGGTTTGTTGCTGCAGATCTATTGGGCCTGGATTTCTTGTGCCTACTGTGTGTTGTCCTTCCAACAGATATCAGGGTAGTTGAAGACCCCCATGAGGACCAGGATCTGTGAATGTGATGCTGCTCTTATCTGTCTATAGACGGCCTCATCTGCTCCATCATCCTGGTCAGGTGGCCTGTAGCAGACCCCCACTGTAATGTCACCTGCTTCCACATCCCCTTTAATCTTGACCAATAAGCTCTCCGTTGGCTCTTCATCCATCCCCAGGTGGAGCTCCATGCACTCCAGCTGTTCATTGACAGAGGGCAACACTCCCTCCTCTTGTCCCCTGCCTGTCCTTCCTGAAGAGCCTATATTCCTCCATTCCAACATTCCAGTCATAGGAGTCATCCCACCACGTCTCTGTGATGCCAATAAGATCATAGCCCTGGAGGCGTACACACGTCTCTAACTCCTTTTGCATGTTCCTCATGCTACGTGCATTTGTGTAAAGGCACTTCAACTGGGCCCCGGATGAAGCTGACTTATGGGCTGGAGTGGCTGCGTTTCCTTCATGCTGCTCTTCAGGTGGCCTTCCTTTTAGATGTTTTATCCATGACTCCCCAGTTTCTATTGCCTCAGGAGCCCACGGCTTGTCTCCATAAGACTTCGAGTGTGCTGCAGAGTACCCAGCACACCTCAGAGAAACAGCTTCACTAGCGACCCGCCCCTCAGACCTTGCAGTGTCATTCCTCGGCTCGTCACGAGCAAGCCTGATAATATCCTCCTCCCCCAACAAGTCCAGTTTAAAGCTTGGTCAATGAGCCCCACCATTTCATGAGCAAACACCCTCTTCCCCCTTTCAGAAAGATGAACCCCATCTGATGCCATCAAGCCTGGTGCTGTGTAGGCCATCTCATTGTCAAAAAAAACCAAATTGTGGCAATGACACCAACCACGGTGCCATGTATTGACAGTCTGAGCACGCTTGCTTCTTTCAGAGTCACTGCTTCTTTCAGAGCCACTTCTCACTGGGAGAAGAGAAGAAAAGATAACCTGCACCCAAGATTCCCTTCTCAAGGGCCTGAAGTCTCTTTTGATTACCCTTGGGCTATGTGTTGCCACCTCATCTCCGTCCACATGAAGGACCAACAGTGGGTAATAGTCTGAGGGACAAACTAGGCTAGGAACTTCTACTAGCTGGATCTACCAGCTGGATCTCACTGTGTTTTTCTGCAATTCTGATCTAGTTCTTTCAGATACTAGAAACCCTCCTCCATGCATGTATGTAAGAGTATATGTCATATCACAATTATACTGCTCATAAATTAAGGGTTTAGTTGTATAGGCTGATGCTGCGTGAGGTGACAACTCAGACCTCCTATTAGAAATATTAAGCCTACAAAAACCTGATCCCATTTTGTTTAGCCAGGAAACAAAATCCCCAGTACAGTCTACTGTCCAGTGCAGCTCTGGGACATTCAGACTAGAACCAACTTTTGCAAAGTTATTTTTGCCGTACTTTGCACTTTCATAGCAAAAAACCAAAGCAAATTAATAAATTATTATTTGTATTATCATGCTTGTCGTCAAGAGATCATTCTCTCTAAAATTTATCCTCACAGTGCATGTTGGTCTGTGTATGCAAAGCTCCACTTTACGACAGAGGTACTTAAAGGTCTACAGTTCTGAAGGAGGTCTTTTCTAGTTAATGCAGAAGTGTTGTGCTGGTTTTATTTTTTAGCAAGAATTTAGGGTGGGCAGGCACTTCTTTCAAAGTTTTATTCAGATAAAAGGAAAAAAAGGTCACTTGGCCAAGATTTTCAGTTGCTGGACAGTGCAGTTGTAAAGAAGCAGATGTCTTACTGTCCCCAGGTCCCCGTAACAGGAACACCTTCATTGAGCTGCTGCTGTACCAAGTTTCCTAAGTGGCATTTTGCACGTGCTAGTCCAGCAGAAGAGTAGGATTTTTCTGTTTGTTGCACACAGTTATACGTGCAATGGATGTACTTCCTGTTACACCTAAGCTCTTTCCTGAAGAACTGTTCTGAGGAAAAAAAAAACCCCAAACAATTGCCAAGAGAGCCATTACTGTAATGTATTAAATGTACTTTTCTGAGTCAACTGCTGAAGTTGTAGAGATTCCCATGCTTCTACCAGCAGAAGGTCTGAAAGACAGCTAAATCTGGCAAATCAAAGCACTGAGGGAGCTCACTTGTTTCAAGGAATCAAAGCTTCTGACAAAGACATAAGAAGTAGTGCTCAGTTATGGCAGATATCTGTGGTATTCCCCTCATTGTTCAATCTTGAGAGATATATGAAGTATTCTGCTCCTACTTTGAAAAAAAAAAATAAAATAAAAAACCAGTATGGGCTCTTCCCAGTTTCTGAAATTATTCTTTTTAAGCAAATATTTTCCATACTTGGCTCAGACACCTACTGTCTTTCAGAGGAGCTTGACAGCTCTGGACAGGACACTGCTGTGCTGACCTTCCCACAGATTTTTCTGGCTTCGTGCATGGAGATGTGAAAATCTCACTTGAATTGCCAGACAAGACTTCAGTCCTGGGAAGTTTTAAGCGATATTCTTAAACACGAACACAAATGGATTTCAGTGAAAATATTCAGGCTCATTCAACTTAAATTTGAACATGTAAGACTGTGGCATTGTGTTCAGAAAAGCAAATTTCTGAGCTGTTACAGTTTTAATATTTTAATATACCTACCTTTATTCTGAGCTGGAAATAAAGGTGGCCCTCCTCTGTCAGATGGATCCATGCACCTACAGAGCTCTGTAAAAGTTCAGTCACCAACTTGAATTTCACAGCTTTCCTCTACTTTTAAAAGAAGATGCCAACATTCAGGTTCATCTTCAAGCCGAATTCCTGCCTGAGCTGGCAAACTGAACATGTAGGTCTAGAACTGCACTTCATGACCCCATTGTCTATCTATTTCTTAATTTAAAACAAGAACTTTACCATGTCACAATCTACATTGACAGGAGACGATGAGTGGTTTTATAGTTAATTACCTGTCAACCCTTTTAAAAGGGAAACAGAGGATCCATGTTTAAAATATGTTAAATGATTCAGTCACCTCTGTTAATTGGGTGTCTCAGCTGGAAAATCTTTCACCCTGTGGTGCAGATTCCCTTTTAAACCAAGCCACCTGCACCATTCATTTTGTTGACAAGAGGAAAGGGCTCATCTCTCATGATGACTTGCTGCTGTGGTAGCCATTTCCAGCAGGACACTCCCATTTTTCTTGAGACATTTCTCTTCTATCTTTAGCAGCGCAACCAAGGCCCAGGACCATTTACCTTGTCGAACTGCTTGCCTCCTTGGTAGGAGAACATCAATAATCCACCAACCCTGGAATTATTTATCTCCAAACTTGCTGAGCCCTTGGTTACTAAATGGAGAGTTATGAAAAATGCCTACCTTCTGACACCATGTAATTCGCCATGCTGTTCATGTCAAACACTTTCCATAAGAGGGAAGGAGAGGCTGCTTCCAGAGTGTATGCCAAAGCAATGATAGAAGAAGAAACACTGGGACTCTGTGCAACATGTTGTAGTTATCAGGACTGTTATAGCTATTCCTGTATTCCTGCTGCAGAATGACACAAGCTTATGTGTCATTTTTAAGCAAAAAAAGCATTGTGTTTTCCCATTTCATGATAATGGAGTATTATCAGAGGACTGAACTTGCGACTTTAAGATAAGACACACATGCTTACATGAGTTAAAGTAGTATACAAGTGTTCATAATCTGTTCCTGCTTAGGGCTGTTCATAGCTCATTTTTAAGTCACTAGAAAGGGAAAGAGAGGTGGAGTATGTTGGTGTGGATCACACATGAGTTTGTCCCATCTACCTGTTCTTTCTTTTTACTTCAAGCCTCCACCCTGGGAGTGAGTTCATCCTCCCCTTTGACTCTGGACCATCTTTGATACATTCTCTGTGCTTGAAACCATCCCCCAGGCTCACTCAGACCCTTTCCCTACCTGTAGCCCAGTATCTAGTGTAGTGCATTTGCTTTTAAATTCTTCAAGAGGTTCAGGTTGAAATCTACTCAAGACGGTTCAGGTTCAGTGGCTGCAATCCCAGCTGTTCCCCCAACCCCTTCATGGTGCTGGGACTGGAAGAACTTTTTGACTTGATGCACATCAGGATTGGGTTAGTCTAGGGTAAGTTCAGAGTACTTAAGTCAACCTGGTCTCCGTGGGAATCCTTTAATATTGTTCTGTCAGAGAATGAATATTTAACTGTCAAAACAGATGCTTAACTAGATGGGTAAATAAAATGCTGGGGATCTGCACTGCAAAATGAGTTATCAAGACTTTTAGAAAGACAAAGCTGACTGGGGGAAACAAAAAACAAGAGGGGACTGGTTTGAAGGGTTGTGGCAGATCTCTGCAAAGGATGGGGGAACAATGCTAAAGGCCGAGCCTCTCATCCAGCAGACTGACTTTCTTATTGTTTCATTTCTTCCTTAAATTCCTTCTATCACATGGACATGTTCAATGCATGTATTCACGTATCTGTCTGACCTGGATAAGATAGCTCTTGAAACCAGCAAAATGGCTGCAAAGATGTTGCATTCCAGCCTTGCTGCTGTGGCTACAAGCAATCAGCATTCATGGAAGCTGTGTTCGCTTCTGCCAGATCTAACCCTGCTTAATTTACACAGCTACGAAGATCTAACGAGACATTTCAGAAAGTCACTAATACTATGGGGTATTCATATTGTCACAAGGCATTTTGATTTACTAACATGATATAGGAGTGCAGATTAGTGTCCTGTGCATCCCATTAACATCTGAATGGGATAAGAAAGCCGGGTTCAGGTGGTCACCAGGGGCTTCCTGTCCTGGCCCTGACTCTGCTGTCCTAGTTAATCGCTACAGACAGGCTTGAAACCCAAGAGCATGGTTTGAATTCTCTAATAAACTACTTTAGATTTGAACCAATGGTTAAAAAGAAATCCAAGTTTAAAAAAAAGAACAAAACAACAAGGGCACTGGATAAATGTTGAGTCTCGGTTCTTAGACTGTGAAGGTTTCTCTTCTCCATCAAGGACTTTCTGTCTATTTTTCTTCTGCTTTTTGCATTCACAACTAATCTCCAACACACATCCCATCCCATCCTGTGTCCCCTTATGCCAGCTCCCAAGGATAACACAAGTATCACCACTTTTTTTCTCTGAGCCTGACTCAGATTGTTGTGCTTTTGTGAGAAAATAGCTTTGATAGAAAGGCAAGGGAGAAAACGGATTGTGTTGGAGGAGCAGAGGCAGTTCAGGATTAGATCCAGCTAAGAAGCTTAGTCTGATCCCAGGCCCTCTCCTTTACAAGCTGCCCCTTTGGGTGTCTCAATCCATCAGATACCCAGAAATTTGACACATGGCACTCAATTATCAACCCACATAATATCTATTATTAGAAAATAGTCATGACTACAAATGGAACATATGACTTTCATGTGCAGTTGTGTGATGGCTACAAAGTTATGTGGGGGATGTCATGACAGCCAAGCCAAGCACCCAGGTACCAAAGATCTCACGGCAGAGGGCTTCAAAGATAACTGTGTCTGGGGAAGGTGCCTTCTAACAGCACATTCAGCCTGCAATAAACAGTTTTTCCAGAAATGCTCTAAAAGGGTTGGGCAGCTGGCAGCTGAAATCCCAGAAGAGAGAAGAATTAGCAGCATAACTCTGCAAAGGTGTGATGGGAGAAAGAAAAACAAGAGGGAGCATTCGAAGCTGTGATTGGCAGGACAGGTCTCATGTGTAGAGGAAGAGCCTGATCTGAACAAAGCACCATTTTGCAAACTTCCCTTCTTGAAGTGCAAAGTGCTAACTTCTTGCATGGTGCACTTTGTGGTCTCATTTTCTTCCCTTGAGACTTGCTGGGAATGAAGCAACCTTCAGATCTGATACCAAGACAGACAGTTATATGCTAGGACTGCTTCATTACCGCTGCTAAGCATAATGAGATGGAGCTCACACTCACGCTACTTACAGCTGCCATTGTCGCACAATAAACTGCAACTGATGTATGTGTGTTATGAACACACATAAGCGTATGATGTGTGATATAAATGACAGAAAACTCTTGAATTTCGGGTTGGGTTTTTTTCCTAGTATAGAGAAGTGTTAGGAGAGAGGCAGTGATAACCACAAAATGAAACCTCTGAATATACATTTTTTTATTTCAGTGAAAAAAAGTTGTACTATTTGCCTGCCTTCCCCACCCTTCACCAAATTTGAACAGCAAAAGAAACACAGTATGTAGTAAATCTATTGTAGAGAGCAAAGCTTTACATAAATACACAAACTTAAGTTTTTGAAGAAAACAAAAATACATTTCTCATTTTGGAATGATCTATTCAGTTCCAGAACATGCACTGACATAGAACAGTCATATTCTTGTTTCTGGACACAAAACAATAAAATAATAATAATTAAATAAATTATTGGTATTCTGAAAAAAAATTAATAAAAATTCTTAATTTTGTGTGAAAATACAGGAGAAAAATCTAGGGAATTATGCTGTCTTGGGTTCCTGACTTGTAACTGAAACCAAGACTCACACTTTTTTTGAAAATGGCCATTACCTTTCTAACAAGGAGGACCTCTACCATTCCTTTCAGCAAGCTGGTAAGACCTCTGGGGGACCACAGATTTTAGCTAAAGCCTGTTCTCCTACCACACACACACAAGGAGAATACACACTGGTATTTCTTTTATCCTAGTGGCTGTTTCCTATGGTCTGCTATGTCAAGATATTTCCCTGACCAATGTCTGGTCAGGTGATTTAAATGGGAAAGTGAGAAGTTATCATGTCACCAAACCTCATCATCTTAGTTATACTCTGGACTTACTGTCACACTGCTGGCTCATTGAAAGAGAAAGTGATCTGGAGGTTAAGATCTAAGGAGATGCATTGTGTAGTTTCTGGCTTAATTAAGCCATTAAGATTTTTTTTTTAGGTGTTTAAGCACAAGCAACTTGAATGCATAATTCAGCATGCACACTGGCTAGCCTTGCACTTCTCTTGTTCTGAGGTGAAACAGATTGTGAAAGGGGAGACAGCTGTGAGAACATCCTGTAGAGTCAAACCGAGCAGTCCCTAACTTACATTATGGCCTCAGAGATGAATTAATTAGACTTTCCTAGCTTGAAGTTGGCAATAAGCTCCTAGACCCCTGCTGGGCATACACACCCTCTTTGGCATGGAGCTGGCACTGTGGAACAGGAGGTATCGATTTGACAGCTAAGGGAGGTTATTTGTGGTCTCCTGAAAATGAAGGGAACCGGGGGAGAATTGGCTGTTATTAACTGCTCTGTTGGGAAGTGCTGAAGTGACCTTTGTGCCTTTGGGACTGTAGTATATCAGCTGCTTTCATAGCATTGGTAAAACAACTGATGAAGTTGTGGCTTTCTCCATCCTTAAAGTACACTGGATAATGTGCAAAACTGGGTGGGAGGTAGAAGCTATATTCCTTTATCTGACTAAGGACAAAACAGGAAAAAACTCTGTGTGTGTGTATGGAAACTTTGAACAATATATAAGGGGGTATAAAATCTGCTATGTTTTCTTTCCTAGCAAAATATAAAAGCACACAATTATACCTCATTTGGTATAAAAGTTTTCCATTTTCATAATAATGAAAATTTCATTTCTGACAATGTGAGGACAAGCAAAGCAAGTAAAAATCTAGTTTTCCTTTTACAATCTATGTGTATTGCTTAGAATCAGCAAGGAGTTTGCTTAATATCACCTTTTTTTCTCTGTCCCATGAAGTGTTTGGTCTGGAAAGGTAACATAAAAGATAAAGCAAAAGCACTCAACTTACTTAATCAATAGTAAGGAAAGCAAAATATCTTCTCTTTAGAAGTTAATGCTTATTCATTATGAACTTTAAAAACTCCCTCCACATCTTTTTTCTCACATGTTTTCTGTGCCAGTCCAAAAACTAAAAAACATCTACTGAAATATCCCATAGCTCCTATGTTGGGTAGAATACTAAGAAAATGGATGAAATTCTATAATGTAGGAAGACTATAGTTGCTACATTGGTGACATCTTAAATTACGATTTAAGATGTCACCAATGTATCAACTGTAGTTCCACTAAGAACAGGCTTACATTATCTTCTGAGGTTTTTTTCTTTTCCCTCCTAATTTCTCCTTGAAGTTCCAGCCAAACTAGAAAAAAATAAAAATAAAATCAGTTAATGACAGTATCTGGCTTTTTTAAATTACTTTACACTTCTGGGTTTCAAATCAGCAGAAGCACTTAGGTTTCCAGTCCCCTTCCCATTACTAGGATCAGACAAGCTTGCAGTGAAAATGCAGACTGGGCAGCAATTGATTTCAGCTAATGGTCACCGTGCTAATGAACAATCTCTGATTTTATTCTGCCTATTTATGTCAAATTGAATCACCGCTCCTCCGAATACCCATGTAAATAAGTGCTTCTCCATGTTCCTCATCTGGGAATAAATAAATGCAGTCTTTGATAAAACCACTGCTATGGAACACACATGATCAACCATGTGCCATGACTGCAGTCTTGCAGATTTCTGCTACTTATGTATGGTTCTGTCTAAGTTTCCCCCTATTTTTAAACACATGGCATCAAACTACTCAGCTTTCTCCCAAATGTTTATTCCCTGGCAACTGCTGAGTTTTCATCAGCAGTTTTAATGCAGAAGATTAGCTAAAACCAATGAACTCAGTGATGGATAACAGAAGCAACTGGTTGTTTTGGCAAGTCCATCCAAGCAGCTTTATTAGCAACTGTTGAGATTGCCGACATCAATTTTTCTACGACAAAAGATCTTTTGAACAGAGCTGTGTGGGTGGGTGGTGTTGTGACAGAGGAATTATTAAAGGAGAAGAGACTCTGGTATCAGGAGCACTGAGTGCTGGCTGCTGGACTTCCAAGACCCTTATGAATGCCAGCTACCAGTGCGGGAGGATCATGCGGCCAGTTGCAACTAACTCATTGGGTTTGGGGGATCACTGAGCCTTTCAAGCACAAAGTTATTGCTTGTCAGAGAGCAGACAACAAAGCAACATGAGATGAAAAGAATGTTTCCCCCTGATAGTCATTTTCAGAAGTTTTGAACATTTATATACAATCAGTAGCCACAAGAGTGGACCTCTCTTCTTAGAATAATGGTTTGAGACATCTGAAACTTGGAAACGAATGGATGACTGATCCTTTTGGCTAAACTACTTACCGTTTTAGCTCTAAGCACAGTTTTGCAAAGCTTTTGCATCTAAATCTGCACCTGATACAATCATTTCAATCAAAATACATCACTTAAGTAGTATAGTTGGTAAGAAAAGAGTGTTCTGCTCCTATAAGACAAGATGAGCATTCAGCAGATCTGGCTGCAGTTTTCTATATATTTCTTGCACCTGCAAAATGCACCAAATATTTTTTTTCATCCTTTTTCCTGCATATTCAGACAGTAAACTTTCTGGGAAAGAGACTGACTCTTTTTCTACATGTTTGTCAACAAACATTTCTGAGTTTAGTTTGGACTTAGAGATAGTTCTACACTGCAAACGACTGTAAAAATTGTTCTGTATTTCTTCTAATTATGGCCAGTTAAAATACAGTGTTCTTGGATGAAGACTTGGCCATCTGCATCACTAGATTAGACTGCTGCTGAACACCTACCTGGGAACATAAGAGACTGCCCACTCGGAAGCTTTCCTTTATGTAGCCCATGGCAGCCTTTCTCGTAAACCATACAAGTAAATGTGTACTGCATCGATAGTGCCAGGATTTCACCCCTGCTGCTTAGCCTACTAAGCCAGTTATGCATGGAAGTAGCAGTTATTTGTTCAGATAATATCTTTTTTCTTTAACAAGAAAATTATCCCATTGATGAAGTCTGAGTATGGAAAACCTGTTAAACAGAACACATTAGGCATGGAAGGCCATTCATCATCATCAAGGCTGCTAATGTTTGCTTATGCATAAAAAAACCTCTAGTCTTTGTGGCTTTTATGTTTCTATACCCATTAAATTTTATTTTTTTTAATAATCAAGTTACAGCTGTTCCAAACAACTCCCTCGTGGGCGTTCCGAGGTTGTTTGCCTGTATTCCCACTTACTGGATATAAATACTCTGAAAGATCTGTCATGAAAACGTGAGTCTTATTTTGAGCTATATGAATTGATGTGTTCCCTTATATGCAAATGTGGCAGGTTAATGAGGCAGGGTTTTAAGAGAGAGGAGTGCTAGAATCTTGGATAAAGTGGCCAACAGACTGATCCAGGCTACTGTGGTTAACTCACAGTATTTGTAAAATAATAAAAAAAGCTTTACTAAGCAAAGGCATACAGTCTGGGATATTATACACTTGCTTTTTTACACGCTTGCTTGGTCAAATGCAAGGTGATTGTTTTACAAAACCAGAATAATATTAAAGACTAATAATAGAATGTAATAAATTGTGCAAAAGCACTTTTCTTTGGCTAACACTTGCATTCATGTTGAAAAGGATCTTAGTCTCATTCTGCATTATGAATAAAAAACACATCTATTAGTGTAAGGCTCAAAGATGTTGGGTTTTCTTATCTGGTTTTCGTTTTAGGTAAATCTCAGCATACTGTTCTGAATAAATAAAAAGTAGTGTTTTTTATCATAGGTCACATAATAGTGTTTACACGCTCAGTTGATTGACTAACATTTCTATATTTTGAGAAATAGACCTTTCCTCAGGAAAGAACCTGCTCCAACAAGTAATTAAAGACACATCCTAACTGGCTTCCTGTTGCCATTTTGTTCCCACGCAACACATCTATCCACCTTCAGTTTTGCTCAGTGTCCAAAGAGAATTTTGGCACAAACTTGATCCAAAGTCTTCAGAAGCTGCTGCTGGTACACCTAGGTCAATATTATGGGTCATCCATCACCAGCCAGATTCTAATTTTCAGCTATATGAAATGGCTCTAAAGCTGTTCAGATTGTGCTTTTCCTCCAGAAAGTGAATATTTCTAAATGATCAAGCCGGTTTCCTGCCCAGATGTACAACACAAAGCTGACCAGCAGATTTCAGGCTAAGAAGGTAGCGGTGATCTACTAGTTGAGCCAATCTTAAGATCATGTATAAGCCTGTAAAATTTCCAGTAAAGCAACTACAGCAAATATTCCTTTCTTTGACTTGGACAGGCTTCTGCGTAACACTGAGACCCATTTGCAATAATAGGAATAGACAGAGATTGCCAAAATCATGTAGCCTAATTAGGCTGAAATTCAAATGAGAGGGGTCCAGCTGCTAAAAGGAAAACTGTGAAGCTGAAGAGCTAGAAACAATCACAGGTAAGTTAGAGATCCCTGTACATACTGCTGAAAGCAAATCTGGCTGGCTGGCAAACCTTAGAGAGAATTGCTCAGTGATTGTTCATCCTGCTGAAAGATTTACCCCAGGCCATAACACTTCCAAAATCTGCAGCAACACAAGTGTCTGTCTCACAAATAGAGAGGCCTGGGGCAAGTGTGTCTTATACGCTTGGTAGGACAGAAAGTTTGAAGTTTACCCCAGACTTTCATTCTCTTTTGGTCAGCTTCATTTAATTTTTTCATGTTTGCAAGTTTTCTTTTCACCCTTTGTTCTTCATTCTCACCCTGAAAATAGATTGGGTGTTTATGCTCTAACAAACTCAAACTGATTCAAAGCTACAGGGAGAAGTCTTCCCATCAGCCATGAAATCTGTCTGCCTATTGCCTGTCTAGTGTGTTTTATCCAGTTTCTCCAAATTTAATGTCTGTTCATATATACATATGTCTGTGTACATATATATATGCACGCATATAAGGTTCACTTTTTTTTTATTTTTACTGCTTAAAATTCACAATTCTTTAACATACGCAAATGCTTTTCCCTTTCATATCCTGAGAAAGGAATGTAGAAAGATCAAGTTTACCTTGCATTAGGCCATTAGTTACGTTACATAGCTGCACATCTTGGTTCTTATTCTTTTTCTAATCCTGACTTGCTCTCATACAGAGATTATTTGCAGCAGCATTTGCTTTAATCATGCACCTTTGGAGGAGTTAATATTGTCAATATCAGCTTTCAACAACTGTGTTGTAGGTCCCTAAAATACAAATATCTTAAAAATCAGTAGATTTTGTGTTTCTTCTTCATCTAGCTTTTAATCATTAAAAGGCATTGAATTGGAGAGGAATAATGGCAGAAAACTCTAAAATTACTCCCAAAGTGTTGCTGTCTGGTTAGGAGAAAGTTTGCTGGAGATTTTGAGCAAATTCTGTCTTACTCGCCATAAAGTGATTTACAAGGCACAAGCCTCTTAGAAATAAGAGTAACCTCTGTCATGATCATTTAGGAGGAAAATGTTGAGCTTGGGAAAACTGTGAGAAAGTTTACTAAGAGCATAAAGCAAGTAAATCTTTGCCAAAGTCTTGCATGTGTCCATTAATTTAGCAGTTTTACTATGTGGTTGATGGAAACCTTTCACTGTTACGTGGTAATAAATAATGAGTGGATTATCTGATTTTTGGTGTCACATCAACAAAGTTTGTAGCCAAGTCCTGCAGAAATTCAGCACAGTTTTGCTATTTCTCCATAGAACTGCTTCCTAGAGAATTTGGTGGTGTTGTTTGGTTTGGGTTTTTTTTGTTTTGTAGTAGTTTTTTACTGCATTTATTCCTTAAAAACACTATTAAAACCTGGTGAGTGGTTATGAACTCAGCAGGTTGATTAGCATTTTAGGAATTGCGCACTCAGGACATTTGTCCTCCAGCAGTTGTGTCCCAGACCAAGGTGCACCATCTGATTCTTCCCATTTTCATTCTATTCAACCAGAGAAATTTGTAAGTCAGTTCATGAAAAAGAAATTTGTGCATAACAGATGTGAGTGTAAAGAGAATCTCGTCTAGCCTTATATCTGTCCACTGCAGCTGAAGAGAAATGATTGATAGCTGGTAACAGAACTAACTTTCATGAACTGATTCATGTTATTTCTAGAACTCGACTAAAACAGGAAGACTTGGCTTTGGCTGTCACTATGGGCATCAGAAGCAAATTTTAGTTTTTCCATGTAACTACAGGCACCCCGCACAATTCCTATTATCACATAGTAGCTTTGTCTTCTCAGTTCTAGACATAACTCAATAGCAGTCAGATTGGCTTTCAAGGACCACCTTTGCATCCCTCCAGGTACATTGATGACCACCACCTTGCTTAAAACTCTTTTCTGCCTTAAATTTATATTGGCTGTTTGTTAACTGCTTCTTTTTCCACATTGTCTCTGGTCATAAAATATTGGCCACAAAGTTGTGGGTTTTTTTCAAGAGTATGTGAAATAATGCTGTTTCTATTGCAACTTAAACCTTTTAAAACTTACTCCAGTGTGCAACAGGCACCATTTTTTTTCTTTCTGGAGATAAAAGTTTGACTGCCCTTGCAGCCTGCAGTGTTCTACTGTACTCTACTGTATCTCTCATCTCTCAAAACAGCATTTCTCTTGGGCTGGTGACCTCTCACTATGTTCGGTTCAGTTCTTGCCTGCCTGGAGAAGGAATTTTGTTTTGATTAGTCCAAATCTACAAGCCAGCAAGAAGTGACACTGCTTTCACTAACTCACTCAGAATTACTTCAAAATTTGTTTTGCATCACTTGAAGCTATTGGCAGGACAAATTCATGTCCCAGATTAAGAACAACCCTGACTTTTGGGGAAAGCTTGGTTTGGGATTCAAATTCTTTACTTGCTGTGTAAAGGGGTTTACATAGTTTCCAAATTGATTAAGACACATGGTTTTCAGTAATGAAAACCCTTTGGTGAGCAAAGAACAAATGACCTGTCCAGTGAGTGCAAATGGAGAGCAAGGATGCAGAATGGAAAGTGAACAGTTGATAGTGTTTCCCATTCAAAAAAGCAAAACACTGAATGCGTTTGTTCATACTGGCAATCACAAGCATGTGTCTGGATAATCTCTTCCAGCTTTATAGCAGGATGGAATCCCAGAATCCCTCCACTCATACCTCCATCCTGAGAGTTTCTAGGGAATGAGAAACTGTATTTTCTGTCACCTCTTCGTGTTACAAAATCATGAATGAATTAACCCTTTCACCAAGAAGCATAACACTGCCACTATTTTATTCACCATACAGATAAAACATAGTGCTCTGAAGAGAAAATTTCCCTAGAAACAAAATATCAATATTTTATTTTTTCAGTCATAAAATTTCTCTTGCAACCATGTGTATATAGCATTTGTTTCAGTGATGTGGCACAGCATGGATTTTTGTAAAAGCTGATAGTGGTAAAGCAGAGGTGTGGGTCACCATCCTATCTCACTTTCTGGTGTGAAGCTCATGGTGAAGGTAGAAAATCAATATACAATAAAGATGGTGTATGTTGAAACTAAATTGAAATGATTGATTTTTTCCCAGAATCATTAGATTCTCCCCCAAAATCTTTGTTTCTGATTGTGGAGAAATATTCACTTTCCACATGAAGTTCACGGTGTAGTTCATTTGTTTGTGTGGGTGTTTTTAGAGAGTAAGACATTACTTGTGCAGGAAACAAATGCTGGAAATCACTGTATTTCAGAAGCATTCCCAGAAGTCCCTGTAAACACAGAGTACTTAAAGGGATGGATATCTTCTTAACCCATGAACATCTTTAGCTGTTGTATATCCCTTTTCCACCCCCAGGAAAGTAAATAATGCAGTGCATTAGTGCAGTGTCATTTGCCATCAGAAGACTTTAGGTATCATTCTGACTTGAGGCAGAGTTGGCCTGGGGCTTATTATGAGCTTAATGGCAGGATGAGAAAACAACTGTATTCATATTATAGTACCTTGCCTCGCTCAGATACTTCTCACCTGCTACGTATATGCTCACCAAGAACAAGCTTCTGAATAAATCATGTTGTGTGTTCACACGATAGGTTAGGCTGCAGAAAAAGCACCGACTCTGCTACAGAATAGTTCAAAGAAGAGTCTTGCTGATCTCCAGGAGACTAACATCTAACTTCTCCCCGTGTTCCAGGAATGTAAGGATTGGCAATTGAAAACATCTGCTATACATACAAAGTAATCAAGTCCTTTCTGGTGAATTGCATTTAACGTATGTTTATGTATCAGCTGTGCTGAATAAATGATTTGAACTGCCTACATGTTGATACTTAAAGAAAATGGGGCCTTTGGTGAGCCTAAGTAGTGTTGGTAGAAATAGGCTATTGATATCAACTTTGTGTAGATTTTCACCCTTCAAAGAAAAACTGGTTCTTGAGGAGCAACAGAGGAAACCATGACTGGTCACGAAAAAGTCCCTCACCAGGTATCTGCCACGCTTGGTTTGGTCCTATGTTCAGTGACCTTTGCTATGAGGCTCCTGTAAATTCCCCATGTTCATGTTTCACTTTCTAATTAATTTCACCATCTGGAAGTGTTTCCTTCTATTCATTACATGTAGTCTGTTCTTAATGCTTTCCCATTACTGATAATTGCATTTCTGAGGCTAAGCATCTCCAACCTCAATTTTTTGAGAACCTGTGGAGTGTGATCACCAAGCAAGCAATGGCTGCACTCAGGAACAGAAGTGCTCACATCCCTCAGTCTGTCCTGATACTGATTTCCCTTATGTTTTTTTTCCCACTGGATTTCATAAGGTCTTTTTTCTTTTTTATCTACTTGGTTTCTCATTCTGCCTCTTTTAATACAATCCCAAGATGAAAAGATCTTTCTCTCCCATTAACCTCAGAGTGATTGTTTTCTTAATTTAATATCCTACAAACTACCTTAACTCTGACCTTCACCTTCACTAAGCAAGTTATAACCTTTTTACAGTTAAAAACTGATAATAAATCTCTGTGACTAATTTTTCATTTATAGGTCACTGTACTATTATAACCTAAAAATCAAATAATCACCATTTCTATAGTCTCTAGAACTGCTATTTAAATCTATACATGACCTTTGTATCTTACTAATTTAAGATTTATGCTGGACAAAAGTTTCCAATACGTTATCTATTGAGTGTTTACCCTACAGCAATAGACATAAAAGCCTGAAATGTCAAATTGCGAAACACCCATTTAACATTTTTTAGGGCTTAACTTTTTTACCCCTCCCCAGAAATAGCCTTTTTCCCTGGATTAAAAATTTCCAAGGAACACTTCTTTTTTTTTTTTTTTCCAATGCTGTCTCTGCATATTTTCTATGCTTTCCTCTGTTTCAGTAGCAAGATGAAAGATGACAGAAAAAGTGGAAGAATCAAGGGAGAATACCATATCTGTTGTCCTTCTCCTTACCACCATAAAAAAAATAATAAAAGTTATACTTTCTTAGGGAAATAATAAAGAGAAATCTGAATGAATTAATGGCTACTACATTTCCCAGTTTCCATATTGGAACATCTTTTAAAATTGCAAGCACTCTTTATGAAAAAAGTTGGGTGTTCTTGTTAAATCTGCTCTATTAGTAGTGCTTTGAGAAAACACAAATGCTTATGGATGAAAATATGGAGGCAACTAGAGTTACAAAGATGTAACTTATCACAGCTTTATGACCATGGCAAAGATTAATATTTAAATTTTAAGATACTTTCTTTTTTAATGGGTTCCTCTAACAACAAAAAAGATGTCTTCATCTGTTGATCACAGAGTGAATGGAAATGAGATCAGAGGGAAAACACCACCACAGCAATGCCATATTTCAGGTCTGTCCCCATTCAGCTCTGATGAATGTCTGTGTCTGCAGCACAGGGCAGGTTCACCCCATGGTCTGCTCCAGCCCTAATGATCTCCTTGCGGTTCAGGTATAGCTAACGAGGCTGCCAAGACCAGTGTGAGAGCAGGTACTTCTAAATGAAAAGTCAAACATTTTCCATTTCTGAAGCAGGAAAAAAATTGTACAAAAATCTGTAGGAGAAATATCCTGTTTCAAACACTTATGAGTGCCCTGAGAATCAACTGGACACAAAACATTACTAGGAAAATAGTGTTAGTTGTTACCCATGTGACCTAATGACAACTTTAAACAGCAGAGTTATTGATGTAAATCCTTGGTTTCCTCTGCTGTGTAGTTGCAAACAGTACAAGCCTTTCCTTAGAGCACCGGTGTAGGAAAAAAAGCTTCTGCTCCTCCCGTGCTGCCAGCTGCCTGTGTCACTGCAGGTAAAGGTGATAATTGTCCATTTGCTCCTGTTGTAAAAAAATACATTTCTTTGGATTCAGAATGTGTGTTTACACCACTACAGCTTTCTGAATTATCAGATACCCACTGAGGACTGTTACTAGCCAGAAGGTCCTTTTTCTTCCTGTCACAGATGGAAACTGCGACATACTACCTCAGAGGCTTTGTGCTGCTGTGGGTGTGATACCTCATTGAGCCAAGCTTCTCCAGTAATGCATCTGAGTCACGTTGTTGTGCCTTGTTTTCCTGGTAAGTTCCTTACCATTCTTACAGTGTATGCATTTCACTTTGAGAAGATCAAACACCCTTAGAGCCACCACTTAATAGCTAAGGAGTCATCTTCTCAAGTTGGAGCATCCTGCAGTGGGGGCCATTCCTGCTTCTGCCCTCTGTATGACCAGTACCACTTGGTCAGAAGTGGTACGGTATGTGACCAGAAGCACTTGGTTTCCATTCATCAGAGATCAGAACAGGATTGTTAATATCTGGCTTTGCCCTAGGGATGGCTGTGATCTGCAGCTGGTTATCATTTGTAAAGCACTTTCCAGTCCCCAGAAGAAAAGGCCTTGATTGTTCCCAGCAGAGAGCTATTGGCCCATGCTGGGACACAGCTGGCAGGGTGCACAACTCTGCGGAGATTTCCTCATGGTTGTTTTAAGATAATTAGCTAATCTGATACCTAACGTGCTTCATAATTCTTATCTAACATGACCAATTTGCAAATGCACATGCCTGTGTGCATGCACAGCTCTAATTGAAACACGACCGGAGGGCAGACTGCTGAAGCCATCCCGCCACAAAGTAAGCAGTAGATGGTGAGTAACAAAACCCTCTTAAACAGCAGAATGTCACCATTCTGCCTAGGTGCAGGAATGGCATAACTATGGCCCAGACAAGGGAGGGGGAAGCTGTTACTCGGTATTTTTTCTAAAATGTGATCTTGGGCATACAAATGTGAATTAAGGCAGCAGACAAACTGCAGGGCTTTCGCTGGAGGAGGCAGTCACTCCTTCACGCCTGGCCACTCAGTGCTGTGGAGTGTGAGACACAATTCAGCTGAAATTTAGAGGCAGCTGTTGTATCAGGGTTTGTTTAAAACCATTTTTCTCCAGGAAGTCATTATTTGAAATAAATCTTGTCCATTAAAGAGACACGCTTGAGCAGTTACGTAATGCAGCATAGGGTTTGTTAACCTAGAAAAGCATAGCATATTCAAAAGCCTAATCTGGATAGAAAAATAAATATGTGATTTAAATGGAGCATCTATGTATCTGAAAAATACTTATGTTTTTCTAAATCCAAGCTTTAGCATCTCAAAAGCTTATTTTTCACTGTTAGGCACTCTCAAAACCAAACCAAACCAACCAAACAACCAACCTTGCCTCTTTCACTATTTCAGACTGATCCCATCAAAATAGTTACGTCTCTGATTAATAAGGATATATTTTCTTTTAAAATACAGGATCTGCTTTTTATATGTTTTTAACTTGCATTTTCAGAACCCTCTGCCCTGTGCACGAGGACATGAATTTGAAAGTAATGAATGAAACAGAGACAATGAAGAAACAATCAGAGACAATGAATGAAACAAAACCAGTCTGAAACTAAGACCAAAATTCTATGGGATTTATCTAAGCAAAGGAGAAACATTTAAATATTAACAGTGTCACTATACCTAAAATAAAACAAACACTTGAAGACCCCTACTTTGAAGTACTAGTACAAGTCTACAGTAACAGGCAATTGAGAACCAAAATGTTGCTTGTGGGTGATCTTCAGGGGTTTTTGTCTTGGGGACTGGTATAGTCAAACATATCCATCAAAAATTGATCCAGAGGCAAAAAGTAAATGAAACTTAAAAACTGTATTTATTAATATTGCTTTGGTTTTTAAGCTGTTATGGTTCCCATGTTCCTGACATGAGGATTGAAACACTTATTATTAATTAAAAGTGGGGTCTCATATTTATGCACTTTCAGCAACCCAGACTTCGTGATGCAAACAGTCAGAGTGGTGGCATTTGACCCAGCCAGACAACGCAAATTTGGATTACAAAGGCTATTTCACCTCCGTTGCACTGAAACCCTTTTGCAGTTTCTACTCCTGTTACAGCAGGGTGAATCGGAGTGTTGCACGCCTTTCTTCTAACTACGCTGGATGGTAAGGGCTATATTTTTAGGTGGAACAGAGCAAATTTAAATGATGTGCCCGAGACCACAGCAGAAGTCCCTTGCAGTGAAGGAATTCAATGCAGAATCGCCAAACTCCCTTCTAAGTTTCCTCTTGGTTGGATTCCCCATTCCCCTGAAACTACCTTCCATTAATTCCCACAACATATTATGTCTCATGCAATACACTGGTGATCGTGTACTCCAGCAAAGTGTGAATATTATCTGGCAGATAGCTTATGATTAGTGCACATAAGCAGAGCCCAGAAGGCTTGCTTCTATTTTCAGCTGTACTACCATTGCCTCTGATCCATGACAAGGTCACTCAAGTCAATGAAATCCCTGGCTGCTTGTCTCCAGTAATTAAGCAGTAAAACTTTTAAACGTGCACCCCAAATTGGGAGGTCGCTGTGTTGATTGTCTGTGTAAGTACCTTTGTAAGGAGAAAATACCAGGTCCTAAAGGGCTCTTTAATCTATCCAAAAAAGTCTAATGAGAACTGAGAGCTGGCAGTTTAAAGCTGGACATATCTCAATGAGAAGCAAGACAAAGATTTTGAGCACTCAAACTGAGTGGCCATTTGTAGAAAGTATGAAGGTAAGTGACAGATTCTGCTGTTCTGAAAATCCTTTGTCTGAAGACCTAGGTATGTTTCCAGGCAAGATTACCTCAACTGAGAGCTGGTTATTGGGCTCAGATCAGGAACAACTCCATTTAATTATCATGCCTATGGTATGTGTATGGTGGTCTAATAGCCCCTTCTACTTTAGCCACTTGAACTGCCAGCTGCATTGTAGAGTAGAAAAAGATAGTAAAAGCAGAAAAAGATATAGTTCAATAGGTTTGTGAAATCTACTGGATAAGACTAAAAAAAAGTAATATCTGCATATCTTAAAAATTTTATGACAATTTTTAGTGGTTTCGATACAATTGGAGATGACAGCTGATATGAAAAAGGCAGAATAATTATTTAAGATGAAACTGTCCGATTGTGGCAGTCTTCAAGGAAGATTCTTCTGGAAGAGTAGTTCTGAACGGTTTTCCAGGAATAAATCTGTTGTCTTTAGACATACGGAGTAAAGAGTAGGTTCTTCCAAAAGAACCACAGAGGGTTGGAATTGGAGAACTGCTCAGCTAATATTAGCCAGAAAGTAGGCGACAGGCCTCAGAGGATTATCAAAGGCGTCCTCTTCTTGTAGAAAGACCTAGACTGTTCTAATGAGACCCAATGTGTCCCAGGTGAATGATTATTCAGATTACTACTCCCAGTAGTTTATAACTTTCAGATTAAAGTATTTTAGGTAAAGAAAGAAGAGATCATTTACTTAGGAGTGCCCTCCTCTGTGGCAGTGGGTCTGCATGATTTCTACTGTTTACTAGCAAAGAAGACATTGGGGTGTCCTCTTTGGGGGCATTAGGGCCCGCTTTAGCATTGGCGATGGTCAGCCACCAAAGCTGAGGAATTTGGCACTATAGACCAATATATCAGTCATATGCCATTACCACAGAAAAGTAAAAAACAACTGTTACAGAAATTCCTTCCAAAGAAGGTGACTTAAGTTATTCACCTGCGGCTGAGAGACAAGAGAGTGAGGGGATAGCTTTTCTAAATATGATTTTGATTCCCCCTAACAGCCCTTCCCCAATAACTACTGAACCTAAAGGTTTAATTATGTAATAGTACAATTGGAAGTCTGGTTTATATAAGTGATTTGGGTTGATTTCCCAAAGAAAAAAAAAAAAAAGAAAAAAAAAGAAGCCTGAATTGTGCTTTAATGAAGACCCTTGAAATCATCTTTGTTATTGCTAATGAAAGCCAGAAGGAAGAGCTACATATAGTCACACCATCAAAAAGTGTATCTGCCACTTGGCTCTCAGTCAGGGAATCATAGCATAATCTATCTAATCATTATTGAGAAAGGTGTATTTCTGGCATTTCTAAATGTTCTAAGTGTTCTCTCTTTTTATTCCTTTTGTTATTTTTTTTTTTAATGTTGGGACCATTTGCAAATGACTGACATTTTTGCACCATGCTGACTTTGGCATAGGGTTTTACTTTTGGTTCAGATGTTTCTCTTTGTTTAACGCATGGGCTCTGAAGAAAAACATGATTGCCTTTGATGAAGGGCTTCTTGGAATAACAGTTTTGACTGGTAGAATATGAGTTGCTCCTATTGATCCCAACAAGCTGTAATGCTTCTATGAAGTACAAAACGAGCAGGATCAATGGAGTCAGATTTCTTCTGAACTGTAAAGTGACAGTGTTTTCCTCACATCAAATCACCAATTGTCAAGGATTTGTTTGTTTCCTAGTAGATGCTTGTTTCCTTGAATAATCCCTCTATGATGTCTTTTCAAGACACTCACTGATCTTATGTCTTCTCTAATCATCTAATATAAACAGTCTGTGTATGGGGAAGTATGTGATTTTCACACATAGGTCTCCTCAAAGAAGAATTTCAAAGAATTTTAAATCAGAAAAGTGAATGATTCCTAAAGGTTTGGTTAGAGGCTTGCCTTATTTTTATAAAGAAGCAGCACCAAATAACTCAGAAGTGGACCTCATTTGCAAAATTGTGAGCTGATGAGAATCACCTGGAGAGAAAACTGGACATGGAGAAATAGTGTCTGCAAAAAGGCAGATTGAATTAGGAAAGATTGCACTTTCGTTGTGTTCACTGGGAAATTTGGTAAACAATTATTTCTATGATTACTTGTTCTTATTTAATAGTTTGAGGCCATTATCCTTCACTGTTAATGGTTTTTGTCATTCTTAGCTATTTGCCACTCAGCAATATGACACCTTTTATAAATGTTCCGACATCCTACGAAATATTAGCTAACGGGAAAAGACATGTCTTTTGAGGGTAATATGGGAATTCAACAGCTCCTGGAGAAGAACTAACATAATTTATCACCTTTTAAGACAGCTGAAGATCTCAATCAGCCACCTGTTATTTTGGAAATTGTCATTAAGCATTAACAGGGCCAATTTGCAGCTTTTAAAGTTCATTTTCAAGCTTTTACTCATGGTTAATATTAATTCACTGTCAGTAACTCATGAATATCAAGAAACTCTGAAAGGATCAGATCTTTGGTCTCCTAAGTTTCTTCTTCCAAAGCTCAGAGAATGCCCCCCATGAGAATGGTTTAATTGAATTAAGGATGAGGAAGGTTTCTTTAGCTGGGCTTTCATCCTGTCGGTGGAAATATTTGAGAAGTCTGACTTCAGCTTTCTTTGAACTTTGCAGACAAACCCAGTTCTTCAGGCAGACCAGGAGAAGCAATATAGCTAAAGTGCAGAAAAGAGCAGACAGGGTCTTCCCAGCACCCTCATATATTGGATCCTGGTTAGGAATTGTTTAGTTTTCATGAAACATAAGAAAAGACTACAGGATTTTCTTAAAATATGGCAGCCTTATATTACCTTATACTAGGAGTCTTCTGGTTCAAGTTTTCTCTCACTCAAGACTTCTTCCTGAGCCTCACACAAGTTTAGAAAGATCAAAACAAGTTTAGGAACCCAAGAAATCACTAAATTGTTATGAGGAGTATGGTGAGAGGAAAGAATTCACTGCAGGGCACTAGGAAAAATTCTAGCTTTGAGGGTATTTAGTATAACTTACTGTGCATGTTTCTATTTTTCCAAGGAGCAATGTGGCTTATTTTTTTATTGGAGGAATGAGGGAAAGAAGAGGTGGGGCATTCATGCAGTATTGGAATTGCTTGTAAAACCTAAACAATATACAGAATCTGTACCTATGACTAGGTTTCTTTGCAACTGGTCAGACATGTAAATAACAGTTTTACCGTAATTCCTTTCTGATGGGTCTTTTTGTGGGAGGTGAGTGTAATAGGACCAAAAAACCACAGACATATGTACATACTGAAATGAAAAAGAAACTTCTTATGAAATAAAGCTCTGACAAAAAATCTAGCTAAACATTAAATTCAGTGTTCCAAATTATTTCTTTAAAAAGGTATAATGGGAAATAAAATTAGAATATATAAATCAAGTAATTTTAAAATCAAAGTGTTCCAATCCAGAAATATCTGAATAGAATCATGTGGAATTATCATGACTTTCTATTAGAGTTTATATAGATCAGATTTTGTCAGAATTGCCAAGTCTTTTAAGACCATTTTGCCACTTAGTAATAGCTTTTTTTTAAGGGCAATTTGGAAACAGAAAAATGGGGATTTTTAACGGGCAATAGTCCTTGTAGAAAATTTCTGGCCTGATATAAATAATAATCGGTTAGCACAGAAAACAAATGAGAGAACAGCACTGGTGGAGCAAGAAGAAATAGTGTAATATAAAGCAGATGGATTGAAGAGGATATCTATTCTGTGATGAGTTATTCTACAGAAATCAACAGAGTTACAGAGCTAAGAATTAAATAATCCAGGTCTGGAGGATACAGGATGTACTTAAAGAAGTAGGCTGCCCTTTAACAAGAGAATTGAAAAAAAAAAAAAAAGAAAAAAAAATTAAAATCCAACCTAAGAAATAATTGGTTCCAAGGGAGAAAAATTTGTAAACTCAGGACGGTTTTGTAAAATGCAGCAAATTCACAAGGTTCTCAGAAATGACTAACTGACCTGACCTTTACTACACATGTAAATAAAATAATTTGGATCTCTTTGCAAAGGAGGCGTTCCCAGGGGATGAGAAGAGGAGGGGCATACTGTGTCATTGAGGAGGTATAATAGCTTTGTTAATATGCAAAGCCACAGGAGTCAAGGCATTCTGGTTTATCAGTAGTGCTGGAGAGACTGCTCCAGAGGCAGCTCCAGGCTCAAAGCAAGTACTGCCCTGGTGTAACAGACAGCTGAAATAGCAAAATGGCAGTTCCCCCTTTTGCGTACACTAAAACCCCAAAGCCCAGGTTACAGGTGGCAAAGGGAAAAGTTGGGTTGTGCTGATAGCCTCCCTTTCTGAGAAAGAAGCAAAGTAAAAGACAGGCAGCCTTCCTTTGAAATGTAAGTAGCCATCCTCATCCCGGGACAGCAGCAGCAAGTCCCTCGAGTCCCTCACTCCTATCCTGTGGCAGAAGCAGTCCAGCCCTGGCTCTTCATTCCCAGAAGAGTGGGTTTTGCCTACGTTATTAAAAAACACTGAGGCAGGATCTCCTGCATGTTTAATTTCAGCAGCTAATTCCAGCACCATTTCTGCTTCCACCACTAAATGTAACCTCCGTCTCTCGGGACCCCTCCACCCATGCTCACAATGATGGCAGAGCAGTCCCAAAGCTAAAGGAGGTGCAGCTACTCAATTCACATGGCACAGCTGAGTACCTCCTGATGTATTGTCCCTGTTACAGGGGCAGTGGCTTATATAGCAGCTGGAGTGTGACTATGCAGCCTCTCAGCTGGAGCTGGTTGAGACCTTGAGCTCCCTCTGCTCTTCCATTCCAAAATGAGTGGGGACAAGGGCAGTTTAGTCACATCCATCTCTACTGTTACGGGTATGCCATTAAGGAAAGATACAGTCTTGAATAAAGGCTGACTCAGATAATCCATCACAGTGTTTGCTGGTTCATCTTCCACAGGGCTGTAAACTAGATTATTTTATTTAAGCCCTGGCACAGGCATGGAAATCAAAACCATATTGCGCACAGGCTTACGGCTAGGTGTCATAACCCCACATCCCATTCCATATTAGAAGCATCTTCCTCATGACACACTACTGACAAAAGAGGAAGCTGGAAATGGAAGTGCTGGTAATTCTAACAAAGTGTCACTGGGGATGAAAGTGGGGACAGATAGTTGTTTTGTTGCAATTTCAGTAGAGAACTCCAAAGTGACAGGCAATACCAATTTATGTTAGATGATATCAGTTTACACCAGGTGGCAAATTGGCTTTATCCTTCTATCAGGGAAAGCCCTGCTTTGGCTATTTCTTAATTTTTTTTATTTACTTTTTTTTGTTTGGCCACAGACTTCATCAGTTCCGGGTGGTATGTGAAATAGAAAAAGAGAAAATAGGACAATAAAGGAATGATGATCTGCATAACTTGCCGGTTACCTCTCATACTCTTAGAAGTATTCAATATAGTTTTAGAAGTATTCAATATAGTTCATTGCTCTCTTTGCTTGACATTCATTGCTGCTGCCTGCTCCTAACATTCAGCGCTCTTCCTTTTTGCAGCATAAAAAGTTGAGCTTTTTCCTTTCATTTCTCACGTGCACCACTTACCTTCAGAACAAACCTCTCCTTCCTGACCTTTTTTCACAAGACTTTCAGGGAGTCCTGTACTACAACAGGATTGCAAGCTCTATTGCTTTTAATGATTTATTGGGGAGGAGAGGAGGAAATGAGGAGTCTGAGCAAACTGCGGGTGAAATTTTGTAGACAAGAATATAGCCATAAAATGCGGGCATGCAGATTTTATCTTTCTGTATATTCTAGGAAATATTAAGTCAGGAATAGATTTTGCTTTTACAAAAAAGAAATGCCAGTTTTCCCTTAATATTTATGTGGGCATATTACTATTTCCCTTATATTACCTTTTCTATCCGGAAGGCTCATAAGGTGCTTTATGTACTTACTCAATGGCTATATAAGGAATATTTCACTCATCACTGAGATGCAACTATTTCTGGCGTGGGAGACGTGGCTGTTGTTTCACACAGTGAATCAATGATAAAGCTCTAGATAAGAGGTGAAAGGGAATAGTCCCTAGGCTATGCCAGTACATATTACTGTAGGGCTATTGGTGACTGTGTTGATTTATGTTTGGTTATATTTACCCACTGGATCTGGTTGAATTTATACGGCAAGGTAATGTAAGTAGGTTGAAGTTAGAGGACAAACCATTTGATATGTTGGTTAGAAGGAGGAGGGAAATGGAGCCACAGTGTTATATTACACTCTGGTGTATTTTAGGAAGTAGTTAGTTTGGAATTTGTAATTCAGGTGCCCTGGAGAATCCACAGTCTCCATTACAGCCATACACGGTAAAGAGGATGCCTGCTAAATTTTCATTCAGAAGAAGTGTGGTACCCCTCTAGTGCCAGGAAAGGTTATAGGATTTAATAGTAGTACTCAGATGGTCATTGTTGCTATTCCCAGGGAGCAGTGCATAGCTCTTTCCCAGCCTACATGACTCCTCTGTACACGTGTTGCAGAATTTCAGATAATCACAGAGCTGGAGGTTTCTCCAATGATGAACTTGCTGAAAGGGTGATCAGCTCCAAAACCAGTCCTGAAGGGTGTTACACTAATCTTTTCCTGAAGATTTCCAAGCACTAGAGGCTTCTCCCCTGCTTTCTTTGGCAATCTGTTCAATTGCTACTTAACACGGGTACCTGCAAGCAAATTAAACTGTCAGAGTCGGCAAGCAGGAGAGTGTTTGGCACCAGCCTCCCAGTGCAGGGAAAATGGGCTTGAAAACAGCAAAGTTCATGCACCCTGCTTTCCTCCAGCTTTAACAATCCTGGCTTTCTCTAGCACTGACTTCCCCAGGGCACTGCTTTGTTAAATCCTCTCCATCAAAATTCTGGGCATTCTCAGGAGCATGTGGTAACTTTTTATAATTCATAATGTGGATTTATCTCTACTCTCCTGTTTAATTTAACCTTTTGAAATAAACATAAAGGAAAACAATGATGTGCCAGGAAAAGGACATTATTAAGAGATACTGTGTGTAATTGACTCAGCGGGATCTTTCAAGCACTTTGGAGAAAAAAAAAAAAAAGGAAGACATAGTGGGCACTAAAAGCTCTCAGGAATATAATCTTCATGAGATAATAATCCAGCAAAACACCCAATATTAGCACTGATAGGAGGTATTTTAAATATATATGTGTATGCTTTTGCACATATTAAATTACTTTGAAACTTGTAATCATTAAGTGGGCACTACTCTTCTTCAGTTCTGAAGACGCAATGTGGCATTACCTGTGACAATCTAAATCTGGAGTAACTCTGGACGGGGTGCATAGTAGCAGAATAAGAGTAAAAAAAAGCTCTGAACAATTTTTTAACTCATGGGCCAAATCCCCAGGTGGCATAAATGAGGGTATTTTTCTGTAATTTGAAGGCTAAGATGGTCTGGTTTACATCAGAACCAAGTCAACTAAGGCAGCTCCTGATTCATGGGGATTCAGAAGAGCTGTGTCAATTTTACACCTTCAATAGCCAAAAAGCTCCGATAAATTTTTCTCTTGTTTACATTGAGGAAACCCTGCAAATAAATGGTGCCTGCCGATGTAAATGAGGAATTATTTTGGTGAGGGGTCAGAAGTTGCCCTTTGGTGTAAATCAGAGTAGAGCTTAACCCCTTTAGACAGCTTTAAATATAAATGAAGCAACCTTTCATCTAAAGCTGCACAGCAAATCCCCTTCTTTCATTTTTCAGTCTCCTCTTATAAAGAGAAAAAGCAGGAGCATTAATGAGCTATTCAAATATTCAAACCTTGCCAAGGGAGAAAGGATCCTTCAGTCATCATGAGCTCAACCTGATAAATCCTTTTTAATTAGTGTATATGCAAACATTTTATAAAGCAGCCACGAATCGGAGATCCCACAATGCAAATGTAAAGAGGAAATATAGTATGAACAAGAGGAACTGGAGCCCAAAATATGCCTGCTCTGGCTTTTAGAGAGCATGGAAAGCATGTTTATTAATTGGTTACGTTCATCATTAATAAGCTCTCGGCTATGTTCAGTCTGTTCCCCAGCACTTTACACAATGTCTGAGCAGTAATATGCTGATAGAAAGGGCATTTTCTGGTAGCTGATAATGGGGCAGCAAAATGAGAAAGCTGAAAGCAGGGAGCATAATATATGCACTTTTCTTCTCATTCTAGTGGTGATTCTCAGCTAATCAGTTGAGGGGTTGACTCTATTGGGGGGTTTCTCCACAGCGACACCTTCTTTGCTCCCCTGTAAGGCCACATCAGTGTCTTTGGGACTGTCAGGCACGGAGGCAGAGGCTGCTGTTGGAGTGGCTGTTTGCTGTTTCCAGATAAATCCAAGTTTCTCATGCCAGCTCTGAGTGTCCTGAGACCCTTGAAACCTTGTGGCTAATTGCTCTGTCTTTGACTCAGTTTCCCAGTCAGCCCAAAAGACCTCATTCGAGGCAGCAATGCCAAACAGCAACTGAAAATCAAAAGCATTCACAAAGGAAGCTTAAATTGCTATTTCTTTAACTTAAAGAGTGAGAACTGTATGCTTTTAGGTGAAGTTGACTGCTAATGTGGGGTCTTTTGCAATCAGACTTTCCTCTGTCTATACACTGTTAAGGTGAATCATTTGGTGAAACAGAGTGTCTCACAAAAAAAAAAAAAGAATTCAAACAACTGCATTCTATGCAGAAAACAGTCACAAAAACAAGGTTCAGAGTAAAACTGTGAGCTGGCAATGCTACAAAGCCTTCTGTATGTCATTGTGAGGGACAACCTGGCAAAAGGGACAGATTTTTGGCTCTTGTAAAATGATGTAGCTCTTCTGCTTTTTCAGGAAATATACAACTTAAACCATGTCCTCGACTGGCATGTGAAACTCTGTAAGGATCATAAGAATTGATGAGGACAGGCCATGGTGAATAGAAAGGTTGTCTTCTTTAAAATAAAATCCCCTCTCAAGCAGTGAGACATCAGCTCAGTTCATCCAGTCTCTCTCTCACTGAAGTGAAAAATCATCATTGCATCTTTTCCCTAATAATTAATGTGCTTGGCAGCTCTTGTTTCTCTCCTTAAGAAATACATCTGTGTTGTAAAGCTCTTATTATTTTACACATAGGTGGTACCTTCTATCAGAGGTGGGCAAAGCAGTTTGCAACATCTAATTTTCTGAGCTTCACTAATGTTCTTGCTGCGTTGTTACAGAGTATTATGCTGTTAGGATGAATATGTGAAATGAGATTTGGATATGCATTTGCCATATTTTAAAATAGCTTCCTTAGGATATAATCAAATTCCTTTGGTGTCTTGCTCCCTGCCATCTGTTACATCATCATAATACTGTAACGTGTTTAGCAACCCTGAGTGTGACGAGCTTGACTGACAAGGTCTGTGATCTTAGAGGCTGAGACTGAGGAGAGGGGTCTTTATTATTCCTCACCACTGACGTGTTAGGAGAGCAAGATAAGACTGTTTATGCTTTTGTAGTTTTCTCTCACTTATTCATCACTTTTTTTTCACCAGGGTTGTGATGAAGTCAGGGTACGACAGACACTAAATACACTTGGATTTTTCTGTATAAGACGGGGCATTGTTTGAACACAGCAGAAAGCTGATATTTTCCAAACCAGAGAAGAAACCGCACAGAAAAACAATGATATGGACTATTGTGGAGTTACAACCATGCATGTGCATTTGTACCCGACTTTAAATCATTCAAGAGAAACATGAGACAAACCCCTCCGGCCAGATTTCTCATGGAACACATTTCTGAACAAGGGTGGCACATGGACCACCTTCTGTTTGGGAGAAATAATTAACTGGATCACTAAAATCAGCACTCCAAATAGTACCATAAGCAGAAGTTTCTCTTTAGAAAACAGAGGAGCTGTGCATAGGACTTGCTTTATGGGACAGGAGGCACAAATCTATGCTGACCAGCAGAGCCAGCCGCGCTGAGGTAGTTGTGAGTGCCAAAATGTGCCAGAACAGGCAACCAGAGCAAGCCACCCAATACCACTAGGTATGGGTGCCATACCTAGTTTTCTATTTATTTTCATAGTTGGTTATGCACCCAGAGAAAGGAAGGAAAAAGCAGACTGACGCTTGGAGACAGGCAAGAAAAGAAGATGAAGGCACATGAGTGGAGACAAGCCATGGGTTTTTTAGATAGACTTTTAAGGAAATGACTCAGTGATTTGAGAGATGGAGGGGCAGTGTTTATGTGGGGAGTCCTGAGTCAGTGTCAGAAAGGTTTTTCTGGTACTATGAAAGTAAGGAGCAAACATGGGGTGCAGCTGAGGGGTTTACAATGATACCATACAAAGTAGTAATAGGTCTTCAGAGCCTTCAGCACTGCAGCGGGGCACCAGGAGGAGGATCCAGAGAACAGGAACAATGGGTCTGAAGGAGTGGTTGGCAAAAGGTCCTCTTGGGTGCAGAGATGGAATAGGAGGAAATTTTAGATTATGTCAATGAAAATGTATGATAACACCAACGTCTGAGAGAGAAGGGTATCTCAACTGGAGTACTAGAAGATAGCACACGTTTTAGCTCACATTCACAGTGCTGCTTCTAATCCATCTCTATCCTATTCAATCTGGGTTTAAAAAAATAAAATAAAGAAGGTAAAGAGAGCTTTTTTCTGGTATCTAAATTATCTGGGATAATCTACATTAGTAGGGCATGGGATGGCTCATAAAGGGAAAGCACAACAGATCTGACTCAGTGAATTATATAGTGCTCCCAGGTCATTGCTTGCAATATAGAAAATTCATAAAAAGGGTGATTAGGGGCACTGGACAGAAATCAGAGGACATGTTAGCTGTCCAGATCTCATGCAACAGCAACCTGACATACTGCTTCTCGCAGATGGATTTGTCACCCTTTATTTGAAGACTCAGGTAAGCTCCAAACTCCTTAAGGAAAAAATCAAGTTGGTCCATGTTTTGAAAACTGGCTAAGAAATGTGGGTCTGCTCTCATTTATTCTACGGCTCTTTTCCATGATGGCACTAAAGTGGGCTATAAAGCAAGCATAAATGCAATTTATGTCCATTACATGTAAAGAGGGATGAGTTCAAATGGTAATCCGGCCATGTATCATCTCATTGCAGACTGGTAAATGGAATCCATTATGGGACCGTGGCTCTGTCCAAGGCACTGAAACTTCACCATGTCAGAAATCACTGAAAGAAGGTCATTTCATGGGTTGTTTCTTTTATTTTTTATTTTTTTTTAAATTATTATTTCATACGTTCCCATTGACTAAGAAATCTTTTTTTTTCCTTTCTCCCCTCCCCCTCACTGAGTTATGTTCTATTATATTCCTGCAGTAACACTTTAGATTAACAGCCCAGTTAATTAATATGGAATCCAAGTGGAAATGCTATAGAAGCACTTGTGACATTCACATTAATAACGGAGGGGTTCATCAAAATTAATGTTATTACAGTAAATACCAAGAAAATTAACTGTGATTAGCTCATTACTTTAAATTGTCCTCCCATCTGCATTTGGCTCTTCTAGACAGTTGTATGGAATAGGTATGGTGATGATTCAGGACTTGGAATCAGAAAGCAAACAGGAAGCACAATGAGCTGTGACCACTATTAGAGAAAGATTTTCATCATGGCTCAGGCTCACTTCGCTATAAGGCAGTTAAATAAGACCTGGAAGCGTCCTTTTCTCATGTCACTATCCAACATACCTAGGATGTTTTGGTAGTACCGTAACAGAAATTTTGATTCATTAGTAACTGAGAAGATTCCAATGTAGGAAAAGTCTCTCTGTGTGCGGTGCCATGGTTGTATTAGGAGATGATTCCTACATCAACCAGCTTTGAGATGCAATTCATGTGATGATAGTAGATAAAAAAAAAGTTAAGGTATAGAGTGATGATCACATGAAGAGACTTGGCAACTGCCAATTAGAAAAGCAGACCTTATGTTGAAGTCTTCCAAACCTTTATTCAGTATACTGTTAGTTTGAAAATGAGTTCCACCACTGTATACAAATATACAGACAATATCTTTTTGGGTAGAAGTACTATTCCATATCATCCTTGTTGAATGTCTAACATAGAAAGCAAATAGGTTATGCTGTGGATGCCTGTTTTACAGAAAACTCTGCAAAAGACCCCAGCTTTGTCCATTAGTAAAAAAATCACCTTTTTGAGGCAAATAGGCCAAATCAAAATGTTCAGATGTCCCACAATATTCAGGAAAATGAGAGGGAAAAAAGGAGTTTCAACTCAGAAAGCATATGAAATATGAGGGCATGCAGAAAGATATCCATCTGCTCTGCAGCAGCAACATGAGTGTGCAGAATCAGGAATGTACGGATTTGCATTTTGCAAAATTGGTTTTTTGCGTTTTTCTACCTCTCATGGAGTAAAAGACCATATAAGATAAACAGTCACCTGATGTAAATATTTGTAACTTGGCTTAATTGGAGCTATTTTTGTATGCTGCAGAAAAGAAACTGGGCCTTTAGAACATTGCAAAAATTAGAAATATTACAATAATAACATGTAGGAAATTAAACACCCAGTGCAGATAAACATAATAGTAAGTGAATAGAAATTATGCAAATAATGGGGGAAATCAGTTAACCACATATATACTTATTGAAGACATTGCAGAAATGACCACTGCAACCCTTCCTCATCAGAGATTGTACAGCCACGTTTATTGATACCATCATCAGCTTCAGTGGAGCTGTTCTGATTTGTACCATTACAAGATCTCATTGAGAAGCTGAAGTGTCAAAAAAGAGTTTTCACAAACTGAAAACCCACAGTAGTTTGGTTCAGTGATGTCTGTGCTCTTTCCCAGGTCTGATTTTTTCCCTAAAGCTCCTGTGATGTCCTTAGTGTTCTCCGCATTGATACATGCTGAGAAGTGCCTCCAATCTGCATATAATTGATGCAGTAAAAATAAATAATAGAAAGAAATTATAGTCATTCCTGAATTAATTTGGGTTTCATTTTAACATTCAGGTTTAACAAAATGCCTCTTTTTGTAAGGAGAATTGCTTTTTTTCTTGTTTTAAATTAAATTTCTTCAAACAGAGAAATGAGTTTTCTGTTTCTGTTGAAGTTGAAGCAGAGATGACAAAATGAACTGCCTAGCTTTTTAACAGGAAACCTTACATTTGAAAATACCATTCTGAATAGAATCTGGGAATTTGTACACACTCATTTATCACAGAGGCCATGAAAGCAGTACCCTCCATTCCTGCCCGGAGAGAAGGAATGTGCTACCCAGCAGTGATATTACTGCAAACTGCAACTAAACGTAGGAGATTTCTGAAGTCTACTGCTATGGTCCATTTCAAAGACAAACAATTTTTTGCCCTCTAAGGCCTGCTCTGGAACAGGAGGATATGTCATCTAGCTGGCAGAAGAATCCTTCATTTTGTCTGTTGCCACTAAATTTGTTTTGTATCTTTAATGGAACCAACAAATCTAAACAAGAAAATCTGCTCTCCTGGAGTCACTGTTCTGTTGGAAAACATTTAGGGGTCTGAAAATGGGAAGTTGAAAGTGTGTTAGATGGGGCTATTGACTGATGCAGCAGGTAACACACAGGTTGGATAAATCAGTATGCAGTGGGAGTTGCAGTCCCAGCCTTTCCGCTGTCTCTGGGTGTGACAGTGACAACTCAGTTTGTCCATGCCTTAGCTCATCCAGCTGTGATAATGATTGTCTTTCTTTCAGAGGCAGGTGAAGGGCTCTGGTTAGTTCATTAATGCACATAAAGACTTTTTAGCATCTCCTGAAAGCGTTACTGTCATTTATAAGGTACACCATTCTCGGTGCAAAATTAATCTGCAGCAATAAACGACTGGGCTGCACACCTCTGACATACTACGTCTGTAAAAGCACGTACAGAGACTGCACATGTTTTGTGAAAAAAAAACCCAAACCAAACCAAAAAAACCCCACGCTCTTTTTAGGCCCTTCTGTTAATTAATTTATTTTTTTAAAAGGATTCAGAGACAAAGTAGCAAGGAAAACAGCCAATTTGTAGTTCTCCATTCTGATGAAATACTTCCTCTGTCTCTGATAATCCATGGGAAAAAAAGGGGTGGTGAGCATCTGAACTATTATTTAGCATAAAAAATATGTTTTCCAGAAAAAAATTAACAATTTAATGAAACAACCTTTCAATATACAGATAACCATCTTCCACACCTCTGTGTATGCGCATGTGTACGCTTACCTTTGTAAAAATGAAAAGGTGAAAAAGGGTGATCAAAAGACAGCTCAGGTGGCCAGAAGAATTACTAATAGCAAAACTGTCTTTATACATTAGTATCACGCTAACTGTGATGCTCGCAGCATTATAAATCATCTTCCTTCATCAAGCCAAATGAAAAACTTACAAAAAAACAGGGAGACAGGAGAGATGGGACATGTTGATTTTTTTAAGAAAAAAAAACACCTTTCAAAGAAGCATAAGGACATATTCGGAAGCAGCTGAGCTATTCTGATTTCCAGCAGGTGAATCTGGTCATTAAAATTAGGAAAGTGGGATTTTGACGGCCTTTTCCTTTTATGAAGACCAAATTATCAGTGGCCTTAAAGTTTGCTCCTGTAAGTCCGCCCTCAGCACCCTCAGCCATGGGCTTACTCTCTTGCTGAATTGAGCCCATAAGCACTAGACCGGTTTGTCAGAGTTCCCCACAAAGGTACAAGGCTGATCCATTTGAAAAGCACATCAACAATTTCTGCTACTGACCATGGGCTCAAAATGCTGCTTTCAGGGAGGGGGACAGGGCAGTCACCTCCTCTCTTGCTGCTCCACTGAAGAGCATGATCTGTAAGTGATGGAGGCCACGCCTTCGTGAAAGGAAAATAACCCAGAAATACTGAGACACAATCCATATACCATGGATAACTGTGCCTCTATAAAACTACCTGAGGACACCAGAATGAGAACCTGTGTCCTTTTCCTCCAAATGTACTATCATGTTTCATTTGAAGGAGAATTGAGCCTTTCAGAAGTAAAGTCTCTATCTACCCTTATGATCCCAAACATCAGTAGCACAGACATTTATGGTTTGCCTTAGCAGGATCACATGTAATGGAAGGAAAATAATTACATGTTTTTTCTCATTTGCAAAGTAAAACATTAAAGAAAAAATCTCATCTTTCTTTCTTCCATCCTCTTCAAGTCCAAATATGAAGGGGGTGAAGTATCAATTTATCAAAATCCCTGAACTACTGCATAATTAACTTGAACCAAACATGAGAGAGTATTTCCTGTGATTTTGTATTACAGTCAACCTAAGTATTAAAGGAAACAGTGTAAGGAGAATATGCAGTATGATAAAAGTTAATATTCTAGAAGATAATGAGATGTAAATTGCTAGATGGAACAATACCTACAGGACCAACTCTTCAATTTTTATTTTTTTTTTCTTTGCCATAGATGTATTTTTACATATTAATAATCATTTTCAGTTCTTGAGCTCTTCATAAAGGAGATCAGTAACAAAATGCTTTTCCTTTTCAGAGCAAGAAACTAAAGCAAAAAGAGATAGGATATACAGAGCTCCCTAGCAGACCAGATACTCATCACCATACCACAGACTTCTTGAGTTTCCTTTTAAGTTCTGAAATATGATGGCTTTTACAAACTGCACAGTTTGTCAGGCATTAAATAATGACCATGTGGTTGGGGCAATAGCTTGAATTCAGAAATTAGCTTTCAGACAAAACTAAATAGTCAATAAATTATCCTGTTTAAAGTGTGTCCCAACACATGGTATGACTTTTGCCCTGTGCATCAGCCTAATGTTTAGGAAATCAGACTGTAAATACTCATATTCCTGTTTTAAAATGGGCGGGTGTTTCTTATGGGCAAGAGATGTAATTTAGGAGGCATTTTCTGCATTTCAAAGGGGATTTAGACATCTGAGCTAGACATAGCCCTCCTTCTGGCCTAGAAGTGTGCACTAGGGACTAAAGCACTGGGTTTTAACTCAGAAGTCTTGCATCATGGTTACCTTGGACTTGATAACGCTTTCCTAGGACAACCTTACCTCCTCCTCTTGCTTGTTTCAAGACAGCTACCTCCACAGTTCTATATTCCTCCTCAGTCTACCCAGATCCGCATAGCTCTGTCTTCTCTAACTGTCTGGAAGATCACATTTCTTTCAAAGTCCTGCAATGCAGTCATTTTGATTTCGATCAGTTTTGAAGACTGACTACTTACTCTGCACCAACAGCTGTATCTTTCCAAACAGTCTTGATCCTATGCAAGGAGAATTGCAATAGTCCAGCCGGGCAGCCTGCCACAGCCATAGGAGAACGTGTCGCTACTCCTTGGCCTCAGAGCAATTCAATACCAATCATCAGTCCTCCGTTGTTAATAGGTAAAAAAGATCTTCCCTGGATCTTCTGCTGGGGTCCTGTCATTCAGAAGCAACAAGTCTAACTTTACCGCGAATTGCTTTAATGAGGTGTAGTACATAGTTACGGGTACATTAGGCATGGGCTCGATGGCTCCCTAATTTGTGATGTGAGGAAGCTGGGATAAAACAATGTCTGCACTTGCATGTTTAGTGATTTAGTGTTTGCAAAGAGCTTTATGATCTGTGGTGCTGTGCTGGCACTGTTCTTGAAATGGCATTTTTCTGTTCCAGTCACTTGAGGACAAGATAATAGCTGCGACCGTGTCTTTGTGTGTCCAGAGCATCACGCAACAACCCTCCCATCTGGGATGCTCTCAGCATTAATAAGAGTAAGTTGTTGCTTGAAGAGAGCCTTACCTTCCTGTTTCTTAAGACTGGTTTCTCTTATCTGTCTGAAAATACCTCCTAAATGCCAGTCTAAAATCTGTACCTTGACCAAGGGTTTGTTCTCTCTAAGCAAATATAATAATCACCAATGTCACAATGACCCAAGCAGGACTTTCAGCTCAAAATTGTGCTCGAATGCCTTTTACTGGTATGCATGCCATGGATGAAAGGGTTCATTTCTGTAGGATTGAGAGATTTTTTAATCTTGCAAAGGAAGAGATGAACTTCTTATTTTAAAATAAATGTTATGCAGCATTGTCCTCTGGACAATTGCCATTCTCTCTACTACAGACAGATGGTTAACTACGTGAAAGAATATATTCATTTTCCTTGCTGTTCCAGACACTGGACTAGTCAGAAAACTAACATGGATATGCAGAACATAGGAAAACTAAAAGGTTACTCTGTCCTGAAGTCTGATTAAAAGGGGGAAAAAAATTGCTCCTGTAAAAGTCACCTATTTTAAGTCCAAGTTCTGGTGAATATTGTGAAATAGTTTATGGGTTTTTTAATTAACTTAGGGTGAATATTAAAGGTTTGAGTTTACAAAGCCAAAACATAGAAAAAGTTTTGCCACTTAAATTTTAATGGAAAAATCTAGAGGTAGGACACATTCTTTTTGACGTGGGACAGACTTGTCATTCAGACTCAGTTGATAATTTTGTATAAATAAATGAAAACCAAAGGGAATGAAAGATCAAATCATTCTGATTTAAGTGCTGCAAATAGAATGTTTTGAGCCTCTTCACATTTTATTTCAGTTTTTGAAGCTCTTTCAGTTCTGAAGTTAGAGGCAGCATATTGAAGTGGTTTGCAAATAACTAATAAGCATTTTCCAATGGGAATAAAGTCTCTATCACTTACTCTTTAGAGATGAATCTTTACCATAAGATGACTGCCATCTTAGTTCTGGGGACAGAGACAGATTATTTCCAGTTGAAGTCATAAGTCTCTACAGTACGAACCGCAGCGCTGGACACCGTGAGCTCTGGCTACAATAGCTTTCCTATATCTTATTTTGGGTATGACAAGAACTAACCAGTGATTTAGCAACCTTGGAACAATGCAGTGGTGTTATTCCAAGCTGGTGAATGGAAAGGGGTTTTTTCGATCACAAAGGTTGGTTGAGAGATCTTTGTGGCTGAAATAAGATTTGCTTCATTTCAGAGTAACTCAGTAAAAAACATCATACCAGGATGCATTAACGATTCTGCTGCTCACTGATGAAGAAAAACAGCATCAAGGGTTTTTTACCTCCTTTCAGAGGATTAGAAATAGCAATGCCTTTACCAATCAAACAGAAACCACTGTGAACTCAACTTGTGACAGCCAGTTGTTGGTAGTAACTTCTAATCCTGTAATGATAGGTTTGGACAGAAATTTGGTGGTCATGGTGATGCTGTCCACATAGACAGGTGAATATCATACTCTTGTTGCTAATTTAGATCCTTTAAAGTAGTCTTTGCTTGGAACAGGATGCTAGGAATAAACAAATCTGGCTGACAAAAGCACAAAAGAAATCAATTAGTCACAATAACTCTTTAGTGTCCTTTACCAATGGTGCAGTAAATGTTTGCTATAAGAATGGCTCTTTGCAAAGTTAAGTTGTCCTGAGTGGAGCTGTTCAAAGTTTTCTTGGCTTTAGATAGTATTGCAGAACACTATTGTCCCACTGTAGATAAATGTTGCTCCAGATGTGCAAATTACCACTGCAAATGCAAGCATGGACTAAGCTTTTAATTCTGTCTCTGCAATTTTTCCTATTTATCTCCCTTCGGACACACCATTTCATTAGGATTTAGAGAGGAAATTAGAAGATTGGGAGGCAAGGAAGGAACAGCTTTGGAATTGGTACCTCGAGATGTTCACTACCTGGGGCTCTCTACTGCTCTGCCAGCTGTGCAATGGCGTAGTCAAGAGTCTGTTACATCTGGCAATGGAGAGACAAGCAAAGAGTAACTTGCAACTCGGGCTGGAGTAAAGATATGAGTCAGTTCATGGATTATTTGATATTTGTTTGCTAATGTGGCCTGGGAGAGAACTTACAATCTGACTTTCTCGGAGCATGCTCTGTGTCTGGGTTCAACAGGCCTGTCACCAAGAGATAAGTGAAAAAGCAATCTCTTGTCTAGGAGCTTGATTTTTAAAAAAATTGAAAGAAAACAAGTATATCAACTCTTAGTTCAGGTTTCCTAAGATCTCCTTGAAGGATGAGTTTCTAGTGAGGGAAGATTCCTGGGTTTTGTTCCTGGTCATGCTCTTCAGTTTGGCAATATTCACAATTTGTCCCCCAAATGGCCCTCAAACTATGAGCTGGCTTTGGAACAGCTGACCTTTGCTGCCACATGAACTTTCTGCTCCCAGTTACCCAGTTATCCCACCTCCACTACCTATAACAGTTAAAGCGAGTGCAAGTTTCTAAGATCACCCCTGGACAGGGATATCAGAGACATCTCTGGTGCAGTTTATTGCATGATTATCTCGTATAGCTCCGTAAGTGCATTGCCCTGTTATATGTACTGTGCAATGGCTATAGGTTTCCCTTGGAGAAACCATCATAATTCATAAACAGCTGGGTTTTGTTGACACATCTTATGTGTATATACATGCATATATATGCGTGTGCCTTTTTAAGAAACAAACTAATAGTTCTTCCTTGGGATTTAAGTACAGCTTTATAATTACATATGAATGACTAGGAATGCCAGTAATTTTATCGGAGGAACTTCATCATCTTGAAAGCTGTAGTATGAGGGCTTACCCCATAGAAGTGTGGAAAAGGTTAAAAGGGATATGTTTTATCATCTTGCCTTAAACTTCCTTTTTTTCCTTCCCAGTAACAGCTGCAAGCAGTGCTGCTGAAGCATCCATCACACATTCACCACTTCTGCACCATGAAGCTTTGCAGCCTTCTGCCACCAATGCAATTCCAGCCTCTAACATGCTGTTAGTCACAGCTGACAGGAACAAGACCCTTGGGCAGAGGAGTTGTTGGGTCAGTGCTAGCATGGGTGTGTGGGTCAGTGCTAGGTTTAGACTCCACGAGCACTGGCTTACCTCTTGGTTCTGCTGACACCTTGCATGTTACTGCCTTGACTTCCTGGCTGGAACATGTTAATGATGACATTTACTCCTCTCTATTTTGACAGAGAGATGCAGCAGGAGAGCTGGTACAGGGACTTCCTGTGAAGTTAAGGACATGAGGTCAAGCTGAACTGCGGCCTTCAGACATAACTGGTCTCCTTCTCGTCTCGTCTTCCACTATCCAACCAGCAGCTTGGGCTCCAGAGAGGAGGGTCGGACATGGGGATGCTGGCTACAGAAACTGCAGGCCATCTCTAGGCAAAGATTCTTACCTTTCAACTTCTTTTTTTTTTAAGGTATCTTTCAGATGTGTCTTTTGTGGCATTTTTATTTGGATGTATCTTTTGATAATACTTGTTTTCTTGCCTGTGAGGACAGTACTTTGACCTTAGCTGTGGCCCACTGGCATAAGCAAGAAACAGAGCCAAAGACCAGCCCCTCGCTCCCCCTAGCACCCTGTTGCTCTTGCTGTGCCTCTCCGTCTGCATTGATTCATGGTCTGCCCATAGTTCAAAACAGCCAGAGCTGTAGCAAACCTCAGTTTCTGCCTCTGGCTGTATTTCTGCAGGCTGTGATCATCTGAGATCACACACATGCAAAGGTCAGGCAGTGGGGCACAAAGCCCTCCCAAAGCCCAAGGGTGGTGCAGGTGTCATCAGTGACAGGCCAGCGTGCTGCAGGACGGCCCCGGCACCACAGAAGGACACAGAGGAGAGCTGTGCTATTGGAGCTCTCTCTGATGAGAGCTAAAAGACAGCTCCTTGCTGCTACTGAACAGTGCAAATCCCACATGCTTGCTTTCATCAAAGAAGAGATGTAGAAATTCATATGTCCCAGCTGTACTTACTAGCTTGTTTTTTCTAGAGGAATTTATGAAGGGGGAAAGACCTTATGTGATGTGACTGTGGTTCCAAGACAGAGGATGGAGGCCTCTGTTCTACCCCACGTCTCAACTCAGGCAACTAAACACCCTGTCCTAAAGCTTTAGCACATATAAATCCACCTTTTTCCAGATTGGTTCCAAATTTACAACTTCAAACCTCTGGATATAAATATTTAGGGAGCTGATTCAGAGGCTAAAAAGAACAGTCACTGGAAGGTTTGCCCATGGTGGAAATGGAGCAGGGGTGTTACCCCAAGATGTAAGCTCTGACATTAATTAGCCATTGGAGGGAGACAAAGAGCTGTGTTTCTTGCACTTCACCACGGTTCTCCAGAGGCAGTTACTCGATATTACCCAGCTGCTCAACCCAGATGTTGTTGTATTTGGCAACTCGTAAAGTGACTTCTGAGCAACTCCTGCCACCATGGGGATGGGACAGCTGCAGAGCTGGTTCCCATTTCAAGGGACATGATAGAAACATCAACTAATACACATGCATTGCCCACAGAAATGTGAAATAAGGCTATCTTTAGATACATTGGGCTGGCTTTTGCTCTCCACAGTGTTTCAGGTAATCATGGAAGGTTCAAACTACAAACAGACACAGCAGCCCGACTGTCATTTGAACTGCCAGTTCAGCTAAAGCTCCCAGGTCATGTCTTTCTTTAATCTATCATCCAAACAGAAGCTGACACCCCTTCCTTCCCCCATTTCATTTCAGCTTTTTGTTACACAAGGAAAAGGAGGAAAGAGTTTCCTAATAAACTCCCTTTTCTTGTCACCTGTTTATTCGCAAAGGCGAATCTACAGCTTAACGCCCACCATGCCAGCTGTTCCCCCATCCCATCAAATCCCTTCTGTGCCTCTGTTGTCCTGAGTGCTACCCCAGGGGCAAAGCATTCCCCAAAAGGGAGACAGAAATTCCATAACCCATAAAGAAACTTAAAATCTTGGCTCACATCATTGGAAAATGGCAAGTCTTTGATTTTCTTAGACTATTCTCACACAGGAGAATTCAGAGATTATTGTATGCTGCTCAGCTGAGGCTTCTCTCACCTGATGATTGCCAATGCACGCAATACACTAAAAGGCAAGCATATCAGGGACAAACAAAGCTAACGTGGTTATAAGTCTCTAGGATCAAAGAGCATGAATTTTGTCCATAACATGGGTCTTGGAATTCAGGTCTGTCTGCACACATATACAGAGGTGTCTTTTAAACACTATTATTTCATAACTTTCTAAAACTATTTTCCCAAGGGTTCTTTTGATTAGTGACATGCAGTGTAAGGTAAGGGATCCATTCAGGTTCATCATAATTCTTTCTATCAAATCTGTGAAACTGACTGAGGAAGAAGTGTGAGGCAGGGGCAACGAACAAAACTTGCCAAAATTTGAGCCCAGACATATGAACAATACATTCCAAATCTTTCTGCCATTGTATTTTAGTGGTTTCATTCACCACAGAAAAAAAATGTTAAGAACAGGGAGATATCAGAAGCTGAGCTCATTGGAAGGTAATATAGAAGGGAGGGAGGTAATATAACTTTTCATATTCTTGATAAGGTTACTTGGGAAGCTTGCAGAATGTCCCTCTCTTTCAGGCTGTGCCCTCCCTTTAACTTTGCTTTTTGCATCAATATGAAATGGGGTAGAGCACTCAGTTTCCGGCTGGGGATTCATGGAGGTGGCTTCATTGCTGAGAGAGTAGCAAGCATTGCTTTCAAATTGCCCTCAGCGGCACACCCCTGCATTAAAGCAATCACACAGGGCTTGAGCTAAACGGGCAAAATTTAGAGGAAAAGCAGTATATCTTCTTTATATGAAGGCTTTACATGATGCTCAAACAGTATTGTACACAAGATTTTAATGAGAAAAATAATGTTTCTGTTGTAAAACAGCAACACAAATATTCAAGAAAGTAAGCAAAGGACTTTTCCATCTCTAGGATTGGTTTCTGCTGAACGAACATGCCTGAAAATTTTTCAAGCTCATTTTTCCACCTGTGGAACACAGGCAAGGTGTCTCAGGGCCAGATTCGGAACTGGCAGAAATTTGGAACTGGCAGAAAATAAGCAAAATATAATTGGAACAGTGAATGCCAACTGGCGACGCATAATTGGGTGTACATGTGTGAGGGGCTGAATGACCAAAAGTGACCTTTTTGGCTGCCCATACATTGTAGCCTACTGCTCTCTGATGTAGACTATTTAGGCTGGGAAAACAGAGCATTTGGGGGATTGGGAAAAGAGGAGGCTGTTCAAAAAAGGGTTCCCAAAAAGAAGTGGTTTCAGAAGGAGGAAGCAGGGACAGAAAAAAGAAGGTGAAGATCCCAGTGGAGGAAAGATGTGGGGTGTGGGGAAGGTCATGGAGGTCAGGAATATGAATGGAAATGAATGCTGGGGGGGCCAGTCAGTGACCAGTGGCTGATAAGCCACCTCCCTGGGGGGGAGGGAAGTTGGGAGCTGGTGAATTCAGTGCTGGGGGAGAGTGAGCATGTGAGTCTAAGTGTGAGATAATCAAGTACAGTAAAAGCTCTAATCTCACTTGTTCATAAATAAATGCCAGCATCCAGATTCACTGTGGGCTGTGGTTTATTCTGTCTCACCTGAGGCAATGACCCAATCCCAATCGCTCATTGTAATTTCATTGTCCTGTGTCCAGTTTAGCAAGTTGCTTTCCCTCCAAAGTTGTCCCAGTCCCTGTGAAAGCGATGAGCTTAGCTGATAATGCAGCTCACAGCACAACATTGAACTACACAGTCAATCAGAAATACACCAGTTAAGTCTTTTTCTTTCCTTATGTGTCCTCTTTGGGTTGTTTCACACTGATGCAATTCATTGAAAATCAAAATAAGTACAAGCCCACACAGGAAAAATTGCATTTGAAGGTTTCCCAGAGACTCAGTGGTGACCAGCACTGAGAGATTACTTTATCAGCCTTGAAAGAAATATTCATCAGCATTTTGGCAGCTTTGTCATTCAAGTGGCAGGAAGAATTCACTTTTCCATTCAGCAGGAGCTAATACAGTTACATCAAATCCTAAGCATGGGAGAAAATAACCCACACATACATATACATTCCCACCCTTCCTGCCCCCACCTCTTCAAAGCTCAGCAGTGGAAGAGTTCTGACACATGTCACAGCCAAGTTGTTATTTCATGCCCTGTAAACATGTGCTAGATGATTGTGTATTCCCCTCAGGCAGAAGGATGGAAAATATCAGGTCCCCACTTGCTAACAAACCTTGGGACTCAGTGTGCTTCTTCCTCTAAACACCAAATATGCTGCTTTGTACCTGGGAGGCTTTTCACGGCTTCCCTTCAGTCCTGCTAAAGATATGACTTTAGACTCTGAACGTGGGCACTACTGGACAGAGCTCAAGGTTTCTTTAGGAGGGACAAGAACTGAATTGAGTAGGGCCAACTAGAGGAAATGTCACTTAAATCAGGAACATTTGCTCTTTTCAGAGGTCTAGCCCTTGATTTGTCAAGAAGCTGGGACCTTGTTGGAGAATAAGAAGGTTTCCTTACAGACAAAGGGATGTGAATGAGATACTGACACACGCTTGATACTAAGAGCCCCAGCCATTTGGGGTTTGAATTCATGAATGGGAAAGTGTATAGGCTTCTGGCCACTTCAGGTTTCCCCTACCTTGGCTCTGATACTGTAGGAACATTGCAGTTTATGTACGATTGTCTTAAAGTGAACTAAGAGATATTTTATCTTTCTTCAGTTTGTAGGGTTACATAGGCAGCTGAAACTTCCAAGCAGTGAGAAGCAAAGGATCCATCAGAGTGATTAGGATGGCCAGATGAGAGCAGGAAAAATTACAACCTTCCCAAGATAAGTTGTTCCTCTCTGTGAACGGGGGAAAAATGTCTCTTAGCTGCAGAGAAAGAAAAAAGACAGACACTTCTCACATACCAAAAAGCAATAAATTGAAAGGGCCTGATGTCTTACAGCAAACTGAAGTAATCTCTGTTTAACTATACCAACTGCAGGGCTGGGTCCTGGAATCAGGGTTATCTGATAGCCTCAAAGTTTCTGAGAGTAATTCAGTGTTGATTACAGAAATGACAAAGGACAAAGGAACCCTCCAGCTGAGAGACACACAGCAACCATCAAGTTTAAATGCTGCTATTGCTCACAGAAAGTTTTGATGGACTCTACAAAACTCCCCCATCACATTTGCTCGTTGTTGACTTATTTCTGAAGGAACCACTCCACACTGTGTGTATTCATGTTGCTTTTCCTGTTGAAAATACCAACCCATGGAAACCTGATTACATGAAACTTTGAAAGACCCTTCCCCCTTGGGTGAGAGAGAGACTCAAGCAAGGCAAGAAATCAATATAATAGAGTTGAAGAAATGAAAACCGGAGATTCATATACCTGATATGATGGTTTTTCTATTCAAGTGTATCTTTCCTTCAGATAACCCCAATCCATTTACCTTCATACCTTCTTGAAAATGTTACCCAGAGGCAGGAAAAGCAGAAGGTCAGTTTTCCTACCCCCTTTGTACTGTACTTATAATTGATATTTTTGCCATTTGTGTCTGCTTGCAAAAATGTCCATGAAGCTAATTTGTAATGCTTGACTTTATTTCATCCAAAATTGAATTTTAAATGTCTTTTGTTCCATCAAAAATACCTGTACTAGGACAGAGTACTTGTGCACGTGGCTGTAATAGTCCTAATTTTCATTGAGCTGGTTAGCTACAGCAATCAATTATTATTGTTGTACATAGTTAAAATATAGAAATCTAGCTGTAGGTTAAGGAATAAAGCTGAAAATACCCATGCTTTCTATATGAGTGAAATTTTTCTAGGACTGTTTCTTAGTAAGATTTTTTAGTAAAATGTTTTTAATACTTTTTTTTTTCCATTAAAATGTTGGGGGAAGAGGGAAACAAAATCAAGAAGGTGTCAGTTATTCTAAAATATACAAAGATGTATCACTCTTTTTCAAAATCACATTCCAGCAAAACATGAATTTTAGGAAAGATGACATCTTCTAGATGTATTACGATGTCTCCTCTCTTCTGTATTGCTCTTTCACCTTTCTGAAAGAGAGATGCTTTCTGCATTTCTGATTGTATTTTACCACAACAGACAGGAATAATATGATCTGACAAGCTGTCCCTGAGCTGACTTCTGTACACGCTAAATGATCTTTGCAGTAGATGACATTCGACAACATGGATAGCTTTAGCACAATGAAGATATGTGGCCAGATTCTCCAAAAATATAAATAAGTATACGTCCACTGAAAAAAAAAACCAGCTAAGTCAATTTATACCAGCAAAGAAGCTGTTTGGTACTGAGTCAAGTTGGTTAAATTACTATTTTCTTGAATTATTTGCTGTAGCTTAAGAAAAGGAATTTCTTTGTGGTTATTGTGAATACCTTTTCAGTATGACTCTGTGCCTTAAATAAAATGTTTATAAAAGGTCTAGGAGATTTTCATCATATTCTGGTTGGACAGAGCAGAGAGTGTTCAGACACTGTGAGCCAGGCAGTAACACTCCAACACAATTTGTGTTTGCCTCCTGAAGTGGGTAATATCATCAGCAAAGCTTAAGTGTAGTGACGGGAGAAACTTTTGTTTTAGCAGTCAAACTGTGACAGGGGGCAGCAGCATGAATGTCATAGAATTGTTTAGGTTGGAAAAGAACTTTGAGATCATCAAGTCCAACTGTTAACCTAGCGCTGCCAAGTCCACCAGTAAACCATGTCCCGAAGCACGACATCTACATGTGTTTTAAATACATCCAACTTAATTCTGTCACCTCTTCCACGTGCTGTTTAGAAGGGCTTAGTAGAATATTCGGGGTGTGATGTGTTAAAGCATTGCTGTAAATTCAATGAGACATGCCTTAGTCACAATTCTTTTCTAAAGTCTTACACTCTGAAAGATAGATGGTACAACAGAAAAACACGGTTTGTTTCATATGCAGGTGATAAAGCACAGGTAGCAAGGGGTTGCTTGCAATCAGGGTTATACACACCCAAGAGACATTTAGGGTCAGGGATTGTGGCTAGCAGCATATTGTTATGGACCAGTAGAGGTAGTCCACTTGATTAGTTTATATTGGGTAAAACTGTGCATTACTTATCCAAGACTCTGAAGGTCTGGAGAGTCCTGTCACAGAGTCAATGACACATGCTTAGACAAATGGCTTTGTTATATGCTTATCGGCTTTCCAAAGGTTAAAAAGTGTGCCCACTGTGCAAGATAGACAAATGTTCAACCCTTTTGATCACTGAGAAGACTGTGTTTCATTTCATGCCATACAAATCCAAAAAAAGATCAATCCAGAGCTGAAGGAATTCACCGGGCACCTGAGTTACTATGGTGTCTGTAGGCAAGATCACATAAGAGAATGCTATAAGCACCATAATGTTGCTGGTGTCTTTAGCGCAAAAGGGGCAGACTGGAAGAAATCTGGGGTGCAACTTGATATTAAACCCATGGTGGAGCAGCTCAGTTACTTTACCCCTGCATTCAAGAGTCTGTTCTTCCTTTTACCAGCTTTTGCTTTAGCCCCAGATCACAGGCTAACTCTGCAGCTACAAAGGGACTCTGGGATATGAACAGTGTTACAGAGTTTACATGAAAATCAGTCTTCTTTAACAGAGAAAAGAAAGAATGTTCAAAAAAAATCTCTAAAGTATCTGATAAAAACAACTGTCATAAAACTTTAAGGCAGGATCTAAGCTCTGGGCAGATGAATGTTTAGACAGATAAGAAGTCTGTGAAAAGAGAAGTTCAGCCAGGGAATTCCCTTTAACTTGATATTGATAGTATTATTGTCAGGAAAATAAGAAATAACAAAAAGAAAAGTCAAAAGCACAGAGCTAAGAAGTACATCCCCCAAAGCTAGAAGGCTGCTTCCTTTCAAACTTCTTTAAATAGTCTCTGAGATCAGAATATGATTTGAATTCTAAAAAAACTATTAGCTAGGTAGCGAAATTCAAACCACCTCTTGCAGCAAATGAACAGGATGCAGTCAGATGTGGAACATTGGCTAGGGTCAGAAGGCAGTTAGAAAAAATCATTAGGTTTAACCCACAGAAGTCAAATCTCATGGTCAATTGAGTCCACTGGCTTTGCCTCTGCAAAGCATTTTCAACTGATTAGATCAGGCCAAGAAATGCCTTGCAGTATTATCTTGGTCTTCAAGCTACAGAAACCCTGAGAGCAACAGAATGAAAATTTAACTGCAAAGGGATGAAAATTTAACTGTGCTTACTGAAACAGGAACTGTGAAGAAAGGTAAATAATATTACCAAAAATTAAGAGTTTGAAAGAGTTGAAAGGTTATGCAAGAGGAAAAATAGAGAGAGAAAAGCTGCTATTGTGACTGGAGCTACACAAAACTGCCTTTGTTCTAGGTGGGAAGAAAATCTGAACATTTTGAAATTTTCCAGAAAGGACAGCTTTACCTGGTGGCCAAGAATAAGAGTGGATTGTTTGGGGTCTTCAGCAATGTTTTATGTCTGTTTCTATTTAAAATGTTGTATATTTCCTATTGGAAAAAGGAAAAACAAACCAAACAACAAAACAGTAAAGTGGGCAAGTAGTGACTTCCAAATCAATAAAGATTTACAAATTTTAAAGAGACATGACATTCTTAGAATATTGCTCTTTCTTCTTTAAAAAGGAAATTAATTTGAGTCAAAGTACCTCCATTTCAGTAGAATCAAAAATATTCAAAAAGGACTGGCTGTGGTTCCATGATGTTTCATATAATTAGCTTTACTAGTAACATACATTAGATCCAGAAGTTGGCATATACATTAACAGCTTTCAGAAGTGTTATCTTTAAAGGAGATAAAGAATATTTAGCTATTATTGGAAGGCACTGGATACAGCTGTATTTCTGTAACTAAGTTTATATCCTTTGCATCACATGTCCCTGATACGTACCCTAAATAGGAGTCTAGTTATATGCATAACAAGACATATGCAAAAATACTGCAAAATATTAATAAAGCCTTTGAATTTTGTATTGTGAGCAAAGTATTCCAGCATCCTTGATATCAGTCCAGCATGCTGCAGTGACTAATTCCCAGGCAGAACTACTCTGAATCACAGGTTAAAATATACTCAACACAGAATGACGATGCAATATGCAATCTCACTGAAAGATGAAATACAAAGGATAAGACTGGCTAAATGCACCAAAGATTCTGTAGTTCAGTGGCATGGCCTAATTTTATCAGTGGCACAAATATGTGAGGGGAAGACTCTTTCACTGAAAGAGCCAATAGTTCATAGTGAAAAGGATTTTTCACTCTTTAAAGTACTCTTTGCTATTCTTCAGATCTAGGTCAAATCTCTATTACTAGCTTTTACAAGTCGTTAAAGACAGCTTTATAAAACAAATTCATTCACATTCATTTCGGTGAAACTCAGAGAAAACAGGCATTTCATTTCAAAGGAATTCAGAAGTCCATTTCTTTTCTGGAAAACTACCTGCTTCTACATAGATGGTAGGAGGGCAAATGAGTTTCATTGCATGCTCACATACTGTAGGCAATAGAAGCCAACTATGGACCATGAGCTAAAACAATAATAAAAATTATATTTTGAGGAGATGAGCAGAGAGAAAATCCCAGAAAAATGCACAATGTATCATGTTACATTCTGGGAGAACAGCCTAAAGCGAGGGCAGAAATAAGATGAATTTGCATTCCCTTTACGCCCACTTCATTTCAACATACATTGAGCAGCAAAAGGGCCCTGAGGTATAAATTAGAGCAACAGCTGTTTTTAGCTTGCAACACCTCATGTTAAGCTGCCTGCAGACTTCCATGAAACTCAAGATACCTGAACAACTATTTCAGAAATGTTTAAATTCATATTTTGCCAAGGAAAATGCACCCAAATCCTAAACAATCTCCTGCAGGTGCAAACTCAACCCCACCAAGCCATCACTTGTGGTGCACTTCTTCCCCTACTCCACAACCTTCACTTCTTTTTGGAGGACCCCTTTCCTTTTATCAAGAGTAACTTCTGCTTTGGGGCTCCCTCCTTTACTTCATAGCCTTTCTTGGGTGGTGTGGTGCTTGCCTGTAGCCTATTTTTAGCTCCAATAGGGGATGCTGTCCTTCTTCCTTTCTTTGTGGTCCTCCCTTTAGAAAGGCTGTCTAGGTGAAGACACTTTTCACTGCTCAGCAAGGGACAAGATCGCTTTTGTTAATTGTTCTTCTAATGACTGTACCACCTAGGACAGAGTTAAATGTCTCTCTCCTAACAATAGTATTCAAAGGGAGATTTGAACTGAATGCAAGCCTGCTTTTAAAAAGTATCTTTGTTGACAGGGAAGAATTGACTAGTTGGGTATCAACAGCCCATATTATGGAAGACCTGGATCACAAACATCAGATAACACTGAAATTAAGTAGCACAATTACTGCACCTTATCTCTGGTTTGCTTCTGATCAGTCACACAAAGATTATTAGAGAAAGTCACAGGCTTGCTTAAGTAGAAATCAGAAAGCACAGTTAAAATTTCTGCATATTTCCAACATCAAAGCAGTTCTGTGCCTTGTTTATCTGAATGCAACCTGACAGGTACGGGCTGCTATGACACCTAAAAATATTGTCCTGTGGAAAACTCCATACATCCACCCCTTTAAGCTTGCCTTTCATACTTTATTGCAGCTCTTTTACATATTCACTTCCTAAGCATCTCTTAACCACGCTGGCTACCACAGTGGGATACAGCTCTTACTGGTTACCCACAACACTTTTGTCATGCTTACCTCAGCAATTTTGCTGCTTGGTCTTGTGGTTACTACAACCTGACTTCACAGTTCTCTGTACACAATGATAAAAAACAACCTACACTTTCTAACTGAGCAAAAATATTGTGTCTTTGTTTTCCTTTTCTAAACCAACAGATACTCACAATAGGCTGTCAAGCTAATAGGATAACTCCTCTATATCATCTGACCCACGATGTAATTTGTTTATGTCAAGCAAACAACACAGATCTAAATTTTGTCTCCTTGTGTTTTGTTAAGCAAAAACAACTTGGGAAGATCAACAGGACCTCAGCTCTTGCCCCATGGTGTAGTTCACAGTTTGAGGATTGATTCGAAAGATATGCGTAAGAGGAAATATCTGCATCATCCCTGGGATGGTTTGGGGCAATCCATCATATTGCCAAGGTCAATAGTAGCCCCGTCAACAGTAAACCCTTCAAGAATTGTTTCATATCAGGGTGGACCATGTTTTTTTTTTTTTCCCTGCTGCAATATCTCAGGGACTCTTAGTCCATGTCTTAAGACAGAGAAAAGAAAGGAAATATTCCCCCTTTGAAACCTGCCAAAAGGCTGACATTGACTGGTCTGAGGCCATGCGGCCTGGCCAAACTGAGAACGTGACTTAGCTCACAGCTACAACAGTAAAGAGTTTTCCTTTTTGGGCTGTGGTGTTTTTTAGGATGGTATAGTGTCGAGACCATCTTGAGGTCCTGAGGTGCTATAGCAATGCCACAAACAGAAGGTGGAGAAGGAGCAGATCTGGGAGGGACTCTTTATCAGGGAATGTAGTGATAGGACAAGGGGTAATGGTTTTAAACTGAAAAAGGGGAGATTTAGATTAGATATTAGGAGGAATTTCTTTACTGTGAGGGTGGTGAGACACTGGAACAGGTTGCCCAGGGAACTTGTGGATGCCCCATCCCTGGAGGTGTTCAAGGCCAGGTTGGATGGGGCTTTGAGCAACCTGCTCTAGTGGGAGATGTCCCTGTCCATGGCAGGGGGGTTGGAACTCAATGATCTTTAAGGTCCCTTCCAACCCAATCCATTCTATGATTCTGTGGAATAACAGCAGATGATGCATTTCAGGATCAGCAGTAATTCAGTGGGAACCACATATATATCATCCCAGAAGTGAGATTACAGTATTGAGCTCCCCTGAAGTTCAAAACTGGAATAGAAAGGGTGCATTGCATCTTTAATTACACTACTAAGGTTTCTTTTCAGGAGAATTACCATCCACTCTCAGCTACTCACAGAAATGGTAAAATCAAGGAATATTTAGGGAGTAGAAGAGTTTTAATACTGGGTGGCAGATCTCTCACAGGCTCTAATTTTATTCTGCATGTTAGAAATTGTTCCCAGGAGACACTTGCTCAACACCTGAGAAACATAATATTAATTGCTTCTCCCCAGTTCCAGTTTTCAGGGTACTCTTGAGTAAAGCAAGCGACCAGAAACAGTATTTTATAGTGGCAAAAAATTAAGCGTACCTGATTTAGTTTCTGGTTGCTCTCCAAATCACTACTATTAGCAGAAGTTACTGTTACTATCTGTGCTGATTCTCCCAGCTTTATTCTTCCTAAAGCCTGAGGCTTTAATAATATATATATTGTGTAAAACATGTACAGCAGCCAGACACCTCAGTCTCATGCATGTGCACACACATACATATGCACAAAGCGTGCCTCTGAACCCCCAAAAATCCCTGACAAAAAAAAAGACTAGCCAAGATAATGTAATCAGTCTCTGATATCCTGAAGTAATTGGCAAAAATCAAGGGGAAAATTAAGGATGCCGCTTAATGAGTAGGCTTCACCACATCTTGTAGACTTTAAAATCTCAGAGTGCTTTTAGACATGAAATTTATGTCTGCTTTAGCCCTTCCTTTCTCCATCCATCTTGACAGCTCTGGGTGGATAAAAATCTCATCAGTTTAAGAGGAGGGGAGAGGCCAGAGAGGGCTCATGGCTGGCTTATTAGGCTCTGCTTTTTTGAAAGCCTCTCCTCACCAACCATTTTCTTTGTGCTCTCTAAAAGCAGAACAGAGATGAGAAACATCCTTTGCTTCTTCCTCCATCCTTCTAGTTCCCTCCAGGCCATTCAGCTGAGTGCTTCTCCCTGGCTGGCTTCTAGGAGACTCCCCCCACTGTGATTTAGGATATGTCAACATCTCCTTTCAGCACAGCTCTGGTGTGTTGTCCCTCCCACACCTTTTTGAGGTAAATCAGTGCTAATCTGTGAACAATGAACCAAGGGGAAGAAGAAATATTTGGATTAGGGTTGTTAATTTAAACTACCTGTCCTGCACCTACTTTCCTACTTCTCAGCTATTTCCAGTCCTGACATTGTCTTTCTCTAGCTGCTTAACTCTGCCTGATCCCCATGCTCAAATGTTTCGGCTGCTCGTTCACAGCTGTGAACCTTGGACCATCCTGGGGGACACAGGGAAGCTGCCAGAGAGCTGAGTGCACTAATGCTGTAGCACGTTACCTTCCCTTCACTGAGCAGCAGACCTTGACCTCGTCTCTATTTGCAGCATCTTGGAAATAGGTCCTGTTCCCAAGTCCATGGAAACCAATATATGGGCCTTGGATCAGGTGCTCAGGCTCAGATACTTCAGAAGGTGAACATAACTCTTTCCCATTCATTTTCATTTGTAACTGGGTGCCTGTGCACCTGTGAGGATCTGAGTTTCTATAGCAAAATGAATTCTCACAGAAAACAAACCTCACCTCTTCATTGTAAATAAGTCAGCACTGATCTTCCTATCAACTGTCTGTATCAACTTACAGAGTCAGAAATGAAATATTTGGGGCTTTTTTCTATCTAAAAAGGGACAGGTTTTATTCACCTATTTTTCATTTTTTTAATAGGGATTCTGCTTTTGTTTAGTATGCAATTATATATGCATATATAAACACGTGTGCATGTCTGCATGTATATGCAAATACCCAAGCCCTTGGTTTTGGTGCTCACATCTTTTTCTGAATTGCAGTCATGCTAAACAAAATCCCTCCAGGGCTTTTCTCACCACTTCTTTTTACATGTTTGACAGTTTCCCAGGGAATTAGTCTTAGTATATTATCGGATGTGTGTTCTAAATAATTAAATTTGACGATTATGTGGGAGAAATCTCAGACAAAAAGAACTGAAATCTCTGAATGCAAAAAAATAGTGGGAAGGTTCTTTTTCTTTCTAAGATACTCTAAGATGCCTCCCTTTGTCTGTATCTTCTGTCCCATTAAATGTCATTGCTCATCATGTTGATATGCAGAATCTCATCTCAGTAGGTACGTTTCATTTATTGAAACATTATTTGAGAACAACTTTATTAAAGATTCAATATGCCAATACAAGATGACATAGTGCATAGCAGCTTGTAACTTGGAAAGCTTTACAGAATTAAACAATATTCAACAGCAGGCAGGATACGGTGTGAATTACAGAAAGGAGAGATGTTAAACTGATCCATGGTGCATAAATTAAAAGTGTTCAGTCACATGGGCAGTAATGAAGATAGGCAGGAGCATGGATACATAGACAAAAGACAAGAAACTGTGTTTTGGAAGTGGTGGGGAGGGACAAAGAAAGGCAAGAAGAGTTACTTTAGGTTACAGGATGTGCAGAGAAGGCTGTAGGGTTCATGGAAAGGCAAGGGAGTTCTGCTGCCTTCCAGTTTTCTGGCTGACTGAAGGACATTGTAAAAGGTAAAAACTACCCCATTAAGATTTGGGGTTTGGCATCTATTAGCAACGATTCTCACATCTGTCTTTGGGGGCCAGAGCTCGCAGCACTTTGACATGTTTCTCCAGTGAAGGACCTGGCCCCCACAAATTGCAAGACCTTTGCTCAGCTGAAGCTCTTAGGTAAGTTCGCTGCATAATGCAGCAAAATGCAAGCACCAACAACTCAGTATCAGCAAATAAAGCATATGAAGAATAGCTGGGGAAAAACATAATGAATAATATTATTTGTAAAAAATATAATTTAGCTGGAGCCAGAACTTAGCATTGGGTAAACAGATTTGCAAATAATATGTTTGAAATACACTGAGAGAAAAAATATCCAAAGCATTAGTAAGCCAAGCTGAAACTTTATGCCCGTATCAGGTTTGGTTTTTTTAAAATGTCTTTTTTTAAAAAAAAATTGTGATGTCCACAAGAACTATTTAATTGCCAATTAGGCATTTCTCAAGTTTTTGTTTACTGTAGAAAAATAGTCTTCAAAGGATGCTCAGAAAAACAAACCTGACTAATACCACTTTCTGACCTTTTGAAAATAAGGCTTGTGAAGTATTTTTAAAAAGTCTGTTAACAGAAAATAGAAAACTTTGAAAAATACTGAGTAAAAATAAAAATATTTCCATATTCTTCCAGAACCCAGGAAACATTCATAGCCTGCTGATTCTATTGGCATTTGTGCTTTCCTTTTCCACGAGTGAAGATTCCTCTGTGTCCCTTGAAGTTTCTAGGAGAGATGTTGACAATTGCCTAGAATCAAAGAAAAGGTGTCAACATACTTTGTGTAGTAAGTAAAATTCTGGCATTCTCAAACCTCACCTCCCTCCACTCCAGCAAGCCACCCCATAAATCCAAAGATTCCCTGCTGCCATATGGTCTTCCAGTGTATGCCCTTCCAGTGCTTCTATAAAATTTTTCCACCATAAATTACAGCTTTTTCCTTTTGATTTTATTTCTTTTCCAGACATTTCTCTTGCAGAGCCACCATCTTTTGCAGATAGGGAAAGAACACTCAATAGGCTAGAAAAAGCATAGGTTAAAGGACAGAGAAGGTAGTGAATGTGGCCCAATGCACGAAGCATGACTTTTTAGGCTAAAACATCTGGATCCTTTTCCTGTTTCTGCTTATGAACTTCATCTTCTTGTTTTCATTTGCTCTTGTGTTCAGCCTGAAGATCCTTAGGCCAGACACTGTTCCTCAAGTCTTGCTTGTAGCACACACAGCACGGCAAAGTCTGACATCCTTTAGATGCATACAATAGGAAAAATTATTAGCAAAATGTTAATACCTATCCAGGTGATGGGTATAGGATGTGATGGCTGCTGTCCTCACCACTGAATATTTCTGTATAAAGTATTTAAGATTATTTTCTTAGGAATAGAAGTCCTAATGTAGGGGTACTTTTTCCATGACAGGTCCATATACCATTTGCTAGTTCACTAATAAGTTGCCATTTAACTTTATGATGCAAATGCCAACCCTTAAGGAACTGCACTGACAACATGAAGCAGCCACATGGGAGAATCTGCTAACCAGTGGCCTGTGGCCAAAGCCACACTGAGCACAGCCTTCCACAGAGGTGAAGGATTCTGGTTGACTCTTTACTGTGCTCTCAGATCACAGCAAAGCACAAGTGAGCCACCACAGACTAGAAATATAAACCTAGAAATATAAGACTAGTATTTTGCTCTAGTATAAAACTAGAAATATAAGACACCTCAGCTAGAAATATAAATGGGTGAGATGGTTCCTTGGTCTGTTTTCAAGGAAGTTCTTTTTGAGGACACCTGGATGAACTTAGGTAACCTACAAGTTTTGGCCTGAGTTCATAATGAAATATCTCACTTGACAAAAGTTTCAAATAAACTTAGGAGTATGCAAAAACTTTGCACCTTTTCTGTACTCATTTTGCTTCATTGTTAGATGCAAAGGTAACAAAATGACATGAGAGAACGTGTTCTCCATGTATAAATGCTGATTAACAGAGATGAGAAAGCAAGAGAAGGCTCAAGAGAGAACTTTGTAATGATTTCCAATCTTTTTTGGGGACCTATAGCAGGCTGTTCCAGAGATAGGCTGTACTCAGACAAATCCATCTTTGTGTCTGGAAAGTCCCCAGTCACAAAACCTCAGAACTTGATGGTATTTAGGAACCTAATTCTCATCTCAAAGTTCACCTCCTGTTCGAATCAGTGCAATGTGCCAAAATCTCTTAAAGAGCTAGATCTTTGTTAGAAAAACAGGTGAATGAGGCTCTGATCTCTTTCACACAGTCCCATAGATATGACTGATACATTCTCAGCTGCAAGTTCTTTGCTCCTGTCCTCCTCAACACACAGTAGATGGTTTGGGGTATATTTACAGAAGGAAATCCCAAAAGTGACCTGGACACAAAATGAAACAGATTTCTACATTGCACTCCTGTAGTTTTGGGACTGTGAAGATTCCAAAATAGCAATTCGTGGTCACTGACTGATAGTTTTCTGTCTGCCTGCAGCTACCTGTGTGGGGTGACTGTTCTGGAATATGAAATTACCTGGAGAAATACCTGCTTTGATAGCTGGAGCGGGTACAAGGGAGAGCTGGAGAAATTACCTTTTGCAAGAGAGCAGCTAGTGGTCATCATGTAGCTGTATTCCTGCCCAGACCACAGCAAACTCCCAAACTGAACAAATAAAAAGCAGAAAAGCTCAGTGTCACTTCAGTCCCTTTCTAGACTCAGACTCACTCCTGTCTTCCCAGCACAACAGGGTTCTTTTCTGCGAGAAAGTAATTACACGATTCCTCCTGTTCTCTTCTGGATTAGGGCAGTGCAGTCTAGACTCGTAATTTAGAAGGCTGTTTATAGGCAGCTGCTTGGCAAAGAGCAGACATCTTTCTTGTAGTCCAATAGATTTAAATATTTAAAGGCCAGCTGCACAGAGCAATGTCCCAGAACATTGTCACTGGGACATGGTGACTCATGCACAGCTGGAGGAACACGAATTGGACTTTCTGCCACAAGATGGGGCTCTGCCTGCCCTATTTCCCTATATACCCTATTTTACGCTTTGCTTCCTCTCCTGCATGAAAAATCATTGTTTCCTTGGTTATAATATGTCTTTTTTTTTTCTTCTTGTTTTGCTGTACTGAAGCACATTTATTTTCCATGGCAAGAAAACAACTTTTCTGTCTTGCCCCCAAACAGACACACAAAACTGACAAAGCCTCTAGGATCCCCTTGGCTGAGACAGATGAGCTGTACTTACAGAATTAAAGCAAAACCTTTATTGCAGAGGGAAACGATGCTATAACCAAGCCATCTGTTTCATAGCCTCCTGAAACGGAGAGCATTTGTGCAGGTTTCCTGCTTCTTATTATATGAGTGTTTTGCTCCTAACAAGCAGAGGACCAATGACCGGCTTCTGATGTTTGGTGCTCACTGGAGAAACTCAAACAAGCTGAAGCTGGCAGAACTGGTTAGATTTTTGTCAGGGAATGAAGAGCAACCTAATTTCATAGCAAAGAAATTCTAAGTACTGTGGTTGTGCCCAGGGGCTTTCAGCAGATCTTTACAATGACTGGTAGTTAACACACACATATAAAGGCAATTTGTTCATGGAGGGTCAGTTCACTGAAAACTGGGCACCATTTCTTTTGTATGGGACGCTTTGAATTGGATTGCTGGTTTCTATCCATCAGGTACCAAATGCCTTGAGTGAATTTCATCACTTGTACTTGCTGACGTGTGAAGGTGGTCATACCAGAGCTGCTCATCAGCCTCTATCCAAGTCACTGATCACTTTAGAAGGTGATTACCCAGACCCAGCACACCGGGAGGGGACCTTCCCTCCCCCTGCAGTGTGGGATGTCCCTAGGTGGTGCCATCTCTGGGTGAGCACTTCTGAGGATGATCACATGTAGCTGTGGCACTGTAGGGGGATCATCCCTCGGGAAAGAGATCTACCATGCACAAACCTTCCTGTCCAAGTGTCCAGAAATGTACATTGAACGTTTGAACTTCTCCAGCAAGCAGACTTGGTTTCTGCTAAGAGTCACTTTTTATTTTCTTCCTTTCGTGTCACTCCTCTCTTGTTGCTGCTTGTAATCTCAGGACTCCTCCTCCTGCACTACCTCTTCTTGCATCTTCCACACCTCCCTGTCCACCCCACCCACAAATGTCCTCATAACTGCTCCCAAGCAGTAACAGAAAAAAATAGCAATCATCAGCACAGCCCCTGGAGGATACCCAGCCAAGCCAGCCCTCTGAAAGTCTGACACCTGTGCCTGCCATGCCTTCCTATACGTTATCAAATACTGCAATGTGGATGCACTGTTACTTTTCTTGATTTTGCCACTTCACTTCTGGGTGTCCTTTACATATCCCGTTGTTCATCCTAATTGTAAAATAGAAACAATCATATTCATGAAGGTGGTTTAACCAAGTTACAAGCTTTTGGAATCATAGACCCCCCTCTACATCTCTCAATAGTCTGTTATGCACCCTTACTGCTAAATTTTAGCTATGGGAAGGGGACACAATTTCTTCAAACAGCTGTGAGCCTTTTAGAATGGATTTGCAGACCACCAGCAGCCTGTGAATCATTGGTCAATGCATGTTACCCTTAACATAGAAAATAGAGGCCTCTGAATGACCTCAAATCTCATTTATTTGCTTCCTTGTAATTTTTATTTCTGCTTCTTCTATTTTTACATATTTGTACTTTTTTCCAGTAAGTGCAGGATGCTGCTCATCTTTTAAAAACACTGAAACACCAAAAGAAAAGTCATTCACATCTTCCTAAATTTCACTAAAACAGCATTCAGGACACTTAAGACTTGGAACTAAAATGAATTTTTTTAATCAAGTCCAGTCCTCTGTGACCTGATGTTGCCTCCTCATACAAGCTCATTATAAACTTGTCAAGGTTATTTTAAATAAGTTAAATCTTTCTCCCCAGTATTCCAATTGAGAGGTTGTCCAGAACCTTGATGCTTTGCTGATACAGGAATCTTCTCATTTTTAAGTTAAAACTTCTTTATAGCCCTGAGAAGAGGGACTTCATGTGCCACTCTTTGCAGAACAAGGCAAAGGAGAATGTCAGAGGCTTTCCTTCATTTGGATACAAGTTATTTTTACAAAAGGGCTATGAAGTAGTGTAAAGTGATTAGTTAAGCAATAGGCCCAGATGGTGAATGTGCATTTTTAGTGCTGGGACTGAATGCTGGTTAAAAATAATGAAAAATCCTCTCTGTAAAGACTGGACAAAACCCATCAGCAATTCTCATCAACATTTTTTTTTAAATTAGTGGTCAATTCTCAAGTCTTTATGTGAGTTAGCATAATACAAAAGTAAATGGAAAACATTTTCACTCTTACCTTAAAACACAGCTGTTACAAATCATCTTTCTTTCTACGGTCACTGGGCTTTTTAAGCCAGACTGTAAAAGAGGCCTGTGATGTCGAGGAGAGCTGGGTACCAGCCTTCCTTCTGCTCTGCTCCTTGAGTACACTGAATTTTTAAAGTGTGTTTTAAAGACTGCTGTCACTTGCTTGTCCTTCTTAGATGGAGGCTGTTAACTTTTTCTCCCTGAAGTTTTCTTTTTAGGAAAGTTGTGGCAACCATCTCTTGTCTGTGCCTTGTATGCTTTCTTCACAAAGACTGAATACCAAGGCATCTGAGAAGCAGTACCCTGATTAGAGGAATAGGGAATATTCAATTCAGGTAGCTCTGGAAAGTGGACAGTGTCAGTACACAAGGGCTGGGCTGAAATTTAGGACTGGAGGCACAGAAATACCCAAAAGAAAACACATAGTCTCTTCTGTCTGCGCTTCACATGAATAGCCACCTCTTTTTTTTGTAGATCATAAATCCAAGCCATGACTCTGCTACTTATTGAGGATAACAAGGGACAGGCAGCAAGAAATCAGTGCAGCCCCTGCCTGGGTGCCAGGAAAGCCGCTGAGCTTGTCCTCTGCCAGCTGTGTCCACCTGAACACGTTCAGAAAGCTTCTCACATCCAGTCGTCTTGCTCATTTTGGTCAGGAAATGCCAGTGGCTCGGTCCGCCCTGAAAGGTCCTCGCAAGATCCCAAATGCTTTCAGAGAAGAAAACATTTTCATGTCTCTCTTCCTCCAGCCTGCACTTTTCCTTTTCTCAGAATTTGTTTATTCCCTTAGTACCTCCTTTTCTGTACAGCCATTTCCAGACTAGTTGTCATTAGTTATTGGTTTTAGGAACTGTGGCTTAATGAAGATAAATGATCCTGCGGTCTCTGAAATATCAAGCCATTTGCACAGTAGCAAATGGTGGGTCAGGCTGGTGGGTCTGCATCCAGTTCAGAGCATCCAGCCAGATGTTTCTACCATAAGTACTGTCACTAGAATTGTCACTAATCATCAGCCTTGTTAGTAGCTTTTTTAAACCCAGGCCAAGGACTGATGGTCCACAGAAGGCAAATTTCCCGTAGAGATTATTTTTGCCAACAGGGTTTAAAAATGCAGTTAGCGAGGGGCGGTGTAAGAAACAGCTGCCTGTACTGTTTAGTGGGCAAAAAGACGGCATTTCTTCATAGCAGTCTGTTTGGCATTTCTCACTAACAGCAGTCAGTGCTGGAGGACATATCAGTGGTTGGCCTTTCAGAAAGAAGTTGCTTATGCATCTCAGTATGGCAGAAAGGAGATTGGGGAAAAGGGCTTCTTTTTTCCAGGAGACAGCAATGACCCAACCACCATGAGGGCATGCTCGTTCTGAGTAAGTAGGTGCTGCCTTTGGAAAAAAGCTCTCTTGACCGAAAGGAAAAACAAAACCAAACCAAACAACCCAAACCCCTTAGGAAATTCACAGAAGAGCAATGGCAGGATTTTTTTTTTTAAATGAACATTTGTCAGGTAGTTGGAAAGGCTATGACAAAATGCAGCACAAACATTTTATTTCCCTCTCTTACCCTCTTATCAAAGTCTAATAAAAAAATGTAACTAGTTTTGCTGAAGTTTTAGAGTAAACAAAACCAATATCCTCAGCCAGAGGAGGAGTCCAACACAACAATTTCATCACAAAGAGTTACTGAAACAATTGCAAGGAAGCTCATAAAGGTGAAATTTCAAGAAATCTTATCTCCAGACTGCCCTGCCAACTGAATTTGTACATTCTCTCTTTCTCGCATATTCTCACTATTCTGCTTTGTTCTACCGATCTCTTTTTTTCTCTATTATTCTCTTTTGAATAATACTGAAATGAGACCTTTTCTTCTTTCTCTTCCTATCTCTTCTAAATAGAAGCAAACCTTATAATCAATGGAGTGCAAATCTAGTTTTCCACCCAATGATGTCTGAGTGGATTTGAAACTCAAAATATAACCATTTGTTGCATTCTGGCTAAATGATCTGATAAGAAAGGAACTTTGTGCCTTCCCTTGGATAGCTGGTCTTTTGTATGAAAGGTACAAATGCAAACCTGTGTGTGGTATATGGACTGCTCCATGATTCTGTTTGACTTCCCGCACTGTCTCGTATACCAAAACAGTAAAATAGAGAGCTAGAGGTGTGCATTGGTGTTCAAGCTAATTAAGAAAAGTACACAAGTGATCATCATTAGCAGTTCATAATAGAGCAATGAAAACATGATAGCTCAGCCCTAACTCTTAGCTGATAGAGCAGGGCCGCTACAGCAGGACTGTGGAGAAATGCTGTATGACAAGAGGTTTGTAATGATTTACAGGGTTTTCCTTAATTGCACAATCAGTTGTTTGTTCCAGTTAATTGAGTTCCCCTTCCAGTAATTACTCTTTGCAGTTCTTTATGCCACTGTATCGCAAGCTTAGATTTTCATAGAGCTACCTTAGCTCTGTTACCTCCCAGGACTTTTCTGCCTCATTCAACTGAATTAGCGTCGCCCCTGGAGTGGTTCATGAGGAACGAACCTAATAAATTCATTTACTTCCTACATAATTTCCCTATATATTGTGCATGCCTCTGTGAAGAATGTGGTGGGATGCAAAAGGGGATATAGCTGCTTTCTTCCAGGTGCACTACATATGGAGTCTTGACCTTTACTCCAGAAGTCACTGCTACACCCACGGCCAGAATACAGTTCAAACTATCATTCGCCGTATCTTTGGGTTTTAAATGTCTATTTCTGTCACAGAGGAAAAAACAGCTCATGTTCAATGGAATCAGAAACTACTAAGAAAAGACTTTATTTATATATGTAACTATAAAACTAAGCAAGTAATATTTCATGAGAATATAAAAATGAATATGCAAGACTGAAAAGGTTGTGATACCAGGGTGAACGGAAGGGATGACAGCTCTGGTGACTGTCTCACCAGCTACCAAAATTTGCAGGCAATCTTGTGTTCCTTCCATCACTGATGAAATGTTCACTGCTCCTGGTTGTCTGCTGCTGTTTCTTTTGAAACTGATTCACTGTTATTTTACGTTAACCAATGTTACATATACATAAGTATCTGTTTTAACTTACATGTTTATGGAAGTCTTTTCTGTACTATGGAAAGTTGTGAACACTTTTCCATGTTTGTTTGCACACATACCAAGAAGCATCTACTTAAACTTTTCATGACCCTTTCAGTCTGAAGCAAAAAAAATTTGCCTTTAGAACTTAAAGTAAGTAGTTTTCCTCCACATCCATTTGTATTAGCTGTAAATTATTTCTGTGCACATTTTTTTTTATGTTTCCGTTTTTAGGATTGCCAGATGTGTACTAGTAATGATGATTCACGTACTAGTAATGATGTTTCACATGTTTCATACGCATCGATATTTCTGGTACTTCTGCTTTTAAGATAAGCAGGTGGAGGTTACCTGAATTTCACCAAGCTATATATTGCAAACAGGTAGGATATAAGTAAGGTAGTATGAAACAATATGCTGAGCTGAGCCTCATTTTCAGCTCCTCTGCTACTACCACAGACCAAATATCAGTAACATATGTTATATGTCAATGCTTGCTTGTCTTTTATAGTTTTCAACAATAAACCAGCAGGCAGTGGAATTTCATTACTCTGCTGGGGTTTTATACCGTTTAGACACAGCTAATTCTCAGCACCTTTTCTCCTCTGTACCATTTTGTTTTCTTGAAATCCGGTCAGGATTAGAAATTCTTCTCTCCACAAATTCACCCATTCAAGATACAGATCATGTGGATTAAACTGATGCACAGAACAGTAGTTCAGCTGCCATTTTGATTTGGCATCCAACTGGAAAATTGGACAGCAATAATTGCTTATAGTTGAGCTGAAACAAATAGTGTGTGTATGAGAGAGAAAAAGCACCTTTTCTATGCCAACCTGAGAGCTTTCTTTCAAATAGCACGACGATGTCATGTTTCATTTCAACTGTCATGGTTTTCAACTTTGATCTAGCCTTTTAATTTTGATGTAGTTCAGCTTTAACTTCTCAAAAATAGATAACTCATTCTGAAGCAATACATTGAAACATATGAAAACATAAAAAATAAAACTTATTATGAAAGTTCAAAAAAAAAAATCTTTTTAACAAATGTCAACATCAGGATTCAAAATTCTTGCAGCATTTTCACTTTTTTTAACCTACCAAACTTATTTGTCAAATGTTAACTTACTTTGTAAATGGTTGTAAATTTCTTAAACTACTCCACCCCCAAAAAAATTTTACTATAAAATGAGAAAAAAAAAAAAAAAAAAAGAAAGTAGAAGCTTGTATTTTAAGAGCTTTTTAAAATAAGCTGTTCTTCATAGGATATTCTTCAAAGGACATTCAGTTTCGTAGTCTGAGTGAACTTGGAAAAGATGGTGGATGTCCTGTACCAAACAAATGAGTGCAAGCCCTGACACATCTAGAAAGGCAAGTAGCAAACATCAAATAAGACAAAGATCATTATCCAGAGTGCTGTGTAGTTCCTGGAGTGCTTAACTGTGTGTGTTTTGGGTTCTTTTGGAGGGGAGTTTGGTTGTTGTTGAAAAAGAAACTTGAATTTGAAAGAAGAAAAATAAAAATGGACTCTGCACCAGATTCTCTTCCAGTAAGTTTAATTTCCTAATTATTTGTAGGGTCATTCCCAAGAGCTGCCAAGGTGTGACTCATTTTTATTAAGCACTGTGCCATCCAGCACTGTTCATCAATATCTTTCAACCATTCATTCGTCTCAGCAAGTGTCCCTTTCAAGCAGAACTCAGAGCACTGGATTCAATTGCTTTAGCTCTAGTGAAAAGCAAGCTCACATCAAATATGCTGAAAAGTATGTAACCTTTATCACAGAGCTAGTTAGGGGAGTAGGATGGAGTCCCTCACTATAGAAGTAAGTGGTCCTGTTGAGTCTTGGAGGATAGTTTAACCTATAGATCCATACTGAGTCAATGTCCAAAGACTGCTATCAGGGACACCTTTTTTGAGCCTATTACCTTTCAGAGAAGCCTTTAAAAAAAAAGAAGTTATGATTCATGTCATTAAAAAGCTCATGTCAATTTTTTTGAAGAATAAAGATTTATGCTAAATGTCTGACCAAATTCTGTTCTTCAGTTCTGGTTATGACCCAGAGTATTTTACATCCTAGTTTGCTCTGCTGTTATATCTAAAGTCAAAAATAAATATATACAGATAAGTCCTGCTCCAGAAATTACTTCAATTCCTGTCGTGGCTGATGTTTTCTTTTTCTAAGCTGAGGGCTTGAGGACTGGGTAGAGGGCTGTTAATCCTTTTGGTTAATTCTGGATAAAAAGAAGTTTTCTAAATATAAAATGATTTACTGTTATTCTTTCCATAAAGGCAATGGAAAGAGAGAGAGGAACTGAGCAGCGGGTGGTTCAAGAGTACTAAGACTGATTTGGCACTGTTCATTAAGGCTGCTGCATTATAAATGATCATGAAATGCACTATTTAGAATTCTAACGACCCCAGTAAAGGCGGCACATTTATTTTTAGAGAATTGTTAGGAACAATTGCTTGGTTCTCCTTATAAACAGCAGCAGCCGCAAGTAGAAATTAGCTGCGTGTAAACACAGTTGGGAGGTATACGTGTCTGTGTTAGAGCGAATGAGCTGTATTGCACAGCAGATAAATACCAGCCAACAAACTACTTTTTTCTCTGCTTCAACAAATCCTACAGCAAATGCTCTGCTAGCTGGTGTAATCTGAGGACAGCTCTTGAGGACACGCTACAGAAGCCCTGAACACTAAATCTGGGTTGTGGCTATCTTGTGGTTGTACCTTCACAGGCCATCAAAACCACAGTAGCCACTGGAACCACTCTGCCTAGCAGCAGGACTAGTTGAAACGATCTTCAGATGAAAAAATGTAAGTCCAAAAGCTTCATTTCCGTAGAGAACATCACCTGGGAAGTCTTCAAGAACACCTACTGCTGCTGATGCGATGGGGAAATTCAAGTGTTTACATTAGAAGAAACGTTCACTGAGTACCAAGAAGTCGAGGGTAAATTACTTGCCTAAATTATGCAGACTATAATTCATTTTGAATTATTATCACTTAATCATTTATAAAGTTATCTTGGACTCATTTCCAGCGTCTTTCCTAAATTCTCCCCATGGCTTGAACTGGGAAACAGTACATACTTTGCTTCGGCACAGATGAGTCCTCAATCACCACAGGTTTTCATAACAGCATCTTTCCAGCTTCAGGGAGGCTTACTTTCAGGTGCTATTGCTTATACATGGTATTTCTAGAGACTTCTTATGGAAAAGGATGTCTTTCCTATGCATTTTTTTGAATCTATGCTGCCTTTGATGAATTTACGACCCGCCCCGCCCCCCCCCAAATCGATAGACACATGCCTTATTCAGTAAAAAAGGGCCTTCTAAGATTATTTGCAAATTTCAACTCTATGGTGCACAAAGCCATTTATCATTGTGACCACTGTTTTTTCATCAAGGTTTTCTGAAGTATGTTCTACCTTGAAAAAGAAACCGCTTTAACTGGTATTTAAATGCATATCTGAATATGTAAAATTATTCTCAGTTTTGCATAGCTATGAGGCTGTGCCCTGTGGAGGCCATTTAAAAAAAAAAAACTTGCATTGATCATCAGGAGAAACTCCATAATAGTAAAACTTTTTTGTTTATTTAATCATGTCCCAAGTGACAGGGAAAAGTGAGTCAGGAGAAGAAAATCTTACCTCTAAAAAAAATAACCTCAAGATGCTATTTTAAAAATTCCACCTTAAACCTGAAAAGTGCAAACCACAAATCTTCCCCCAAACTGGTCACACTGAAATGTGTTCTGTCAGAGCCCACTAAAAAGGTTCATACTGAAAATCATAAAATATTCATTTAGATGTTGACTTCAAAAAAAAAGATGTCTAAAATTAGCTTAATATTTAAATACAAAGGCACTTCAAATTGGAACACTTTTTTCTTCTTTTTATGACTGTCAAAGCAATTTATTTGGACAACATTGGCCCATTTTTAGCTTAAAAATTCATCCCAACTCTCTTCTGCCAAAAGTACAGTTTCAATAAAGCTGCATTTTAAAATGAAAAAATCTTTTGAGAAAAAATTCTTAACCATGTCCTGTCATGTCCTTTCACCTGTTAGTGAAGCAATTTGGACAAAGACTTTTTAGTGACCAAAGCCATATAAAGTGTACTCAAGATGGGAAAGTGATTCATGACTGTCAGAAATACCTAGTCTGAAATGTGGCCTGAAGTATCATTTTGCTGTATAGGAATGTTGTAAGGATAAATGTATTGCAGACATGTTCAGATGGCTTTTGATGTGGAAACAGATAATCAGATCAGCCAAATGCAAGAGGAGTGTTTTGTGGCTATGAACTGTTTGTGATATATGGTTACGTCTGAAGCACACCTGTTAGGCACCTGAAGAAATGCCAGTTCATATATATACAGATATATACATATATATACACATATATATGTACATATAGATATGCATTCCAGGACAGCAATTTATCTACATTAGATTCTCACTTCTAGAGAGCTTGGTTAGGACTTGGGAATTCAAAAGCAGTTGAAAATCACTCCATTAAGCTGCTGAGGAAAGTTTCTAACTAGAGAGCCTCAGAGCTTGATTTCCCTCCCACCCCAACTAATGCTTTTGGAACCTCCTTCCGTTACTGACACGTGGACTGCTCTTTTCTTTTGTAAATACAAACATTCTGTTCCACAGTGCTGCCAATTAAGGCATTCCCTGTGTGTTTTGTTTTTCCAGTAGCTGAAGATAAATTTTAATTACCTTTGGAAACTTCCTTGTCCTTTCCCTGCCAGAAGGGTCTGAAGTGAACATCCCTCCTCCCAACCCCCAGTTCCTTAGTGTGCAAAGACCCACAGGCATCACCAGTTTGGAGGAGTAAAACTGCCTCCCTCGCCACATTTTTTTTTCAAAATTTAAAAAAAAATTTCTTTTAATTTTTTCAAAATGTTGGCTTAGCAGAATCCTCTTCTACACCCCACTTTTTCAAGGAGATATTGTAATGGAAAAAAAAAGGTAGCTTGCAACCTCGTGGATATCTGGAAGACAGGTGCTTCCTAAATCTCTCAAAGAGATCACAAGACTGTGTTTCAATTTTAGAGCCTTGCAGCAAGGGAGGGCTGCACTTTACCAAATTCCCTCTGCTCATCTTGCAATGAAACACACAATTCCTGTGATTAATAAAAAGCAGCATAAAACCATAGCTTGCTGTCTGCCCAAATCTATTAGCTCTGTATGAAGGTCTACTACAGAGTCAAGGGCCCTTCATGAAACTTTCTATTCTCCCAGCAGCTATATCTTTCCCCTCATTACGATTACCCACATCTGCTTTTAATCAGGCCCTCTAGAGCTTCATAGAGAGGTTTGATTGCTGATTAGAGAGTGATGCTTGCCCAGATTTCTCTGCTTAGTTTTCCTTAAAGGCTCACTTGGAGAGTGAATGTCTTTTTGCGCAGTCTGCTATTGCGAAGGGAATTAGAAATTATGAGTTTGGGAGTGTTCTTAGTTATGAAATTTCCAACCAGTCTGGCATGGGTCAACAAAGATGTACTGTTTTAGAGTCATATGCATTGGAGGTGGCTGCCACCCAGCTCATGGCTCAGAGGTAAGCACTTTGCCATCTCCCAGGCCAGTAATTCTTTCTACAGCCCAGGGCATGTGGGATCCACAGCAGGGCATGCTGTATTTATGCCAGAGGAAGGGAGCAGCCAGCTTTTGGGAGGATGGTTTATGGGAGGTTTTGCCACAAGCCACAAGCATCACACGTGAGACAGAGCTGGAGGCTCTGAGCTTGATTGCTCATAGCTTGTTTCTTGGTCTCTGTGCCTTTCCCTGTGTATGGCCAAGGAAAGCTTTTCTGACTTTTCTCTAAAGAAGAAGTGCTGTTTTGTGCTTGGAGAAACTTGATTTTTCTGGTCCAACAAAGGAATCTGAGCTGCTCTGGAACTATCAAGAAAACTGCTGGTGAAGCGTTGTCTGACATCATTCATTCAAGAGAGGTCAGCTACAGCTATATTGAGAAAAGCATCTCCTAAGAGTGAAGAAAGTAAAAAAAGCTGGGCAATGAGTTTGTACAGAAGAAAGAAGAAAAATGTCTTTCTGGTTTAAGTTTCTTGCAGGCTGAGTAGTAACAGATATATTTATAAACCACAGATTTTTCCCTCCTTTGGAGAATTAATTCCTACCTACCAGGAAATTGCCAGCAGGTTCAAGCAGTAGCTGGCAAAGCCATCTGTGTATGCAACAACTTATCGGTAGTCTGTGCAATAATGCACAAATCTTAATGGAAAAGCTGAGCAACTGCCAAAGAAAACAGCCTGAGGGAAGGGGAAATGTGTTGATGTTCAGAACACCTGAATCATAGGCTTGGAGAGCAAGACTGCTTTGAAACTCTTTGTTTTCTGGTTTCGGGCACGGATTTATGAAGGGGGCTAAAGCAGTCCTTAGTCCTACTGGTACTGGCATGTAAAGCATATTTATTCCTGTGTCATGGCTATGTAGCTACACAGTCTTGTTGCTAAATTCAGATCAGGACTTCCTTTTTTCACCCTGGCCTTTTCTTTCTTCCTTCTTCAGTCTTAGTCACCCAATTGCTTCTTTCTTCTATGATTTCCTTCCCCTCTGATGTTTTTTGTTGTTGTTGTTCCTTTTTTTTTTTTTTTTGTTCCAGACCATATTTCCATTTCATTACAATAAATCTCTTCCAATTGCCTTAACATCTCTTGCAACTTTTTTACAAGACCTCATCATATATGGATGAGGGGTATATATGCCTGTCGATGCAACATCTTGAATTGAAAATGGGATCATGAGCAAAACTATTTATGAGGAGTTCCTGGTTTTGGTAGTAAATCTCATATTTTTGTCAGGAAAATAAAGCATCTTCAGACAAACTCAGACCTCTTTCAGATGTGATGCACTGCTACAGAACCTCCTGGAAACTGTTGTTTCCTTAATCTTTGGGCCAAGTTTTCTTTACATGCTTAATCCTCTAGAGGAGTCCCACTTGGAAAAAAAGACTGAATACATCACAAGAAATGTCATACCCTTATTTTAAGGTACATACAGATATTGGGAAAATGATACTTCCAGTAACAATTCAAAGGAATCACTGGAATACAATATTTACATTTCTTGTAATCTGTTAAAAAATGGATTTTTAGGAATTATAACTTTAGGAAAACTTCTTTTGCCTATCATTTCACCTCCATACTTTTCTTTAGCTTCACATTTGTCATTTAATTTCTCAGTCATTCCTTTAAGTGTGTCTATGTATTTCTTATTCTCCTTACAAACCCAGGCAAAGAATAAAGTTTTCGTTTGAGACTAGAGGTTAGCAGAAACTCATGAACAGAACAAAGTATGTCCAAGAGGGCCCTGACACAGGTACAACTTTAATACATGAGCAGGCCTAAAATAATTAGACAAGATCATGATCTGCTCTCATCGTGACATGGCTAAAAGTCAGGCTTTACCAGCATTTATACAAGTTTGGTAAGAAATGACATGTTTAATCCCTGCTTCATGCTCTGGAGGCTGAGTACTAATTTTACTCTCTGCTACTAGTGCAAGAGATGACTGATGATATTGATTTGGGGCAATCCAGAATAATATCTTCTTTCAAAGGAACTGAATGACTCCAGGAGCCTTAGAATCTCTGAGGCTTTCAGGTATTGCTACAGATCCTTTTCAGCCCACAAGGGGAATTTACCAAACATCACGTGAGCACATGGGCCTGGAAGAACCAAAAGAAAAATGTTCCACTGGCATTTTTATGTGTTTGAAGGATCCAGACCATTTCCTGTGTTAGTAGATGGAACAAGTCAGGCCAACGGAAACACGGAAACCTTACAATCCTGGTAAGAAGTGAGAAGGACATGAAAAGGGTAATAGATGGGCTGACAAATCTGCTGTCATCATAGAATCAGTGATATGTTGAATGTACTATACAGCCTTGGGAATCTCTTGTCAGGAGACCTTCACTGGGGTGTACTCTTCAGTAGAGCTACAGAGGAAGGGCTAGAAGGAGCACTCTTCTGCTGTGCCCCTTGGTTCAAAACATGAGCCTCTTGATGTATAACATGGTTGTGGGTGAAGTTTGGTCTCAGTACTGCTTGAAGTACCACATCTCTGGATTAAATTGGTTTATCCTCCATTCTGTCTGAGAGCTTGTTTTACTTATCTTTCTATATGCTTGAATACAACATATTTCAATTTAAAAATACAGCCACACTCTTTTTCAGGCTGTGGTTTTATTCTTAAGGCTTCTTATTGTCATCATCTGGATCAAGCAGCTCTTTATTTTTGACCTTTCTCCGTTAATCACTTTGATTCAACCAGACTTCTATATTGGTGTTACAAGCAAACAAACAAACAAAAAATCAGGTCTTTCCTTCACAAATAGTACAGCCCACAGTTCCAGGGGGCAGGTGGTGCTGTTGCTATAAATGTCTGTAATACACAAAGGAATATTCCTTACCTTTGCCATTATTACTGAAACAATTGCCTCCTATGTTAGAACAGTTAACAAGCCTACTGGAAGGTGTTAGTTTTGATTATAGTGTGACATGACTGATCTATTGTGACAGCAGCTAAAACTAAATATCCAATTAACCTTGAAAGTCAGTCTGTGGCTCAGCAGTATTTACTTTTTTCCTATGCAGAGCTTTTCCACCTCTCTCACCCATTGTGATGTACTACAGTGGCTTCAGCTTCATAAAAGCTACTCCAGACTAACCTGACTGATATCAGCAAAATTATTTGTCATCTGTACTAGGGTGAGGCGTCCTTTTCCATTCTTGCTTTAGCAGGAAGTATTGGTGTGTACCTGAAGCTGAGGATTGTCCTTGTTTTCACTGGAGTTCTTGCTGATTACAATCCATCAGGCTTTAACATGTTTCGGTAAGGTCTGCAGTCTTTTCCACAAGCAAAGACAGTAGCTTGTTCAGTGGTTGATCCAAAGGGTGTTCTCTCTCCATGTAGTGTGGGGGTGGTCCCATAAACAAGCCCCTTGAGACTAGACTTCTCTTTGAACACATCCTGGATCCAGACTTCTGCCAGTAGGCAAAATCAAAGATAGACGTTCTTACCCTGAAAAACAATCCTGGTGATGAGCTTGTATATCAGCTACCTACAGTGCTTCCATATGAAAGTGATAGCATCTTAAGGTCTTTTTAGGTGAGATCCTGACCCCCAAAATATCTCATCTGAGATAACAAAACCCTTGTCAAAGATTCATATCTAAAAGGGCACTCCTCTGTTCAAGGCAGAGGTTTTTAGAGGGAAAAATGGTGTTTTGGAACAGAGAATTTTTTTCCACCACGATTTTATTTAATAAATTACTGCAGAGAATTGAGAAGTGGGTCATATAGCAGCCCCGGATAAATTTTCTTTTCCACCTGGAGTCATCAGTACATCAATATGTTATGCACTCGCTCTTTCCACTTTCACATAAAGTCAGAAGAAGACTTTGCCAAGAGACAACCAAATTCAACACCTTTCATTCAGCCACCATATGCTGGACATCAGCCTTTCAGAAATGACAGAAAGCAATCGAGCAATCAAGGCTGTCCAGCTCCAAATTGACAAGAGGTTTTGGCATAAGATACATCCTGAAGGAAGTTAAAGGGCCCCAATGTCTTTTGTACATCAAAGGAGCATCTTGACATGGCACTATGGTTGGAGTTTTAATCTTGTATAGAGGGACACAGACAAGTGTCAAGGGAAAAAGCATAATCTTATGGTCTATGGTGATGATTTACCTGTCAACACTGCAAAATACTGACATTGCCATTTTTGAATCTTGGGACAGAAATCTGTAGAATTAAGTATATCTTGCCAGGAAAGCATCCTCATCCTCATTTCTAGCTCCCTTTACACTTTTTTCTTGGTTTTGGTCTATTTTGTCAAGAACAAGCTCAGAAAAGCAAAGCCTGTCAGCTGCTTGCTAAATCACCTCTATCGTTCAGTCTATTTTAATTCATACACAGGCACTGCACACCCAGACTTGCATTTTGAAGAATCTCTTCTCATATTCTGGATGACAGAAAGATACTCCAGAGGTTGCAAAATGGAAAGAGCCCAGGGAGCTCATTTCTCCTGTGGCTAAAGTACAAGATTCAATCATCAGTTTTAGATTCTTTTCTCATTAACATTCTAAATTGTGTAGCACGGCATATTATAGAGTGTTTTTCATTTAAACCTCCTAAGAAAAAATATTATTTTTCTTATGATCCTGCATGAATACGCCTAGATTGCTGTCAACACCACCCTACTTAAGCAATTTCAGCTATATTTGTTAATGGTCTTGAAGCCTAACTACTGCCTCTCTCAAAGTACCGTGTTGCCTGGGTTTCCTCTCGCTGTTATTGGTAGTTCTGACATTCAAAGTGATTTCCTGTGCTCTCTGTCTTTAACAGCCTGCCCCAAAGCTTGTTCATGTCTTTCAGTAAAGACACTTGTAACAATCAATGAGACCAGGTAACCACAACTGGAAAGGCCAAATGTATCCTGCCATAAAAAGAGCCTAGATGGTGCCATCTACTTCTGAAACATTATTCTCCTGAGTTTTGACATTCTAAAGAGTTCAGGTCTTTACAGTCCTGTCTCCAGCAATGGGAATGTTCCTTTCACCTTTTGCATAAACACTTATTGATATATGAGATGAATACATTAATATTAGTGATGGGGGAAGATGCAACAGTTCAGAACCAGACTTTCTTGAACTTCATGGCAAATGCTTCTAGTTTAAAAGTCATGATGGCATCACACAAACCTTGCTGAAATCAATGTAAATTATTCCATCTTATGCCAGGAAGATCATCTCTGTTTCCTACTGTCACGCTATGGACTTTCGATAGTGCAAAGGCTAGATCTTATCACAGTCTAAGACAGCACCAGTGTGGAGGAATGGCTGAGTGAAAAAGGGCATGACTTGATTACAATGAGCAACCCAGTCTTTGATAGGGATGAGAGCCCGGAGGAGGCTGTGAACTGTCCTTGAGAAACAGAAGTATGAAGAAGTAGCTACATGATAAGTAAGTGATAAGCGGTACTGCCTCTGGGAGATAGAGAAACATCTGCTGCGCGTGGACAAGAGGTCTGCACTAATGGTGTGAGCGCTCTAGGCGCGTGAACAGAGACTGTAAGCCAATCGTATAATTGTTGCTAGCGCGTGCTCTGCTTGTCTGTCTTTATATACTCTGTGTGAACTTGAATAAAGTGAGAACGACCATACTCATATTGAGACTCATCGTTACTCCGGGTCCGTCTCCCACTCCGACATCTGGTAGCAGAGGATGCACAGAGATCCATAGCTCAGCAGGACTGAGTTCTCCGAGTCTGCGGTAAGCAGCTAGAGGAGGGGAGTGGGAAACCACGGCTGGGAGAAGTGCTGCTCGGGCACAAAGGTGGGAGCAGACAACGGTGCGAGGTGGCCTCTCGCCTCCCAGGCGCAGTGATGCAAGTAGAAGCTGCGGCCACGCTACTCGCTGGAATCCTCTCTAAGAGAGGGAGTGAAATACCGGCGAAACTGTTGATAAGTTCCATGCTACTCGCTGGAATCCTCTCTAAGAGAGATAATGAAGTACCGGCGAAACTGTTGATAAAGTTAATTAAATTAGGACAGCGATGGGGTCATTTTTCTGACACACCTATGCTGTTTTCTGTTTCGGAATGGCGAGATTTTGGAGGGACGATGTGGAAAAAAACAATCGAGGGGGATGAAAAAGAGGAGAAAGAGATAAAAGCCGTCCGTGGGTTGTGGCATACTGTGCTAGAGACTTTAAAAGCGATGAAAGCGGAGCGGGAAGTAGCCTGTGCAGCTGCTCAAATGTTAGGTCCAGGAGCGGCCGCCTTAAAACCTGAAAGTAAGCCTGGACCTATTGCGCGCTTCTTTGGGCTGCCCGCGGTAAAGGGAATGACCGGGACTGTGTGTAAAACTGTTGCTGAAATTCGAGCTAATGAGGACTCTGACCCTCCTGAGAAAAGTAAAAACTTGCCGCTGAACCCCTTGCAAAACTCGGGAAAAGCGGAAGTGACTGATGCGAAACCAGAACAGAAAAGTAATGCAAATGCGGAAGCGTCTCCTCAGAAAACTCCGATAGGGGAGGGGCCTGAAACGTCTACTGATCTCATCGATTTGGGAGGAGCAGCGTGTCGCCCTCCGCCCACAGCACCGCCTCCAGCAACTCCGCCTGCCTTGTATCCACCGCTACCCCCCTCCAGTGACTCGTCTGGTCCGCCAACTCCACCCCCGGACAAGAGTCGTAAACTGTCCACAGACAAACTGCTACAGACAGTTTTAAGGCGGCTCGACGAGTTAGATCTACGTGTGGCAAGGAAGGATGATAACATGCCTCCATGGCTAGTGAATCCCTCAACACCTCCGAGAACTGCACGCTGGAATGGCATTATTAGAGACGCTATATTAGAAGGACAGTGGGGAACAGCCGCTAGTTTGGGCGGAACTCCACCTCTCGCGTGTCCCGTTGTACATGTAAACAATACTGGCAAATGGGAACCACATGATTGGAAAATTTTACAACAAGCTCGCACCACCATCTCAACTTATGGAGTAAAATCTGAGGCTACCCGACAAATTGTCAGCTGGATTTTTTCTGCTGATCTGATGTGTCCATATGATTGTCGTAACCTGATGAGACTGTTGCTTACTCCAACACAATATTTATTGTGGGAATCCTCCTGGCAACAACGAGCTATGAATGAAGCATCTCGAAGACAAGGGGAGGGAGACCCCCTCCGTGGAGTCACGGCAGAGATGTTCACAGGGCACGGAAAATTTAGTGACTTGGAAGTACAATTGACGTTTCCAGCAAACCTATTACAGCGATCGGCGCAACTTGCCCTAGAGGCATTTCTCGGCCTCCCAGGTTCTACTATTCCGTCATTTGGTACCATGATGCAAGGAACTACAGAAAAATATAGTAACTTTGTTGACCGACTGTGGGAAGCAATCATGAATCACCCTGATTTAGATGACAGCGGTAAACAGCAGATGTTCAAAGTATTGGCTTTTGATAATGCCAATAAGACCACCAAGCAAATTCTAGCCAGTCTACCAAAAGGAGCAGGCATTGAAGAAATGTTATTGAGAGTAGAAAGGGCTGAAGCTCAAAAACAAAGCACCACGGTCCATCACAGACTCCAAGATTCGACCACAAAAAAACCGAGCTTGCAACTCAATTGCGCACACTGACTGATGTCCAAACCCTGCTTGGAGACATTCAATGGGTGCGGAACTGTGTTGGTATCTCCAATACTGACATTGCACCCTTAACAGAATTATTGAGAAGCAATCATCCAGCCGACGGTGTTACTCTGACGGCGATGCAGCAAGCAGCACTACAACAAATTGCACAAAAACTGCAATCGACGTGGTCATCTCGACGCATTTTAATGTTGCCAGTGTCTCTGATAATATGTAATGGGAAAGATTCACCATATGCAGTCATTTGTCAATGGCAAAACAAAAAGGGGGAACTTGCTACTCTCTTCTCCTTCTTTGGTGATGCCACTGACAAATGCGAAGGGAAGGTAACAAAAGAGAATGTGTTCAATGTCTTAGAATGGGTATTCTTAAGTGTACAACCAAAAACGAGCATTCAAACGCGAACTGAAGCAGTAGGTGAATTGATACGAAAAGGAAGATCACGAATCATAGAAATCAGTGGTAAAGAACCAGAGGATATTAGCATACCTGTTAACGCTGTAGATTTAGAATGGTGGCTGCGTAATGACGCTGCCATGCAAGAAGCCTTGTTAGGCTACAGTGGGAGAGTGCATTCACAACAGCCACAAGGGAAATTATGGCAAGTTCTAAAAAGAAATCAGTGGCTAGAAAGACCCAAGGTATGGAGAGACCCATTGTCAGATGGTATCACTGTGTATACAGATGCAGGCAAACGCTTGCGGCGTGCAGCCTGTGTTTGGCAGGAAAAGGGTCAATGGTGTCAGCATATCATAGAGGGACAACCTCGAGATTCCCTTCAAACATTGGAACTAACCGCAGTAGTTTGGGCCTTGAACAATTGGCTAAGCACTCCCTTGAATGTAGTAACAGATTCATTATATGTGGCTGGAATAGTGCCACGCCTGGAAGACGCTCTACTTAGAGAGACAGCTAATCCTAGGCTGGGGATTTTATTTATTCGGTTGCGATCTATACTTGACCAAAGAACAGCTGCCTGTTGTGTTATCCATATTCGTAGTCATCAGCTAGACCTTGGATTAGGCCAGGGCAATCAACTTGCTGACAGCCTGGTTAGTCCAGTGTGTCATGTGCCTCCTATGGATAAATTTCAACAAGCTAGGCAGAGTCATGAGAATTTTCACCAAAATGCAAAAGGGCTAAAAAGACAATTTAATTTAACAGAAAATGAGGCTCGAGGCATTATCCAAGCCTGCCCAAAATGTGGGAGCCATGGCCCAGGAATAGGGTTAGGAGTGAACCCAAAAGGATTAAAAGCGTTAGAGTTGTGGCAGATGGATGTCACACATATCCCAGAGTTTGGTCGCTTGAAGTATGTACATGTGACCATTGATACATTTTCAAAAATGATCTGGGCAACCGTATTGCCCGGAGAAAAGGCACATCATGTATGTAAACACTTGCTTGCTTGCTTTGCTGTATTAGGAGTGCCTGAATGCATTAAAACTGATAATGGGCCTGCTTATGTTAGTCAAAAGGTTAGAAAGTTCTTGCTAAGATGGGGAGTTGATCACACGACAGGGATCCCACATTCGCCTACGGGACAAGGATTAGTGGAACGCACTCATCAAGTGTTGAAGGACTATCTAGGTAAACAGAAGGGAGTAGAGACAGATGCTCAGCAAAGGCTACATCGTGTGCTCTTTACGTTGAACTTTCTCTGTCTCATGGGTGATCGAGAGGAACCGCCAGTGATGATTCACCATCAAAACCTTAAGTTCAATAGTACAACAATACTCCCGCAACTCAAAGTGATGTATAGAGATCCAGTCTCTGGAATTTGGTTGGGACCTGTTCCTGTTATATTTAATGGTCGAGGTTATATGTGTGTCTCCACAGATTGTGGTCCAGTGTGGGTGCCTAGTCGAGCTGTAAAACCTGCTCTGACTCGACATGATCCGCCTGACAATCAAGATGTTCAAGATCCTGACCCTGGGGATATTGATTCCGGCGGTAATGACCCTCCACAAGATTGAACCTAGGGAAAACATGTGGGTCACCTGGGCGAATAAGACAGGACAACAAGCCTTTTGTCTATCGCTTGCCTCTGCTACAGAGCCTTTTCGGACATGTTTGATAGGAGTGCCTGGTTTTAAGGTAGAAGACTTTAGCAAGTATAGTAAGCAGAACTGTATTAATTCTCAGAGTGTTAGTAACTGTAGTGCCACGCTCCTTAATAGCCTGAATGTTACGCTGCCTTGGGACCCTCAAGAATTAGAACTGTTAGGATCAATGAGAATTGGAAATGCCTCCCAGAACTGGACTCAAACCTGCATATTTTTTGGAGGACCTGCCTTTACTGGCGTAAATTATTATCGATCATTTAATTGGACGGGGTGGACAAACGTCACACCGAAAGCAAACTACTATGACTATAGACATAAAGGTGCATTTTGTGGCACAAATGACACATCAAAACAAGGATTGGGAGCCCTTGGGGTTGGAACAAAAGGGGAACAGCAAATTTGGAACAATGGCACCCCAAAAGCCTTGCCGCCAAACGTGTTTTTGATATGTGGTGACAGGGCATGGCAGGGAATTCCGAAAAATGCGATAGGTGGTCCATGTTATCTTGGCAAACTAACGTTATTAGCCCCAAATCAAAACTGGTGGAAAAATGTAACCAAGGGAGAAAATGCCGCACGTACAAAACGGGCGGTCACGGGTCTCCCACCAAATTGCAATGATGAAGTCACCTTACTCAATCCCACTGAGAGAGTGTTTTTATCCATGTTTGTACCTGGGGCAGCAGCAGGCAGAGCTTTGAAGGAGATAGGACGGTTAGCTTGTTGGGCTGAAAAACAAGCTAAAGTCACCACTGAGGTAATAGAAACTCTGTTAGGAGATCAAAATAGCTTACGCCACGCAATTTTGCAGAATAGAGCCGCAATTGACTTTTTGCTATTAGCTCAAGGTCATGGTTGCGAGGATTTTGAAGGCATGTGCTGTATGAATTTATCCGATCACAGCGAATCAATTCATAAACAGTTGCAATGGTTAAAAGAGCATGCAAACAAAATTCATCAAAACCATGGGTTTTTAGATGGGTGGCTGACTAACTTGTTTGGGAATATGCCACAATGGTTAGTAGGCTTGCTTATTGAAGGCTTGCGCATTATAATAACTCTTGTGATTATAGGTCTGTGCTTATGTTTAGTGCTTAGTTGTATTAAGAGAGCTATGTTAAAAGTAGTAAACCAAGCCTGGATTGCTCAAAAACAAAAAGGGGGAATTGTGGAGGAATGGCTGAGTGAAAAAGGGCATGACTTGATTACAATGAGCAACCCAGTCTTTGATAGGGATGAGAGCCCGGAGGAGGCTGTGAACTGTCCTTGAGAAACAGAAGTATGAAGAAGTAGCTACATGATAAGTAAGTGATAAGCGGTACTGCCTCTGGGAGATAGAGAAACATCTGCTGCGCGTGGACAAGAGGTCTGCACTAATGGTGTGAGCGCTCTAGGCGCGTGAACAGAGACTGTAAGCCAATCGTATAATTGTTGCTAGCGCGTGCTCTGCTTGTCTGTCTTTATATACTCTGTGTGAACTTGAATAAAGTGAGAACGACCATACTCATATTGAGACTCATCGTTACTCCGGGTCCGTCTCCCACTCCGACACACCAGTGTAAATGCAAGATTGGTCTCATTTATGAAGTTTCAAACCCAGAAAACCCTTGAATCTGTAAGCCTATGTCTTGGACATTAAGAGACCTACAGATGGAGCAGAAGAATCATTATTTTCTCTAACTATTAGTGTTGCTAACATTCTTTCAATCATCCAGATGCTACCCTGTAATTGTTTATTGACTCCCATAATTTAGCCCTCCCAAGGCACACCTGCTCTGTCATTACCTGAACTTCTTACATGTTTAGCTTGAAAATTGAATAAATCCACGCAGAGATAAGGAGCAGAAAAGATAAGGAGGGTTATTTTTGAGGAAGAATTTATCTAATGGCTGTTCCTCACTGTAAGAAATACATGTTCAGAAAAGGTAACACTACCTCATTATGATGCACAGCCAGTAAATCTGATTAAACTGGATAAAACAAACTAAAAAAATCAACCTCTTTCACCCCCAGGTTTGTGAGTTATTCAAAAACTCCTTCTCACTCCCCCATTTACCTATGGATAAATAATGATATCTTTTGGTATTTGTTTCCTGTAACTTTCACTGGTGTGTTTTTGGACCGAAAAGCTTTGCTTCTTTTCCATAACTTTCTTTTTTTTTTTCCCAAAGAAGCCAACAAAGGACAAGTAATGAATAGTGAATGTAAACTTGGTGCAAATTCATGAAGCCTAGGAATGACAAGCATGTGTTTCCATTACTGCCCATCAGTTCTCTGAATATAACCAGTAAGCAAAGACTGTGCTCCTGTGAGATAGCAGCAAATTACACTTGAGATGTTGGTTCACAAACACACTAGTGAATCTGTTTGTTCATTATTCAGACTGTTTTATCAAGTCCTGCTTGAGATGAGGAGGGTTTTAGTTGAGTACATTTTGATTCCTCCTTCCCTAAGGAGTGCATGCCATGTAAAGATTAAGGCTTCAGCTTATTGTCCACATCCTTCTATTCTCAACTATCAAGACAAATAGGTAATGGCTATACCTCTCCTTCTGGAAGTCTGTGACCATAAACTCAGCTTGCCACAGACTTTCAGAAGTACCTCCTGCCTTCTCTCCGTATGGCTGCCTCATAGATGACCAGACCAAGCAACTTGCAGAAATACTAGGTGTGGTCAGAAAATCCTGAAGAGACTATAGGCTCAAGAGAGAGTTGAAGAGACTAACATGATCCTTTGTCTCAAGCAAAAGCAGCAGAAATCATTAGTTCTGTAGCCAATATTTATAAATAGTAGACATCTCGGAACCCAATGACACCAACCAAGAGATTTGAGGCCAGAAAAGATATTTTCCTTAGGTTAGGTTAACAATAGCAACCTATTTCTTAGTTTTTCACCTTTCTCTGAAGTATGGGCTGTAGTCTACTTCCTAGGGTGGTGAGAGTAATGCAAATTAATAAATTTCCTATTAAGGTGGGAATAAGACACCCTTGCAATGCTCTTCATTTCTCTTTCTTGCTCCCCATCATATGTGATACATGATATCTATGTTGCATGCTAAATCCTGACTCAAGACCCAATTACATACTACGTATTATAAATCTTCCCTGTGATATCCCTTTACATGAGATCTATAAAACCTCCATATACTCCAGACCCAGACAAAGTACAGAAGTCTGGCAAAAATTAGAGACTTGGTCACTAGTTTGGTGAAGGGGATAGGAGTGGTTGTCTTCTCCTAGCTGACACCACTATTCAAACAGACGACCTTAGATCTGAGCGCACAGCTCAATCCCATCTTGTATGTGTATTTGACTCTGAATTCCTTCTACACATGTGTGTGAATGTATATAAATACACTGTGTGTGGAGGAAAGACTACTTCATGCTAATTGATTTCAAATGTTGGTGCCATCTTGCCCCTGCTGTGGAGTTATTTCTGCCACCTCATGAGGTCAGTTCAGAAGAACCGTAGTTGGCACAGGCTAGACATGCCAATCACTACAAGAAATATATTGCAGCTGTATGGTAAATCTATGTCTTGTTTTACTTTTAAATGTATATAATTACCCTGCCTTAGGCAAATACAACCCCCCGTGCATAACTGGCTTCAGTTTCCTGCAGTTTGTCAGATGCTGAACTCAACAGTGTGGGAGACCCTGCTGGTGCCCTCACTTCCAAACCAGCTGCAAATGTGAAAAATAGAGCTGGCTTCAAACTTTATTTCATTTCACTTATTCAGGTGCAACCCTTTCCTGGGTCCTCTGAAATTATGCAAGAGTCCAAATGAAAGAATGGGCAGAGGCGGGGAGATTAGGCCTCGTTGTGATGTTAAACTAATAATTAGTTCTTTCTAATAATTTTTAGGTACATAGGAGACATTGCTACTTTAAGACAAAACCCAATAAATTTGACAGCTCTTGCTCACTCCGAGCTGCTCGCAGGAGGTTGCTTAGCAACCCTGGGATGTGGGAGAGAGAAGGTAGTGGGAGTCAGATGCAGGGAGAGGAGTGGGTCCAACACTTCTCTGGATGCCGAGCAAGTTGAGCTGCCGCTGATGACAAGAATCCAACTGCATGACGTGTCTTGCTGCCCATGGGGGATCCACACCGCTGTATATGGTCAGCCTGAGACCTGCCTGTGATGGTATACGACTCCTTTAAAGATCAGTAGGACAACTTGTCCTTCCAGCTAATGTAATTATGTACCTCTAATGGGAAATTGCCTTGAGTGGTAGAAGAAACAAGGTTTAATTCCCAGCTTAAAGGTTTAAAAGACTTCCTGCTGAAGAGGGAAAAAGAGAGTTCAGCGAAGGCAGCTGCTTCCCCGAGAGAAAGGGAAAAGCTGTGAAGGAGCGGAATGCTATATTTTGCTTGATGTTAATAGGGTGAAGTGAGCCTATTTCAAAGGTTTAAGTTTGAGATGCTGTGTGAGGAAGCCAAAAACCTCTATTTCCTACTGTAGAGCCAAATTTAACTCCAAAGGTAGGGGTGAAATGCTAGGAACACCTTGTGCGGCTCAGGTCAATTGAGCCTTAAATGGGAGCAGAGCTTGAACAGCTGTCTGGAATCTCTTCCTCCTTTGAATTCATTGATCCTTCTCCAGACACCCCTGCAGTCACCTGACCCCTCCCGATTAGTGATGCGTTGGGATGAATTGCCTTTATTTGCCACAACCACCCATTCATCTGTGCCAAACCCAGTATTTTCTCCCAGAGAAAGGGAAATGTCTTGCCCCTTGCAAGCTGAAGTGAATCAGCTTTCAGCCCAGCCAAAAGTGTAGCATGTTTTTTCTCCATAGGCTTTGCTATCTGATTTCATGATCTTCCAGATCTGCCACTTAGGTTGACCTAGTGCTACAGCTTTGTAAGAAAGGTTTTTCTCAAAGGTCAAATCTGGCACCTGGGGAGTCTGCAGTCACTTCATATCTGCCACTGCTTTCTCTGAGACCTTGGGCAGGCCAGTTAACAACCCTGTGCCTCACTATCAAAGTAGGGTGCAAGTACTTTTCCTCCAAGTTTAGATTAGCCCTTTCTCTGGCAGGGACTTCCCCTATATTAACTGAACAGAGAACTGCCTTTTTGCCAGGTCAAAAGGAGGCCCTGATGCCGCGAACCTCAGTCTGAAGCCTCTGAGTGCAACTATCATGTGATAGAGTTATTCTGAAAACTCACTGCAACAAGGAGGAGGTAAAAAGAAGCTGGGGAAAAAGGAAATAGCCTTTTACTGAGGTTTAAGAGCAGGAATAAGAAAGCTTGTAGAGCCACCTTGCACAAGGCTTGACTGCTGTTTCCACTGCCAGCAAGCGGAGTTTTTCACAAAGAAGCAGATTTCAGAGTGCTCCTTACATTTTACCCTGTATGTCATCATATGGCTTTGGCATTTTCTGTAGTGATGATGTTCCTGGTCACTGCAGATCCTATTAGCCCTGTAAGAAGCTTTCACAGATACTCCATGAACTGGGGCACAATTTTTAGACTCAATGAGAAACTTCTACTCCAGCTGGGACATTGGCATTTCTCTTACCTTGAGAAATCTCTGTCTACTGCTTTCTGGGACTGAGGTATCCTGCCCTATTTCACTTCAGGACAAATTAAGATCTCACATGATTTTATTTAAATCAGAGCTGAACTCCCTCCTGATTAGGATCAGCATCTGTTTATACTTTTTCTTAGGCAATGAGCTAGCAGGATAACAGGAGATGCTGATGATACGTTTATGTATGGTCTTATGGCTGTATAGGAAGAAATTGGAGGAGAATTAGCCCTTGCTTTCTGACAATCCAAGTTCAAGTACTCCTCAACTACTCTGTTGTTTCCCTTGCTGTGTCTATGGGCTATGAGATTCTTCTTCAGGTCCTCCCAAACTGATGTAGCAACCTACATGTCACTACACAGGTCACACCATCTATCTCAGAGAAAGCTGCTTTCTGGAGTACTCCAAAACCATTTTTTTTTGTTTTTCCATACTGTCACATTGCTGATGGTCTTGGTGTCCTGGGTCTGGCGGGGACAGGGTTAATTCTCCCCAGGACCTAGCAGGGACAGAGGTATCCCACCCCATGTGAGCCATGCCCAGGGGGTAGCAGGAGCTGGCTGAGGCAGGGGAGGGACAGGAAACCGGGGCGGGGGGAAGAGGAAGTCATCCCCCCGGGGAGCGGAGAGGTTGGGGGGTGTCCGGGGTTCGGTCGGCAAGCAGCGGTATCGTACTCGTGGTTGCATATTCCTCTGTCAGTGTTATCGTTGTTGTTGTTTCTTGCTCCCTTTACCGTTCTGTTAAATTGCCTTTGTCTCAACCCACAAGTTTTTGCCTTTTTCTTCCGATTCTCCCCTCCTGGCCGTGCTGGCGGTGGGGGCCCGATCTGAGCGAGCGGCTGCCGCCTGGTCCTTTGTTGCCATCTGAGGCCAAACCACGACACTTGGCATTAAAAAAGGAGCAAAGGAGTACATCTAGTGTAAATGCAATGTTGTCACAGGTCCACGCTCATATCTTCTGCTCTGAGATATCACCAGGTCCACGATAAAGTTTTCGGAGTGTTTTAGGGTCCTTTTGAGCAGCGCTCCGTATGTGTCCAGAGAGCAAGCTCAAAGAACCATGTGCTGTGTTAACACGGCAGTTTCAAAATCAATGCTTCTGCATGTGGCTTTTAGTCTTCAGTAGCATGGAGCAAAATAGCTGCTGTAATCCATCCTGGATTACTCTGCAGTGTGAGGAGCCAGGCACGCACACGTTATCAGTTACTGTGCTTCAAGTGAAGGGGGAAATTCGGCTCCTGGTTGGGAACCAGTGTCTTTCTAAAACACACTGACATGGCCATGCCCTAAATTGGAGATGCACAGCACATCTGTCGTATTTATCATTTCTCCCTCCCCCCTTATAAAACCAAACTGTTTTTCAGGCTGATTCCCCCTACCAAATCTTAGCTTTCTACTAGCTGCCATAAACCATTGAAATGATTCTCAGGTACTGCAGTGCATGAAGGATGGGTCCCGCCGTGCTGCTGCTCAAAGAACAATGCATCACCTGTCTTAGCTGAGATAAAACTAGATTATAACTTAGATACCCCTCTCCTGAGCACATATCTCTGGTGCTCCTGACAGCACTGCATCACACAGACCAGATAGTGTCTATCCACCTGTAGCAACATGCTTTTGTCCTTGACCTTTTGGAATCACACCCTTTGCATGCCAAAACATCAGACAAATGAAGTGAGGCTTGTGCTCCCAAAGCCTTCCATCCACAGGAGCCGTGGGTACAGGTGGAGCTGGTGGGCATCTCAGCCAGGGCAAACTGAGGTACTAAACCAAATCTAGTGTCAAAGCATCAATCAACTCATGCACAAAGTGGATGCTCACCTGATTTTAAAAAAGCAAATGCTACTAGCTGAACGCTTCAACAGCACTCAGTGGTTGAAAATCAACCATAGTGCCAGAGAGCAGGATGATGGCCAAAAAGGTGTGTAGTCACCATCCTCTGCAGGAGAATATCAGAATCTCCTAACTTCTTGGTATAAATGTTATCAGGTTCCTGTTTAATCACTATGTGGTTTTGGTCCTTCATGTTCAGGATGTGCCACCCAAAAATGAAAGCATATGCATAGTAACTGCCACAGCGTTAATAAGCTTATGATTAACCCTGGTGGGCAGCTGGAAGAGAACCTTATTGGAATAATCTGTTACTGTGTTCAGTATAACAGCTCTTATCTTGGAAAAGTAAGTAGCCATCTATCTAGGCTGTCTGGGAACGGCAAAATTGCTACTTCCTCTCTGCCAAAGTCCTGGAAAGCCATGCTGGCTGCTGCTAGTGTCAAGGGAAGTACTGAGGTCCGTGGGGTGGCAGCTTCTGCTGAGACACACAGAGGTGACCCATTCCAGCAACAGAAGTTGCCTCTACCTTGCTAGCAGGAGCAGCAAACATTAATTAATCAATTAAGCATGATTTTCTATGCCTCTCTCATTAGCTAGCTACCCTAATTTTGTCTCTTGCATTGTATTTCCCTTTCCTGTAGCAGTCTGGGCCCAGCCTCTTAAGTGTGTTGGCAGCATAATTTAATATTTGCTCCACTACTGAGAAGCTTTTAACTGGCTCCATCCCTTGTGCAGAACTGCATCTTCCACAGTCTAGTTGATTTAGATTAGAAGTTTATCCTCTGTGGAGCAAACTACAAAGTTAGAGGGAGATTATGTGACCTGTCATAGCTGGTATGATCAGTAGGATTGTAAACTGCCCAGATTCCCTTTCTTCTGGCCTTCTTTATACAGTTTTCCTCCATTGCTGAATCTATGAAGACTGATGAGAACTCAACAATGTCCTTTTTTGTGTCTCTAGCTCAGCTACACAAAAGTAAATTACTCCAAATCAGTTTATCTTTAATTTTCAACTAAATTTTGTCCCCAAACACTGAGCATCAATGTAGCCTAACTAGTCTACCCTAATAACGGCCAGCTCTGGCTGTTGCAGTGTCAGATCATGGGACTTGCAATGCCTCTTCTGGCTCTAATGGATTTCTCATCCTTAAAGATTTAAAAAAACACTGCACTCTTGTTTTTCATGTGCCTCTTAAAGTTTACTCCCAACACCCTACTGCAGAAACTTCTTTTTCTAAAACTGCCTAAAACCATTCTCAATGTCCCTGTTACACCAGAGTGCTCACTGTGATTAGCTGTTAAAGGTGTTCCTTTCCACCTTCTCCAAATCCACCTTCTTCCTACATGTTTTTACCATTCAGTATTCCCAACTGGTTCACATACATGGAAAACCCATTTGTAGTAATGAGATAAAATTACGTACAGCTGCTCAGCAACACATTGCATTTTTATCTGCAGTAAATGACATTTTACCCAAAGACTTCATTTTAAATGAAAAATGAATCTGAGAGATTTTCCTCTCCTTGCCCTCTTCCTATTCCCTCCCAATTTCACTTACTGTTTGTGGCCTTTTAACAGTCAACCTGTATTTATTTTTTAGTATTAGATCCAGGAGAGTGTTGGGCTGACAGGTCACCAGCTTTTGTGTGAGACCAAACACGTTAAACTGAGTTTAATGGTGAATGTGAGTTACACCCACTATGGCAGTAGGCATGGCACAGTTTCTGTCTTGCAGCTGCACACTATGCATAGCTGTGTCATTTAGCATTAACAGCAAGTAGAACGATTCATGCCCAGACTGGGCAAACAGGATTACTCTACTGCATGGATAGGGTATAATTCCTCAGCACGAGATACTTTTTTTCTCGAATGTCAGAGCACTAGAAGTTGAAAGGTGTTTAAGCAATATAATACCTGAAGTTGCAGGTAGCAAAAAGTTAAAAATCAAATTATAATAACCTGAGTTTCCCAGATAAACCAGCTAGAATCAAACCATACACAGCCCATTATGCGTTAACGTAAATTTAATAACCACTAAATCTTTCACTGCAAGTCATCAGTTTCCATTAAATCCAGTGGCAGCTTCCCGAAGAACAATGCTCACGTGGACCATTTTAAAATAGCAGCTGAACATCTCGTAAACTTTAATGCCTTTTCCCCACAACAACCAGCACTAAGTCAGGAAGTACTTTTGTCCCCATTTATTAGATGAGGAGGTTTACAGAGCAATTCCTTCATTTGCCTAAGGTCATATAAATCACTGGATACCGCGACAGAGACTAAACTTGGCTTCCTAATATCATAGTCTCCTTACATAACCATGAGATTATTCAGTGGTTGATTTGGACCTCTTTTCAGCCACTCCTTTTTAAACGGGAAAGACAGTATCTCTGCAGTATGCCTCCACTGGACTGTATACCATAAAACCTCCAGCATGTTATAGAATAAATGTCCATATCAATAGTTACCATCTCCTTTCCTTTACCTGTAATCTGTTACAGCTTTTCCTATCCAGAGCTAGGAGAACAGGCATGGAAGAACAGCAGATGTTCAGTCCTGGGCAGAAAATGAAATGGATGCATTTCTGTCCCTGATTTTGCATTTCCCACTGTATCTGCATTATATCTGACTGCTTCTGCCATCAGATATGGCATGACTTTGTACCAAGGTTGTCAAAGACCACACAAAAAAGACTAACACTTTAGGGATTTTTCTCCTAGCCTCTCCCCAGTCTGATAGCTTTCCTATGTGCCACATTCATACTTATTTGCATTATAGCTTTCTTATCCATTTGAAAGATTTTAAACTTGTAAGCTTCGTTTCTAGGGTAACAATGAGTTCCTCTGTACAGAGAGGGCATCAAATCCTTTACTGAGATACAGGTATATTACAGCCACAGTGTATCCCATATCTATTTAAAAAAAAAAAAAGAGAGAGTTCTCTTATTAAAAATAACATAACAATATCCAGTTTGTCTGGTTTCAGTTTACTCTTGAAAAACACATACTGCTTTTTGTCCCCATTTCCACTAATGTATATGTATCTCTCTATTTCTTCTTTCAAGGTTTGATCAATCTATTTTGCATACTATTATATATGAATCAGATCACAATCTACTAATCTTCTCCAGGAATTGACAACCCATAGACCTCAGCAGCAGAGCAAGTGCCAGGAGATGCCTCTTTGGAGCAGACATAAGGCTATTCCAAGCTACAGTGAAAGGCCACCTTTTTGATAAAGCTGGTAATGGTTTTCTTTCCAAGCCAGGTCAGTGAGACCTACAGAAAGACCAGATTTTTCCAGGGTGTTTAAAGGATCTGATCTTTTTATTATGATTATTATTAATCATAATAATTTTGGGACCTTCCATAGGGCCTGTTCCATGTGCCTGGTAGAGTGTGAGAAGTTTTTGTTGACTTTGGTGGAAAACAACAAGCCTTTTTTAGGCCATTTGAGAAATTTGCTCATAAATACCTTTTTCTACCTTTTTTCTTGGTGTTACTTAAATAAGTTTGGTGTTTCCCCACAGAGATGACAGGTACTACAGAGACAAAGTACATGCCATAAACATTCAGTACAAAAAAACAATGACAACTCTGTAATATAATCAGCAATAAGGTCCTTAATTATTGTTATTGAGCCTTGCAGCCATAATAGATTTTCTTTTATTTTTTGGATTCCGTTCAACAGTTTCAACATTTTCCTTTGCTATTTATTTTCTGTGTAGTGTCTAACAACAATATAATTACAAACTCTTCTGCCTGTCAAAAAAAATAATAAAATAAATCCTGAGGTGCTGTACCCAGAAACAGAGAAATATAAGGAGCCTACAAATTAATTTTCAAATATTAGGTTCCCTAGGCACAACCCTGACTCGGAAATAGCAGTCATGTCACTGAGGGGTGTTTGTGAGTGTTGAATTTGGTTTTTTTTTGTGCTTGAATTTGTTTATGTTGCTTTTGGGCTCTTTCACTTAATGCATCTGGGAGCTGAACTGGCATACTGTATATTTAAAAGAAATGCAATAAAAACAATTTAGCGTCTTTCCTCTGCGTCTGGATTTGTTATTTCCTACTCATAGGAGAGAATAAATTGTTAATATATATATTTATCTACTTATATGCATATATATACATGGTTGTGGTGTTTTTTTTTTACTGACAGAGTCAGGGTTTGCTAAGCTAGAAGCAAAAACTTTGTCTCTAACAGGAGGAAGCATTTTCTCAGAAACAGGATTTCTTGAAATAAGTTCAGGATGCCACTATATTCAAAAGACTGAACTATTGCCCCTCTAATTTCTTTCTTTCCAGTACCATGACACACTCCAATCTGTAATATTGTCAGTTTTATGGAAATCAAAGTTGACAGGTGTTGTAGGAAGTAGAGTCACCAATACCAAGAGTAGGAACTCACAGATTCTGTGTTAAGAATCAAATATTACCCTCTCTGTACTTCTTATTGATTTGTATCTTTAGTAGATCAAATGTCAATAAAACGCCCTCTTCTTTCTCACAAGGGCTTAACAATCATATGACAAAATGTAGTTTCAATGGCAGGACTTGCTCCATTTCTATAATCGCAACACATGAACATGATCAAAAATAGCTGTACAGTATGTGTCAGTGGATCCTTAGTACAAACTTTTAAAATGAGCTGTGCTGTGAGCAAGAGTATTAAAAAAGGTGGATCTCCTAACAAATTTGACTTGTGTTTGTGTGCTCTGCTATCTAGCGGTGAGCTCCAGGTGAAGATTTCTCCATGGTTGGAACTGTCATAGCTCTCTCCTACATAATTTCTTTGGTTTCTAATAAAACTCAAAATCATATGGCAACACTTCCTCAGCTGAGGACATTTCCTGATCTATCAGGTTTCATAATACTTGTAGTAATTTAATCTTTGATACCTCTACCATTTGACCTTCTGTCTCATCTCATTGCAGTTGATCAATTAATTAAAGAAATTTATTACAGGTGATGGTCAAATAAATGGAGAATTCATCCCCAAAGAGTGAATACGTAAGCCCAGTTCCATTAGGCAACCAATATAAAAATCCATTTTGGTTCACTGAAACAAAATTCATAGATTTATTCTTTTTACTACCAGACCTTAATTCACAACCCTGCTGTTGTTATCTGTTGAGCTAAGAGCAGTTTATCATAGGTAGGCATAGAACTGGTTCAGAAAAGCAAGCAGACATTTAGTCCAGCAGTGTGATGCATTGAGCAACTCTGAGTCAATATGTCATATGACAAATTATATATGAGTATTTTCACAGTATGTGTATAAACAGAGAAAGTTATGTTGGTCCTTTATTTGGGACCTGAAAGGACAGAACAGTTGGTGCGAGCAGAGAGAGAAAGGGAAAATATTATAGCATAAATCACAGAATAATTTTAAGTTGGAAGGGATCTCTGGAGGTTTGTAACCCAGCCCCCTGTTAAAAGCAGAGGTGACTGCAAAGTTAGATGCATATGCCCATGGCCTTAACCAGTCCAATTTTGCAACTGCCCAAAGACAGACAATCCAGTGTCTCTGGGCAGTCTGAGAAACCGGGAAAAACTGACAGATGCTGTGTACCCATTTCCTGATGAAAAGCAGACCAAGCCTGCTTACCTGGTATCCAGGGTCTTTATATTATTGTTTGCTTTCCTCACTTCCCTAAGGATCTGAAGTTCCACTGTGACTGCACCTAAGGCTTCCCTGGACATCACATCCTTGACCCATTCTGCCTTGTTCACAAGTAAAAGAAATAATATGTATAAAAATATTATGCATAGCTCCTTCCTTTTGAAAGCCCCTGTTTTGAAATCCATTCAGGACACTTACCTTCCTCCTGGCAGGCTATTCCATATCTTAAAAATATCTATTATAGTCAAGTAGTTGGGTTGTTGTGCTCCAGTAAAACGTGTTTTCTTTATTATGGAAAGAGGCAAGGATGGTGCAAGTGTGCCTAAAATATTGGAGAAAGAACAGTTCAAAATATAGCTCAAAGAGGGAATATCAGTAAATAATAGACTTATTTGTCCCTAGTTGACTCATGTCCTCTCCTTCAATTGGATAGGGGGCTGGATCAGACAGTCCGGGTGTATGGGGAAATTCACATCACTTCAAACTCTTTTTAAATTATATGCCACGCATCCTTGGGATGGTTCTTAGGTCTCCATGAATGAGCAAGAAGTAGCTGGGTAGAAGAGATTTAAATACAATTTCTGGCTTTTCTATTAGCTGCTGGCACGAAGCCAGCGAATCACTGCGCCTCTGTGTCTCGGGAAATAGGGATATGGGGTTTTACTGTCTCAGACTGGGACAAAAGATACGTCTTATATGTCTAAAATACACAGCGGACTTGGAAACGCTCTTGGCTGTTTATACTGGTAATGATTGCACACGATGCAATTAATGTTTTGTGTTTTCCTATCCCTAGTAATACCTGCAGCACCATATTGATTGTTTCCACTTCAAACAATAGAAGCAGACAGTGGAGGCCAACCCATGTGAGCTCAGATGAAACCAGCTGTTTAGCTCCACTGATCCGAACCGATAGGACTGACAGTCAATCTTATTCAAACTCTGTTAGCTAAGATCACCATATCATGGTAGTTACTGTACCCTTTACTCAAAAAGTGTCTATTTTAAAGCTTTTGCACTCCTAGAGGTAACAGGTAACTTTTAGATTACATGAACTTCAGCTCACAGGACTGGTCTGAAAGATAGAAGAATGATAAATGTATTTGTACAGCAAAGAAGAAACCAAATCAGTCTGCATAAAAGCATATTAATAGGCTAACACTGTGCATCCGAGTATTCTAGGGTTTGTATTTTTCCTTCAAGGAGGACCTTACGGGATTTGTTAGATCACTGATAGCTATTTCATTGTAGTTTCTGAAAAAGGGAGGTGTCTGTTCTTCCGTGGCAGAGAAAGATCAAAGTGGAGAACTGAGAAACTGTGAAGGAGCTATAGTGAAACTTTCAGCATCAGCTCCAATGGTTAATTTATTCTGTGATTAAAACTTCCTTAATATACAAAGATGACAAAGAGGTGGGTTTGGAGAGCAGCTCAGTAAAATTTTCTTAAGAGCATTTAGTCGTTCTGCCTACTGTGTACAGCTTAATGTACCTTTTTTGTACCTGGTTATGTCATTTTGGCATCGTACTCCCAGTACAGTGTCTTAGGTCACCTAAGTGGTGATATTTTGATGTTTGTCTCATGAGAATAACGTATAGAAAGCAGATAAATATCTGGTGTTACCTCCCTCCACATGATGTGAGGACACTGAGAAAGTAGCAGTGGTAGGAAATAAGCTATAAACCAATTTACTTTTCTGCCTCATTTCTTATAATCTCACAAGCCTACATCCTATCAAGTATTTAATAATATATAACTTGCTATATGTGAACCTAAAAATCTTACAGTAGTTACAGATAAACCCGGGGTGGGGGGGGAAGTGATTAGAACACAAAGTAAGAAATGGAAATTACTTAGAGTCTCCTCAGGGCTACTTTCGTAGAAAATGTAAGTGTGACCTTTGCTGGAAGGTACAATAAAGGTTTAGGAAATCAAAGTGTCAAACCAAGCACCTTTGAGCAAGAACTGAGGGAGCCAGGGTTACTGTGCTGAGCTTATACCAGTCTGTTTCCAGGAGAATTAGAACTCTTCTTTTATCATCTATTAGTCACATACTGAAACTAAAGACACTTTCCCTTTGTTTGGGACAGCACAGGGGAATGATTATCTACACGTTTTTGTGAAAAAATAAAGCCATTTGAAGTGCAGGGTGTATCACCTTTCTTTGTGTTTCAAAAAACCTTCCAAATTAAGATATTACTTAATAAATTGAATGATGGGTACAGGGACGACAAAGCAGCTGGCAGTGTGGTAATGTGGCATATCACCTCTAAAAAATTCAAAATGATATCTAGATGCCAATTCTATGTGATGGATGCATAAGGATTGGTTTCAATCCTGTACCTAGTAAAATGTTCCAGATGTTCTAGCATCTCTGCTTTTTAAACAAGTTAATGAAATTGTGGAGAAAGTGTAGGAAATAATTTCAGAGATAAATGAGAATCTTGTGAGCAGTCAATGGGAACAGTCTATTTAGTTTGTGAAATGTACAATGGAGAGGTACCTTGTTTGCAATTAATGAACAATTTTGTAAGAAGAAAATGCCAGATAATAAAAAGCTCTTTGTTCTGGTGGAGAACAACAAATAGCTGAAAACACATTCATTGAGAATCAAGGTCTGTGTCATACACTGATGGTGGTAAAATATTGGAATAACCATAAATGAACTGGGAGGTTTTCCATTTCTAGATGACTTCAGTAGTGTGGTTGCTGCTGCCAAAGACTGGTTTTAACAGCCTGTCACAAGTTCTGGTAGCATGGGTGGAATGTGTTAAGACTGCTGTGGTCATAGTAGATGAGCTAATGGTCCCTCCTGGCTTCAGAGTCTATCAACCTATTAATTAGCAGCTAATTAGCAGCTGGTAGCAATAATAGGCTATTATCCTGTAGCAAATCAGCCAGCAGAAGAACAAGTAATACACATATTGGCACATTATATGACTGAGTAATACTCATTTTTAATAGCCTTACTTCTGCTATTTAGAATTAAGTGACATCGGTCCTCTGAGATGTACAGATGAATAAACAGATTTAGCCGTATTGTAGAGTTAGTTTAACCTCCCCAGCCCCCACTTTGTCCTCAAGTTACAGCACAGCCATGAAGGAGAAGAGCCACAGTCTTTCCATTAGAAAGTTTTCGGGTTCTTTTTTGAAAGAGAAATACAAAAATCACTTTAGTATTTAAAAGTTAATAAAAATCATAAGATTAAATTTACATTTAAGTAAACATTTTAATGTGGCTATGTTGTTTTTGTACCCTAAAAAACCATTAGGTTTTTTGTAACCTAAAAAAACCCTAGGTTAAAGTTTTGAGTTTCAAAGTTTTCCTTGGAAACGTTAGTGAAAACACTTTTTTCAGTTTTCTCAAAATTCTTTGAGGGAGAACACCATATTCGTTCACCCACGTCTGATAAACACTTCCTTTCTGTTTGCTTTCCTTAATTAAAGTTAGCTTCTGGATACACCCTGTCAATTGTCCTGGAAATCTAGGAATAGAGCCAGGAAAAGAAATCTTATATTAGGTTACTCTCAAAACCTGCCTCCTATACTCTTTCCTTTGTCAAAAGGAAGACAGAAACTGCCCAAGGGATTCACCCTGAAAACCCATGCTAGGTTATTCTCTGGACAATAAAACGGATTAATATTATCCTTGTAAGAGTAGCCTTTGTGAATGCCTACATTAGCAGTCACTTTTCTTTCCTATAGAAAGCCGCACTAATACCAATACACTGGCAGGACTAACTCCTCACTCATTAACAGACTTTAAGGCAGATGTCCTCCAGAAGCATCAAACTAAATCCACGGTACTAATGTACATTCATTAGCCTTCAGATTTTTTTCTGATTCTGCATTTGTGGTCTAAATATTCCTACCACAAAAGCTGGGATTTGTACACACAGTAGCTCTGAATTTTGTGCATGGACCAAACCATCAGGCAGACTGATGCAGCTTCATCATCTATTCTATACCCTAACCTTGTTCTGTATGAAAAGGGAAAGAAACAGTGAAGAGATAAGAAATAGAAGTCATTTGTGCTGGGTCCTGGCCCTATTGCTTTCTTATAGATATTACAGATAATATACCTTTGCAATCCTCCTGTTAGTATGGAGGGGAAGAGTGAAAAAAAAGAACAAACAAACTAAAACCAAGACAAGAAGTCCATTACAGAGGCCACAGAGAGACTTATAAAGGGATTAAAACACAACAGGGAAAGTCCCGAGCAAAAGGAGGGTTGCTTCAGGTCATACAAGGCCTTTGACCTAGAGCAATAACAAAGTAATGACAAGCTAGTACAAAAAACTCTTTGTTGTGAAGTGCTCCTGATGTCTAATATTAGTTACGTGGAAGATATAGTAGAAGTCTATTGTTTTGTCCCATGTAGTTTTAAATACTTCAGACAATACAAAAGAACCTGTAGAGAGTTATTCTTCCTTGAGTGAATATTCTGCATCATTAGTATGCTTTTCCTCTGAATATTTTTTCGCTCCTCTGGCTTCAAACTTGCAAGTTCAAGGAGGATCCATCATCTCTGCGGTTAGACAAAATGGGTTTACATATTCTGGTAATTTCTTGACTGCTTGCACAGGTTCCGCAAGTCCTTCCAGGTTCATTAGACAGCAAAGAGAGTATGTAGTTGCTTTAGTTTTGTGATCTCTCTCAGGTCTTTCACTGGATTTGTCAAATAGACATATCCATAAAGAAGACTTTGGTTTCTGCTTTGTTGTCTGTAAAGGAAAAAAAAAACTACAACCCAAAACCACAATGCATATTCTTTCATTAATCTACATTCTGCTCAGATGTAGAAGTAAGATACTAATTAAAGGCTCTGAGCAGTCCTGTCTGTCTCTGTATTAAGGCTCCTACCAAGCCTGATGTTTTGTATTTTATTGTTAGAGAGTAAAGGTGAGGTGTGGGAGGAAAAAAAGGGAGGGTAGAATGAGGTGTTTTCTTTCTCTTAAGTAAGGACTGAATAAAGGAAAAGAGAATATTCCAAAAACAAAAGAGATGGAAGAAATGAAGAGAGAGAGATGAAAAAGTAAACATGAAGTGACAGGAAAGAAGCAAGGGTATTATTATTACATGTCCATTTTTAGTATGTGTAGCTATCATCATCTACGTGATTTAAGGAAAATGAAAGCCAGATTTCTAACTTTGGCTAAGAAATATTGTCTTGCACTATTTTTAATACCAAGAGAGTTCATTTTCAATTGTGCTGAAAAATGGTATGAAGGGAATATAAAGAATGAAATTCTGGAAAAACAACACACATAACAGCCTCACAAAATTAATTGCTGCACAGCATGAAAATATTAGGCTAGACTACCCAGTAGATAGACTGGAGAGATACCAAATTTGTGAACACAATTACTCCAGGGTGAAAATGTCAGAGCCTATTGTACTAAAATAAAAATTCCATTGGTTATGGCAAATAATCACCAATTGAATCAGAAATATTCTGTCTATTATCCTACTGTATAAACATCACATTCATTCCATCAGTCGAATGTATAACCACTGTCCTTGTTTACATAGCTTGCGTTGGGCAGAATGTGATTTTTTTTTTGCCAAAATATAAAGCACTACAGGCTTATTAAATCCTAGCTATAAACTCTTTCTTGAGGAATAAAAACAAGCTGCTTTGAAAGGCTGAAATGGCTGTTGGCTCACCCAAAGTGATTTGTAGGGAACAAGGGAACATGCACAGAATGTTGTATTGCACAGAGAGCAGCACCTGCTTCCGCAGCTGAGCCAAGGTTGGGTAGATGGGAGCTGTAGATCACGCTGCAGTGAGGACTGGGCAGGACCAGGCACACTCTCCTGGTTCCTCAGAAAATACCAGGGTAGATCCAGTGGTGAGCTTTACCTGCGGAACAGCCTTGCTACCTGTTCATGAGTCACTATTTCCCTGGAAGTCTGAACAGCCATTTCTATTTGTGCAAGACTTCACTCATCCTAGCAAATGCATCATTTTGATTATTTATTGTTATAGCAGAGAAGTGCCTGGTGGCTGGAACTGAGGAGGCTGCTATTTCAAACCAGGCAACATAAACTTATACAACGAGAGAGAAGGTCTGTGCTATTTCTGCCTCTTTCCCACTAGCCAAGACAGCATACGCTTTGGGTGGCATGACAGGGAATAGGCTATTTTCTGGCTTTCAATCATATTATGATTTCATCTGGCTCTGAATCACTCCTCTTCTTGTAACTCAAAAGGTAAGAAAGGAAACAGAAGTGCCATTCCCAAGGTCAAACTATAAATCTGTGGCAGACTGGAATAGCAAATATCCTCCAGCCTGTTGGTCTGTGCCCACAAAGAAAGACTGTGTACGACATTTATATTTTCCTTTCATCATGAGCTTCCTAGATTATTCACTTTCCTACCCATACAGTGTTGTATATCATAATGAAGAGACCTTCCGTGGTTACTGTCAATTTTGTCAAGCATCAACAGCTGTCTAAACACACATGGATTACCATGATTGAGTAATCCCTGTCAGGAGTGTGGTGGATGCTGTGTCTCTGGCATTGAACTACAAGCCTGCTTTTCCCTCCCACACTTTGTGTTCTTTGAAATTAAAAACTTGAAATATAGAGCATGGAAAAGGAGATCATTTCTCCAATTATCTTAAATTCTAAAGTCTCATCATTATGTATAACATAAATAGAAATTGTTAATATCATTTAATATTCAAATGTTTTGGCCTTAAGAATATCATATATTTCCTTTGATCATGGAAAGCTGTGCACCTTTCACATGAACATTTGCATTAAAATAAGTCATGTACTGCTATGCAAAAGCTATGTAAAATACAGATCACCACATCGAGGGGCTTTGGCAATGTCATGTTTCTTTGTGGTTACTACTGGAGAATGGGAGGTGAGACACCCCGATTCTCAGTCTTGATCTGTCATTTATCTGCACTGTTTGCTCCAAGACTCAGTGCTCTTATCTCTAAGAGGGGATAATAACGCTAGTGGATCAGGAGGCTTAATGAATCTAAAAGTTCTTTGGAGCTTCTTGGGTGAGAGACCACAGAAATTCGAAGTATCATTACAAAATCCCCTAGTGCCTGCTCCACTGAGGAGATCAGCTGAAAAGCCTTTTTTCCCCTCCCAATCCGCTGTAGAGTAAGTGACTGAGCAAGAGCCTTCAAAGGGTGGAGTCAGCAGGTGAAAGAACTAGAGAAGGCCTTTGCAGTCAGTATGAAGAAAGCAAAGTGCCCTACTAGCTCGGCAGCCTTTGCAGCCTCTTCAAAGAAAGGCAGGAGTCATCTCAGGCACATGGATAGGTCTCCCATCTGCCTGACTTGTGCAGTATCTGGAGAGTAGCACAGAATTATGAGCCAGGGGCTTTGGAAAAGGTAAATAAGATAAATGAGTCAGGACTAGAGGCTAGTGTGGAAGGCAGAGTTGTTATGAATGGGTTTGTAACTGTCAGCCACAGACTCTTTTTCTCCCTGATGGCGTATCAGAGAAAACAAAGAGGCAACCCCCTCTCCCTAAATTCACAGACATCCTGCCTTGAGCCTTTCAATCAGACTAAGATTACCTGGCTCACTGTTTTCTTTCAGTGGGCTGATCACATTGAATTAATTGGTTGTGCACTTTTTCCTGAACAGAGAACACCATTGACCTCATGAGGAAATGTTTGCCTAGCACAGCACAGGCATTTCCCTTTTCCCTCCAGAAACAGTGGGGGAAATGAGTCTTCTGCCCTCCAATAAGCAACTCATTTCCCATTAAGTGATGAAGGCAGTCAGGTCACTGCTCTAGGGAATCTCTGTTTTAAAGCTTCAAAGCATGTTTTAGGCTTAAGAGTTGGTTTACACGGTATTATGCCCTGATCATTTACCACACTGCGGTATGCTCTTCTCAGAGTTATTAAACAGCTTTATTAATAGATTCCTTGGGTCAGATATCACTTAAATATGTGTAAAACTTAACTAATTCACATGAAAGCGATGACAATAAAGCATTCGTTTTATAGTAAATTAACTGCAATTAGAATCAGGGCTTGTCTGTCTGTTTGTTCTCTGAAGAATAGTTAAAACTTTGTGATGAGAGATAAACATTTATAATGTACCAATAATGTTTTCCTTTTTAACCCCCTCCCAGAAGGCTAATACTTTGAAGGCCGTAGGAGTCTAACAACCTCCAACAGAGCACAGTATTGCAAAGTCTCGAAGTAGACAGATCTTTAGGTGAAACTGCAGGGGACATTTTAGACTGACATTGTACTCAAATGTGCCTAGAGTAGCATAGGATCTTTACTGACCATTAAGGCAAAAGGACTTTCATTTTGCTCCCCTCACGTCCAGCAGCAGAGCTGTTTCTAATGATAGGCTACAGATATTTCAGATAGGGCTTTCAGAAGTCTCTTTGGCTCAGATACACAAAGGAGTTTATATTTCACAATCCTGAGCTACTTTTTATCACTTCCTGCGAGTTTCTCTGGGCTGTCCAAGTAACAGCCTGATTAAACCCTTCACATGTGGAGGTTGTCACATCTTCAGTAAAAGGCTGTGGGTTTCTTTTGATAGTCTGGAAAACAGAAAGTGGAGTTGTTCCGTGTGCACAAACCCTCCTAATGGAAATAATCCTCCCACTGTTCTCATCCACACCCAGATGATATAAAATTATCTATGACAAGGTGACTAATTCCATAGATAAATGGGACCAGTGGGTATAGTTCATCTCAACTTGCTTCCTTGTAGCCATACTGGGGAGATACGGTAGACTACAAAGTGAGTGCAAAACTGGTTGGACTGTCCAAACAATACAACAATGTCAAGTATAATTGATGCCCAGCTAAGAGTGCTGTTGTTCCTTAGGTGTCATGGGCCGATACCATTTAACGTCTTCATTGCTGACCTGCCTGATGGGAGAGAATGCATCCTCAGAAAACTTACAGGTGTTATTTCATAAGGGGGGAGAGGGAGGTGTTGGTGGCCTGGAGGGTAGGGCTGCTGTTCAGAGGGACCTTAGCAAACTGGAAAAGTAGGCCAATGGGAACTTCAGGAAATTAAAAAATTTAAAATGCAAAGTCCTGCATCTTGCAGAGAATATCTCCATGCAACTTGGTAAGCAGGGAACTGACTGCACAGGGAACAGTTCTGCAGAAGAGGGCACACAGATCCTGGTGCACAACAAATCAAACATATGTCAGCAAGGCACCCTTATAACAATGAAGGCTGAGTACTGGTCTGTGTTAATAAGAGCCCAAATAGATCCAGGGAATTAGTTATTTTTACTACTTGGCACTTGTTAAGTTGGCCTCTGGAGTAGTATCTGCTTTTGGGCCACCTGTGCAAGTGAGACACTGACAACCTGAAGCAAGTCCAGGACAGAGAGATGGATCTGTCAAACTTATGCAAGGGGACACTAAGAAAAGAGCTAACTTGCTTTCAAGAAAAGAAGCAGCCAGACTTCAGATTGCAGGGAAAGAACAAGGGACAGCAGCCACAAGCTGCAGCAATGGGAATTTCACTGATTGAGAGGGGAAAAGAAAATCCACAGTGTCAGTAGCCCTGGAACAGACTGCCTGAGAGGCTCTGGATTATCCTTCCATGGGAATTTTTGAATTTAACTAAATAACACCTTGAGCAAGCTTTTCTAACTTTGAGCCCTGCTTTGACCTCCAAATGTCTCTTGCACGCTGAATTATTCGGTGATTCTAAAAACACCATTGACTTCTTTCCCTCCCTTTCATCCTGTTTTTTGGCTCAACCAGTTCAAAGCTTGCAAGGGAAAATGCCATCATTAACAGAGACAACTTTAGGTACTAATTAGATAACGAGAACACAAGTTCCATTTCTAAATCAAAAGATCACTAAGGCAGATAACTACTTACCTGTATGATCACTCGAGGAAAGATATGGAATGGGAAGTTACTTACTCATGTGATTATATCTTGCTTAATCCAGAATGTAGACTTTTGTCTTATGTACAGAACGTTAGAAGTTACATGTAAGTATACATGAATCCCTGATAAGCTTTCCACTTACTACTTCATACAAGTTGGTATAAAATCCCCACTGGAACAAGGCAGGGCTTCTGAAATTTGAGAATAATGTTGCCTTTTCAATTGATTTTGAACACAATGACTCACATTCTACTCTAAAGTAGCTCCATTATTTCAGTATTATTGTACTAGTAGGAAAATCTTTTCTTCTCAGAAGAAGAAATAGTTTGACAACATGAGCTTACCACAAGATACAAAGTCTTACACCATTAAAAGCAGGCATCTATTGTAAAGCAATTGAAAGGTGAAGACCCTCTGTAGGCTGATCCATCCTATCCTGAAATGAATGTCTAGGTTAAGAGGAACCTACCCCCATTCACTGGAAAGGGAAACTTGACAGCTAGCCCATATTTTACACCTTAGATTTAGGTGGCTATGCAGAAGTGTTACAAAGATAAATTTCACTGTAGTAGTTGTGAAGTGGTTGATGAAAAGTAGTGAGAAGCTTTGTCTCTTCTATATATTGCTAAAATTAAACATAGGTGAGCTGCACTCTTCTGCATTTATCCTTGATTACACCATTGATTTGATGTTGGTTGCCAGTGAAGCTTAATAATGAACTCGAGTATTTGTCACCAGAATTGAGTGAAATGAGTCCACTAGCTTTGTTCCAAACCTGGTTCATAACACACAGGTTATCCTCATTGTAATTTACATTATTTGCATTATTGGCAGTTCTCCCAACAATACTGTGTTAGGCTGAGAATTGCAAGTCAAGCATATATTTGTTTTAGTATCACTTAGACAATTATTCATTGCAAGGAAGGATTTGCTTTCTTAGTTTAGATATGACTTTGGTTTAAAGTCCCTTAAAAAGAAAATCTATTTTAAATTGAACTGCTAAATTTACTACTAGGCAGAAGTTCAGAGCCAGAAGCTAAGGGGTTGATTCATGAATGTAAGCCAAAACCGGACACCCTTATGTTGAACCTGTCAAATGTATTGATGCTTGTTAATGCCATATAAATCTTAGTTAATAGGTTTTCTAATTCTTCTTTTTGTTTGTTTAGTTGTTTTTTTAATCCTCCATCGTAAACTGAAGTCATCACCTGTAAGGACACAGCAAAGAAAAGTAAATCTAGGAGTTGAGAAATGACCCTAAATAAAAGTGTTCCTTCACTCACTTTACATGGCCTCAGCATTCAAGATGGGTTTGGATCAACAGTTTTTCATTTGGAGTCAAAAAGCAAGTTCCCAGGTCCAGACAAGCATCTTCTAGTAAAATTCTAACAGGTCAATTCGTGTCTGTTACAGCAGAGGAAGAAAGTGTTTCCCCACTCCTATAAGTTTTAAAGACCTAATTATTTCCTATGATTCAAGATTTGAAGAACATACTCTGAGGGATGGGGGAGGACTAAGGGGTTCCATGTATAGGTGTCACCTTCTCCCACATTATGCCTAACCATGGCTTCCAGTTGTCTTAGGACCTCTAGAGTGGCTAGAGTTTTGACCCACATCCAGGGCTTAATTTGGGAAGCTGCCTGAAGCTGTGCACTGACAGTTATAGATTATAAATAACTAAATCAGTAATCCTAACATCCCTGTTTGTTTGTTTCCCTTTTATTCCCTCCTGCACTCTCCCCTTTGTGTAAACACAATATTACTTAATCAGGAACGGGTTTACCTTGGTTTTCTTTTATAATAGATCAGCATTACTAACAAAGCAGAAGTTACAGATGAGTATACTAATTGGAGATGTCAGGGCATTGGGGATTTCATTAATGACTGAGAAATGGACTGAGAAACATCAAACGCTTCCTCTCGCCTCGTCGTGCTCCTTATCTGTGGAAAATTAAAAGCTGGTTAAGCCCTTTTGTATTTTAGTAGAGCTTAAAAGTTGGTTCCAAAGGAGACATCTTGTTAGATCAAGTAACATGGAGACTGAGTTTATTTTGTCAAATAAAATATTAGAATAGAACCAAAACCGATATGTGAGTGCTTTATTCTAAGACTGAATTTTACTTAGCCAAAAATAACCAAAATCTCCAGAGAAGAAATTGGCAGATAAGCTATCTGCAGAAGAATATATTTTAATGCTTTTAAACCTTTCAAAAGTCTCTTGGCCACTCACAAAATGGAACGGAGAGAGCAATACAGGATTTCATACAAACAATGAACTGGGAGGAGGGACTCATGGGTTGGTCTGTGAGCTCCACTGCTGTCTGACTGTCGGAAAAACAGTATTCTGTTCCTAAACCATCCCTCTTCCCTTTCTAATAATAAAACATTGATTCCCCACTCTCCTTTTTATAAAATGTTTTGATATTTGAAGAGAAAAAGGATTGCACAGGCTGGATTCTGCAAACCTTCAGTGTATAAATCAGATTCTCTACAATGTGTGGTTTATTGAAAAAAATCTGATTCACTGAAACTGATTGCTTTTGTTGAAATATATCAATTGGACAAAAGTTCCCTCAAGTCAGATGGAATTGCAGACAAGTGAGCACGAAAGAGATCTCATTCATCGTTTTTCACTGCCAGAGCTGCTCCCCTTCATCTGAATAATGGATTGCAGGAGGCTGACTTGACAATCAGCTGGCTGAGACAATCAGGTGTCTCAGAATAAAGTTCTCCTTTTAATAAGGACAGAAAGAGATTAGGTCCTGCATCTCCTCATTGCCAGCTGTGCACATGACCTTGAGTATCTTGCCATAGTTTGCTCTCACAGTGTTCCCTGCATTGGGCAGGAGATGAGCTCTTGCCAACTTTTATTTCAGCTGCACAGTGAAAGGTATGGTTGAGTGCTCTCTGAAGGATCAGCTGTTCATCATGCTAATTTACTGTTGCTACCCTTATTAATAGGTAGTGTATTTTTACTCTGTTATGTCTAGGATGTTCTAAGAAGAAACAATACCCTTTTCCAGTCAGCAGAAATACTGTAAAGATGGAGATTTATTGTGAAATTTTGTTCTGGAATGGAGCTGGAATTGAAGAGTTTAATATAAACAGCCTTGGATAGCTTTTCATTATCTTTGATGTTTCTGTAGCATCAGTATGAGCCAAGACTATTAACTCACTATAAAATTCATTGGAAAATAAGAAATTTTTTTTCATAAAGGTCTTTCTTAAGTTCAGAAGAAGTTTAGTAATCAGACTTCAATCTCCTAATGTTCTGATTTGATCATGGCTACTTCAAGTTACTTGTTGGATGCTCTTTTACCACAGGGTGATGTTACAAAGAACTCAGTTGCAATGAGTCAACCAGCAGATATATTTGCTTCCAACTGTTGGGTAAAATTAGATCTGTTCTCAGAAAGTGACCATTCAAAAAATCCTGGTCCCTGCTAAGAGTAAGTATTGTTCACATTTTAAGTATCAGTCTTCTCTTCAGGGCACTGTTAAATCTCTACCTCAGTTACAAACCTTTTCCTTTCCGAGGCAACATAACAGATTTTGTCCCAGAACTTTGCAGAGATTACCCTCACAGCATTTCATTTTTCCAAGAAGAAAGTTCAGAGATTAACTAATCAATTATTTTCTGCCATAAAATAAAAAAAAATTTAAGAGGAAATGCTTTTCAACTGAAAGTAAATTTCTCTGGGGAAAAAAATGTTAATTTCTAGTTGAGGCTTTTGGTGAAAAGAAGGAAATTGTAATAATATATTTTTTTCCTTCAAAAATTAAAGAAAGACACCTATCCCTTAAAGAAATAACATTTTTTTCGTGTAATACTGTCAAAATTACACGTTTGCTGGCTGGTTTAATGAGAAAAACAATATTTTTCCATTGAGGTTTTGTTACAGAACTAATTAAACCATATTGTTGAAATTAGTTGGACCTAAACTGGTACTGTGGAATCTTGTCCCGTCACTAGTGAATAATATTGTCATTTATAGTAAATGTTTTTTTGCTAGCCTTTTTTTTTTTTTTTACTTACAGTTCCAACTTTTACAGCTAGTTAATAATTACTGTGTTAAGATTTATTGGAAAGATTAATAGTTATTTTGATGAGTCTTCCTCTATGAATATATTTTTTTCTCCTAATAATAACTGAAATGTGTAAAATATCCAACAGAGATAAAGAGAGAAGAAAAAAAGGCCACACATCATTGAACAGTTTACCACCATGGAAAATACCACAAAATAGCCCATAATTATGGAAAATCAAATATAAGTGAGCCCATAAAGCTAACTTCTTTCTTTCAATATGCAGTCGGGGAAGAAGGAAAAAACAACCCAAAACTACGTGAGCTGAAAAATACATTAATGTTGTAATTCAACAAAGCTAAACTTTGTAAGGCACATGATTAAAACTTTTTGGGAGTCTAAACAAAGCTATAATTTTTTCCACACTGAATAAAAGTATGCAATAAAAACTACATAAAATAAGAAAAGCCTAGTTTTGATACACTGGTGAGCTCATGAGTGTATCTGTACATGTTCCTTTATCAACAATTCAGGCTTCTTTAAGTACTTGAATAATACATTATGGTTTCAGATGAAAATCATGATGCAAAGGAAAAACATCACTGTAAGCTACAAAATCAACAGTTTCTACCACAGATGAAGGAATCATTTTGACTTGCAGCCCTCCACACCTATCATTTTCAAGGTGAACCTTTATGGGGACCATCTTTTCAGTATGCAAATTCAGTAAGGCCAAATCTGAGATTTTGATACGAAAATGCAGCACTCCCCAATGTAGGATTTATCTGTATAGTATGAAGTGTTAAAGCACTGGGTTCTTTTAATCTTTGTCTTTTATGATGTATATATAAACCACAGAAAAGGAGAAAAAGCTCTCTGTTCACTTCAGGAATAACTTCATCTTAACTCTGAACTTTTATTGTCCTCCTGTCGAAAGGGCCTTTCTTCAAAAAAGGTGTTCCTAGCCATCTGTTGAGAAGGGACATTGTCAGCTGGCGAATTTGGTTGGGTTTTGTGTCTTTATTTCAGTTTCAAAAACTTCAGACTTTCCAAATCTGGCAGCAGATGCAGAGTAACAAATTTGTGTCTGTCAGCCCACTATTCCCCGACGAGATGCCTGTGAGCATGCTGATTATACATATGCAACTAATTAGGACTACGGTTAGGATAAATTAATGGATTGATTTACCTCCAGATCCAGTTAAGTGGCAACCTCATGTGCACACAGGGTAGCAGACACTGCCCCATGATTTCTCACTGTCTAAGTCTTGCCAGCCAACCTGGAGTGGCCAGACTTCCCGCCTTAGTCACAGATTGCCTCCTACAAGCTGTGAAAGGGGGAAGATTCTTCAACAAGGGGTGTGGGGACAAATAGCACTCTTTTTTTGACATGTAGGGATGGCTGTTTCTGGGTGTAAAACCCATTTTGCTGATTTGTTTCCTTTTCATGAAGTGCTAAAGGCCTCTGGTGCTGTTTTAGCGGCCCGTCTGGCTGAACATACGCAGCAAACTTTTGGCAGAGTGTAGAAGCCAACTCTTCATTTATAAAGAAGTGGTGCCAACTCTGTGGTGCCAACTATATCTCACGCATAGTCCTCCTTTCTTCAGCCTGATGATGAGCGAGGTCCCTGCACCAGGCTACGGCCAGAGAGGCTTGGTCAAGTCCAAGCACAGCAGCCACCCTTTTGTGAGGCAGCAAGGTTAGGAAGAAAGAAACGTGATCAGCAAGGACAACGTGTCTAGTGTTCCTGGCATTTGTTGTTAAAGTCCAAAATGGTACTTGCCAGACTGGGACAAGAGAAATGTTCCCTGTGTAGGACAGTAGGGTACATAAAAAGCATTTCTCCTGTGTTACTTCTGTATACTCCTCCCAGGGTCAAAATGCAGCTTCCTGCATTCTTCCTGGAAGAAGAGAAGAAAAGATAACCTGCACCCCAGATTCCCTTATTAACCTTCCCGAGGCCCTGAAGTCTCTTTTGATTACCCTTGGGCTATGTGTTGCCACCTCATCACCACCCACATGGAAGAGCAACAGTGGGTAATAGTCCAAGAGCCGCACCAAGCTAGGAAGTTTCCTAGTGATATCCCTGATCCAGGCCTCAGGGAGACGGCAGACTTCCCTAAGAAGAGAGTCTGCCCGGCGTATTGGACCTTCTGTTCCCCTCAGAAGGGAGTCACCCACAACTACAACCCGCCTCTTCTTCCTCATGGAGGTGGCCGTTAAACTGAGGGGTAGGCCTTTCTGGTCTTGGCAACTCCTCTGGTGTAGTTGCACCGTCTTCCACATCATCCATGGGCTGGCCTACCTCCTCGAGAGCCTCATACCTACTGTGCAGAGGCACCTGATTAGGGGAGGTGGATGAGAAGGAGGTTTGTTTGCCGCCCCTAGTACAGGCGTGTCTCCATTCACAGCTCTCCTTTTGGGGGAAGGTACTGGATCTCCTTTAACTTGGGGTTTTTTGGGGGCTTTTACTGTTTCTCTCTAAGGGAGCTCAGTTTCTCACACTCCCTGATACCCTGTAGCCTTTCTACTTCCTCTGCCACCAGGTTGAGCAGATCATCCACCTGACCACACCTCACACAGCTGTCATCCCTTCTGCAATCCATCAGCCGTGAGAGGTTATGGCACTCCCTGCAAGTCTGAGACCTGGGTGGCTGCATGCTTCTGTGAGAGCTCTGTCTACATGGCGAATGCAGCTTTCTGCTGGGTGGAGACCATGGCTAAGTTCCCTCTCCTCAGTTGAACTCTCCTCTTGAGCCACCCTCCTGTGAGCTGCTGACTTCCTGCACTGCCCTGGCCATTCCCTGCCTCAGAAAAGCTCGGGAAAAGCCCCTTTCTGCTGCAATTGCCCAGCTCTGCTGCAGATGTGCTGTCACTGGAGATGTTCATCTCGGCGAGTGATGGAAGAAGTCGGTAAGTCAAGTGGTACAAATTCATGGTGACCTAGTCTTTGTTCTGCTTGTCACAAAAGTATTTGTTTCAGATATTCTGGTATTGCTCACTGTTAGAGAGCAGATTCAGTGACCAGAGAGCCAACAGCTTTGTATAATTCCTTGTGCTTTGGGTGGGGAAGAGCAGCGTTTGCGAATGATCCATAGTGCTGTGACTTCACAAATTATGTTTGGTCTCTAATGAGCAAACTCTTTCTGCAAATGAATGAAACCATTATCATACCACGCAGGCTGTAGAACTGCATCTGCCTTTTTGCCCTAGACATTGGCAGTTTCCAGTCACTGTTTCATCTGAGCAATGTGATAAGGAGCCTGACAAGGAGCACTGTTCTGGGTCCTTCCAAGCTGAGCGCTTCTGAGCGAAGCATTTCTAAAGCTAAGGAACAAGAATAAAAACACAGTCTCAGAAGATGTGGTGTACATTAAAGGCTGCATTAAATGTCTACTGAAAGAATAAACTTACCATTTCCATCTTTACTATAGAACAGTGCTTATGTATATATTTAGTGGACGCATTGTCCTGAACCACCCTACATGATCTATTTATTGGGGATGGAGTTGTACATGTGCTAAAAATCATGTCAATGTTTAAGATTGCACTGAAATTTCATATATTAGTGACATATTTTAAAGGATTTAAAGCACTAGAAGGTCTGAAGGATGATTAGTAGACTGGTTTGAAGAGTGATTTAGGAAAATACCTTCATCAAAGAATTTCTTAACCGCAGGCCTAAGATACATCCTTAACTGCTTTATTCAACCAGGTCTTCTACAGACCTGCCTATCTCAACGTGTATTAGACACAACCCAAAGTTAATTGAATTATTAGTAGGCTTCACATTAAATTTGTGCTAAAGGACATTGCTGAATCAGGGATTTAATGGGCAGACAGTTAAACAAAGGAATCATGTGCATGGCTTGAGCCAGGAAGCAGGAGGCAAGAATCCAGAGCTTTTTTCACAGCTCTGCCTTTGGGAAAGTGAGATTAATCTGTATAGTTGTAATAGATTTTGAGCTTTCCTTATACACTGTTGTACCTCAGGCATCCCAGATATAATTAGAAATAGTAATCAAATGTCAGCCTCATGCTTATTGTACTTAGCAATTGTGAGATTTAGTTAATTAGTACGTTTCATGTGCTTTGGGGTCCTTGGACAATGAAGGTCATGTATCTACTTAGTTAGATGTTTCAAAAAATGTAGGCCATTATTATTAAAATGTACTTGAAGTTTTCAGTATAATCAGTCAGTTATAGAGATATGAGGAGGACAGGCTGTGATAACCACTCCAGCTGTTAGTGTGGTCACCAGGTCTTAGAACAGATGAATTCAACCTTTCCACAATCGAAATGACAATACATATATATATATTTTTAAAAAAAAAAAAAAAAAAAAAGAGGAAAAACAATGACAAATTTAAAAGTTCCATTTAAAAGTTAGGACAAGCTGTGCTGAAGGAGGGGAGACACCCAGGTCACTTGCAACAGGTCCTGGACATGATTGTTTGGTGCCTTGAGAGCACAGCCAAAGCTCTTCCTACCAGTTGAGGCATACTTAAGGTTTATATTTCCCATTATCTCTCTAGCTTCTAAAACATGCAGGGCAACGTTCCCACCTTTAGCACAATGGCACAGTGTGGAAGAATCTCTGTCTCACATTTATATGGCCACTTATCTTGAGATTTCTCCTTGAGAATTTTCAGTCAAATGTGGTTAATATTAACCAGCGTATTCAGTAATGTCAGTGAGGGGAGAGATGGGAACAGGCAGACAGACACAATGGGGAGACCTCCTTCCCTCAAAAAAAGCAATGAAAGAAATCTATTAACCTTTCTCTTTTTTATCCATCAGTGTTTCAAATCTCTTTGTCCTTTGAGTGACTATTTATTTTTATAAAAAAAAAAAAGTCATATGCACTTGGTTTAGTTCCAAAATTCAGATTTTATGTTAAAACCAACAACAAAAATGACCAAAAAGCTAGGGAGGGACTTGCAGGAGAACAGAAACACTTTTAACATTTGATTTCCCATCTAGTAAGCAACACTGGTTGCAAAGTCAAATAGTGGGACAGCTCAGCAGAAAAAAACATAACCAGTCAGCACCATTTTCTCCTCCAGGACTAATATCTATAATGATAATCAAATGTGTACAGGAGTTCACATGGGTCCAATCCTAATTTTGGTGAAAAAGGCAAGGATTGCAAGATGCAAAACAGATGAAGGAATCAAATATCGATGGGCAGGCAGCAGCAAATTCAATTCTTTGAATTTTTTCTTTTTTTTTTTTTTTTTTTTTTTTGCTTCTGGAAAAGGCTTATGCATATTGGTAGTCTACTTAAGCTCATCAATTTCTAGATTTTTGGATTGGAACGGCCCATTATCATCATCCAGTGTGACCTGCAGAACACAAGCCAGAGAATTCCAGCTGATAATTTCTGCAGTTCAATAAGCTGCTTATTGATTTGATCCTTTAAAATGCTGAGCTTTCTGGCCTCAGTCGAGCCAAGCGTTGGAAAGTGATCCACTTTAAGAGGGAGACTAGATGACTACCCACAGCTTAAAATTGCCCACAAACATGTCTTACTTGAATGGAGTCCAAAGTAGTTTCCTAATAAAGGACTTAATCCTTCATGGCAGTAAGAAGGTGATTTAGGCCTGCAGTGCTGGGCCCATAAACAAGGCAGTTGAGAGCAAACACATATTAACTCAGCTTACACAGACAGGATCACTCACAGGGCTGTTCAGAACATAACTCAAAATTTGTCATTCCTCAAATGTTATTTTGTTGAAACCAAACCGGGTTTTGAAAATGTGTCGATCAATGCCACTGTTGACAGAAATGTTCTGAAGACCTGGAGAAGACATTTTGGGTGGTTCCAAGGACCTTGAAGCTCACCCAAACACCAACCTTCTTACTGTGGAAAGGAGCATTTTAACAAAATTCCATTTCATTATAGCTTTGAATTTAATTCTAATGCAGAAATAGAACAATGGTGAAATCTCTCAAGTCATTTTAGCAGGGAATCACTAGACTCTTGAGAAAGCAGACTCCTTGTTTTCTTTCTTCTCTGTCCTTTTAAATGTGTAGTTTTACTCACTCACTGCTCTCTGAGACTGTGCCTCTTGCTTTTTTTGAGCACTTTTACAAAAACAAGAAAGGAAAAAATATTTGTCGTCTTTAATTCTTGAGTTCAACAGACAATCTGGGATTCCAGTCTGAAATGTCAAACTGCTTACGTCCACCTGCAGAACAGAGTTGAATTTTTAAATCTTTTATTTATTTATCTATTTGGCTGGGTTAAAAGTTATCCTAGTACCTGTCATATTCCTTGTTAAAGCCCTTTGGTGAAAGGACTTTGAAGAACTATTCATAAATCTTATTCTTAAATAGCAATCATAGAATGGTTCAGGTTGGAAGGGACCTTAAAGATCATTGAGTTCCAACCCCCCTTCCATGGGCAGGGACACCTCCCCTACACCAGGTTGCTCAGAGTCCCATCCACCCTGGCCTTAAACACTTCCAGGGATGGGGCACCCACAACTTCCCTGGGCATTCCTTTGAGGTTAAAAAAAAAAAAAAAAGACAAACAAAGCTCTTTATTTTTCACTGCTCATTAGACTTTCATATCTCAAATGAGCATGGGGCTTTAAAGGGAACAAAAGATAAGCAGCAATGACAACTGCCTGCAATATCTAAAGCACTGTGTCTATGTATGCATTCGGTTCCCATCCTAAAACACCACACTCGTGTTCAGTGCAAAAATCCATGGGTAATCTCTGTGAATCAGTTGTGAGATTTGTCCATCAGAAGTGTCATGGTGTACATATGTAATGGCCTTAATTCAACTTCTTCACATGTGATGTCCAAAGGCCGGTAGCCTCTTCCAGAAAGTCCCTATATAACTTATATAGGGTTCCTCTATAACTGAGCGTCTCCAATTTGTTTGTCTTATAAAATGGGACATATCACCTCTTGAAGATCTGATCTCTCTTTGGACTCCAGAGGAAAGTCAAAGCCAAAAAGTCAAGACATAGATGCTCCAGAGAACTGAAGTTAGTGAGTTTATTCCTGCTTCCTTTGAAAAATCTCACAATTATCTTCAGTTTCAGTTGAAGAAAAACAACAACAGCAAAACCAAAAACCCTGCAATAAACTGTTTTCCTTTTTTCCACTATTTTTAAAGAAAGATGGTCACTAGATGTGAAACTTAGATGCAGTTTACATTACTGAACTTGAAATATCTCCTGTGATAAATTTTTAAGAAATAAAAAGTTACTTCAACACACTTATTTTAAATAATTTGAAGAAGTTTCATTTTAAAAACATAAAAACATTTTATGTAATCTTCATACTGTAGTCACAAATTCATTTTACTAGAATATGTAAGTATCATTTAGTTCTTTAAAAATTATATATTAATATCGCATTTCATTTAAAACTTCAACATTTTAGAAGTGTTTAGAAAAAATAATTGATGAGAAATACCCACGTTTCAGTTTTTCATTTTGAACAGAATAGCAGAAATTGCTGAACAAAAGAAATGTGTTTTTCAGACCAGACTTTGTATGTCGCGGGTAACACTGTTTAGATTTCAGAGACCAGCATGAAAATTGATTCATGTCATGTTAGCATCTGTGCCTTCAGCAATCATCTCTCTGTTTAGCCTCCTAACAAGTCAGGGACAGGTTTCCTTCCACAGTGGTCTGAGGGTACAGTTACATTAACAGAAGCAGTGAGTTAACAGTGCCACAACATAACAAGTTATGGCTCATCAGTGAGTGTCAATAACTGTAGTCTGTGTGTCTGTACGCATTCATAGCTCTTTGCAATCGGGATGAAAGCCCTGCTTAGCAGATGCAAACCTGTCAGTTCCGTTTTACTAAACTGCTTTCTCGTGTCATTGATCCTTCAAGGCATTCCTTAAAAATCCAACCTCTTCAATAAAATCACAGGGTGAGTCAGATAGGAACCATTTTTCAAAGTATTTGTTAACTTCTATGGTAAATGTCAATTGCTCCTGAGAGGATGGTCTCCTCGTCAGGAGCCTGGCGTCTCCTAATATCCTGCTTAACTTGAATGCCAAAAACAGAGAGGAAAAAGTAAAAAGTCCAACCTTTGACACTCCAGACCAGTGGTAGTTTAATATCACGAGTTTTATAACATATTTATTTTCCTTGTCACTATAATGGTCAGTGGGCTTGTACAGCTGTGCAAGCAAAAAAAAAAAAAAGTCCAGAAGAAAAGGTCCCTCAGTTCTCCTCAGTTTTCTGGGCTGGTTCAGCTCTCCTCAGTCAGAGCAGGCTCTGTATTTACTGGTGTGCAGCTGAGCCAAGGAAGGAAAAGATGGAGATGGCAAGAAGCTGGAGGTAACTAGCCAGTAATGTTGTTTCAGGTGTGTTTTTTGCATTAGCTAACGTATAAAGTAATGTTCTCCACATGTCCGCACTGCAGAGGGAAGACACATCCAAGGTGATTTTAAAGAAAAACTGACAGCAAAACTAAGGACCACCTGAATGCTCCCTGAGTACCAACATGAATGCTAAGGCAATTGCTGAGCTCTGTTCTTTTATAGCTATGCTGCTAACAATGTCAGCTAGATAGGTTAAAATTAGTTGAAATACTTCTGACTTAAGCAGCAATTCCAAGAACAACTGGTTATTTGCAATTTATCACAACAGCGCCACTGTAGCTGGACCCAGCTCTTTCTCGGTCACTCCATCCTGCCTCGTTACTGAAACAGGTCACCACTCTTTTTCCTGAAACTGCTCCCTTCCCCTTCAGACTCTTTCATTACTCTGGAGCCTAAGCTAGACTATCCATTGGTATGTGGAAAGCAAAAGTCCTTCAATGTCCACAACACAGGTCTTCGCTCAGACTTCATTTGGGATGGAGTCCTTATCCCTTTTCTATGTCTCAACCTTCATGTTCTGATAAGAATTATGCTTGAAAAACCAGGGACGCATCTCAGGGTGATCCAAAGAGTGGGGACAATGGGTACAAAGTGAGACTCTTCTCTGTTCGTGTTTTTTGGTGGATAAAAAAGGCTTTCTTCATTTGGTATCCCAAGACAGGAGCAAAAATGTCGAGGTTCCCTTCAGGATAGATACATAGCTGCAGGACATGCTATGAGACACCACTATGAGTCATCTTCCTCTGATATGTTAGGAATAACAGCGGCAGACCCACCACATTCCCAACCAGGCAGTGTCTGGATGATTTCATTCTGCTGCATCCTTCTTATTATAGCAGTAGTAACAACAGTGTTGCTCTGATGGATTCCCAAAGTTAATTTCTTCATGAGACAGAGAAGGCAGCTTTTGTGTCAGACTCTCTGTAGAGCCTGGCAGACCTCTGTATAGTTCATATTTGTGGATTACATTTCAAGTTTTTCTTTGCTTTCATAAAGAAGTAGTATGTATTTCTTTTTATCAACAAGTCTCACAGCATTTTACTGAAAAAATAAACCCTCAGAGTTATGAATGTAGAAAGTGAGTTACAAGAAATGTCCCACATCACTGGACGGGCAATCAGAAGAGAAAAAGTAGCATTCCTCCTCTGCCAAGTGCTTGTCCTCTGCAGATATCTGACCAAACCTGTGATTTTGTCATGTAATCAATCCTCTGACTCTAAAAATAATTCATGAATGTATAATACCTGTGGTTTTATGGAGCTTTGTTACCAAAGTCTGCTTTCACCTCAGGGTACATTTGCAGAACTTAGTCAAAAGCCGCACGGTGCAGGCTTCCATCAGAAGAGGTGGTTTCCCACCGCAGCTGCTTGTTCTGTCCTTGTGTTGGCCACGTATGGTACATGCCACACCAGCCGAGGCCACTGCCATAGCACAGGTGGGACGTGGAAAAGCCATTTCTTGGACAGCAGCTCTGACAGCAACTGCTTTTGGTCTCAAGGTGAACTTTATCCAAAACCACGTGTTGGGACCTTACCACATGTTTAAGCCCTTTGCTCCAAAAATAGTAAACAAATCAGGCAGCACAAAGATCTGATTCAAATGAAGCTTTGTTAGTGACAATGCATCCACTATAACCGTGGATGTCAGTGAATCAGTCACAGAAAAAATACTTTTGCATGCTCAGTGAGACCTGATAAAACTGACTGACTGTTCCCTTCCAGAAGGGTGAGTGCACTCATCTTCAGCTTGCTGGAAAAAAAAAAAAAAAAAAAAAATCTCATGCCACTAACTTGCATGGGTAATAAAACCTGGGTTCAACAGGCTTGTCATCTGGTGGTGAGCCACCACCTACCTTATAATGAATGGAATTAACTTGATTTTGGAGGAACAGCATTTGCATGTTATGTCTCATAGTGTTATAAACAAAGAATGGATCTGGTATGTGCTGTACAGACAGCTCACGTGGGCAAATAAAGCAGATTTTATTCATAGAGGAAATCCCAGTGGGAGCTGGGAATTTGTGCTAATGCCAGTTAATCTCAGGGTTTAGAAGCTGGAAAAGAACAAGGGGAAATAGTTTAAGAACCTGTCCCAGCTGGTGGTAGCATCTGTGCTTTGGGAGGATATGTACACACGCACTCATCCACCCCCTGCCCACACACACACCAACAGCAATGCCTATGAAGTCAGGGGGAACATCTGTTCATTTAACTTTTTATCAGTCACTGTGCCCAAAAATGGGCCTATGTATACATGTGATACTTTGTTCTCTTCTATCCTCATTGTCTTCTCCACTTGGGAGCCATCCCTCCTTCCTACTTTTATCACATTAAAGGTATTATTGCAGAGAAGTGGTTTGCCCAAGTCGCCTTCTTGTGTGGCATCAGGAAAAGGGTAAGGAGTCTAGCTAAGGCATCTTTGGCTCCCTGATGACTTTCCTGTTCTGCCTTAGCTAATATTGTGCGTATGAGGGTTCAGCGTACACGTGTATCCATGTGGTGAAAAATACTGATCTCTGATGGGACCCCCAACATCTAGGTCTACTCCTCTTGCAAATGCAAAATCAGGGTGGGAAACTGTTTGCATCCATGGAGCTGAGTGTGGAAAAGGATAGGTAGCAGTTATGCATACATACATACAGAAGCGAGCTTTTCTTTTTTATCTTCCTTTTTTTAAAAAAAAGATCTTGCACTATGTCTTTGAGTTAAAAACAAACAGGGAAATGAACACAAAGACAGTAATTTAAAATTGAAATTATTTTTTTACTTCCTCTCCATCACTTCTGTTCCAAGTAGCTGTTGAACATTACCCTGTCAACTCTTCAAGTATTTAACTACAAAATACTCTTCATAAATAATGTAGGCAGATTAACTAAATGGTACATAATTACTGCAAATTTAGGCCCGTTGCAGAATATATTTTATCCATGATTAAAGTGCTTACAGACTTTCCAAACACTCTCTTGTATATTTGACAGTAAGCCACGGGAAAATTTCAGCTGTCTATAACTGCTTTTCAGAATCTATAATAACTTAGATTAACATGTTATTAAAGATTTTGATTTAGGAAACACCTAATACATTTTTCTATTTTTTTCCTTCCACTTAAAGTTCCGAAAAAATGCACAAGATTGGACTTGTAAAGTGTAAGTTTTCAAAGTTGATTGCAGGTTCACAACTCTGTAACAAGGTACTTTCACTCTGGCAGTGACTCAAACGAGACAATTAACAGGAGCAACGAAGCAAATCAAAGAGAGAGTTATGGGGCTTTTTAATTGGTGCTTCAGAAAGCCAAAGTTCCCTCTATACAGAAAAGACAGGAGCCAGGGAGTAATTGCCTAGCCATTTCTGTAAAAAGGGCTTGAAATCTCAGTTAAATAAGATCTTGATCTTAGCACAGGAAGGTCATGATTCTCTGGAATTGTAAAGATGTTCCTCCCCTGCAGTGGTCCATTAGTGATTTGGAAGATTTTTACACTGGTCATTACAACGTACTTAATGAATGCTGAAATAAAAGCTAAAATGTAGACTTACTACAGTTCCTGTTGTGTAATAAGGGAAAATCTCCACTGACTGCAACAACAGCTGGGCCTGTCTCTATTGGTAATGAAATAGCCATCTTATATCTGAGCACTTATAGTCATCACTGTGTCGATGCTCATGGTACAAATGTGATGTGGGTAAGGACAATATACCCACTTCTGATAGTCTGAATAGAGGTTGAGTTACTGGTCCCAGAGCAGCAAATGCTTTTCAGACTAAGAAACTGAGATTAAGTTTCCTGAGTCCTGGGCAGGCAACAAAAGGACCATTATTTGACCAGGATCCAATGTTGTATTCTGTCCTCAAAAGTGTACCCACGTAAAAGTTTCAGCATTGTAAGCATAATTCAATTTTGTTCTCATTCCCAGGGCAGCTCGCTTCAGCATTGACTCTGTGTCTTCTTTATTCTCCACAAGCAGCTTTGAAAAGCAAAGGCAGCAGCAAACAGATCACCTTTAAAATCACCAAAGCCTTGAGTGCCCATTGCTATTTGTTGCCTTTAGTGTCCAAGTTAGGATGGCACCATGCAGAACTGTCTTGTTCCCATCCCGGTTTTGTTGCTCATTAGCAACTACCTATTCTGCATATGCCTCAAGTTGGCCAACCTTCTTCAGAAAGAAATCTTGGCTTGAGTAAGGTGTAGGCCTGCAGTGACTTATAGAGCATTTCCATTTCCTCTTGAATTCAGTGGAAATTTGGGGTTCAAATTTCCCTTCTCAATTGTCCATTGACCTCAGTGTTGTGCTTCACTGCCTTGGGTTTGTTTACGAACACTCTCATGAACTCATGAGCTCTTCCCTTGGCACTGAAGGTTACAGGAGTGAAGCAGCTCAGTGTCTCACAATATTAGTCAGCGTGTCATTGAGTCAATGGAGGCGGGATCAATCTTTATGAGAACAAAACCCTATTTGCTGTTAACCTTGAAATTCTTATAGCTATAACAACGTTAATGGAGAGACCAACTTCTGAGTATAGTAGATGGACATAAGGAAAGAAACTGGACCATTTCTGCCAAACAAATCGTTTCTAGGTAGCACACCTCTTAGGAAACATCGGGTTCTGAAAGACATTCATTTGCATTGTGTTGGAAAAAATGCTCTCACTGTTCCCAGGGCAACCTCTGATGTATTACAGGGTAAGGACTTCAGAGGTGCACTGGGAAAAAAGCAAGTCTGAAATGGATTTTAACCCTCACTCACTGCAACAGATAATGATAAATTTGGGGCTGTCTTATTCATAGGTACTTGCCCTTGGCACCAAATGTGGAGACTTGGGATGTGGAACCCATACCTTGAAATGCTGTGCAAATAACTTTTAGACAGGCAAGTCTTATTTTACACAAAGAAGAAATTTATTGGTATGTGGTAAATTGAAAATCCATTTGCTCCTCCCCATGCAGTACGGTAAAATAAGGTTGTTGTTTAAGGTGGAGTTTAGGTAACCTTCCTTCTATGGGCTACTTTTCATATTTAATCTTGGAAAGTCATCTGTACACTCTGCTTTAATTTTTTATCTGTAAGATAAAGACACTATGATTGTTTTCATATAACCCTGTTTACATCACTAGGTCAGAAAGAAGAGCAGATCTTTTATTCAGTGGCTGACTTGAAAAATCAAAAAAATTGCCCTAGATTAAATAAAAATGGACATATCTTCTTTTTTTTTATTTTTCATAAAAGTATTCCATAGTTATTGTGTTCAGTCCCAAGCAAATTGATTCATTTGGTTTGGGATTTTACCAATTCGTTTTTTCTTTTTTTTTTTTTTTAAATACTTTTTAATACATTCCATGTTACCAAGTAATCATTTACCCACCCCTCAAATTTTCTTTTAAAATTCTCAAAATGTGATAGTTTTAGCATTCAGAATGCTATTTTTCATTTTAACACTAGAAAAGCAATACAGTTTTAATTTTTAAAAATAAATTATGTACAAACCTTTTAACATTTTTCTCAGCGCAGAGGAGAGCTGCTGATACTATCTGCCAAATTTGAAACAATTTCACAAATAATTGTGGTCCTTCCAGTCTTCATCTTCTATTTTTTGCCTGTTTTTTTCTTTGACCTACCTCATTATACAGTCCCTGGTATAAAATTCAGCAGTGAATTTTGTATTTCTGCCAAATAATCCTCACGATAGAGTTAGGATGGAGGAGACATTTTATCACTGAACCCAGTCTGGTTTGCCTTTTATAATCTTTGGGGTTCTGTAGAACATGAAGCAGACTTGGAAGATGTCCCGCCTCAGATTCTTCCACCCTCATCTCAGTCATTACAACAAGCAGGAGATCTTTTATGATTTGAGCATTTCACCTCATTTGTTTCAGTTTGTGGATCTGGTTCTGCCAGAGGAAAAACCCATGACAACAACAATTTCTCTTCTTGATATTCAGACTGCTGCATAACTCTGCACTGGTTTATATCTTATTTCTCACCACTTCCTCCCTGCTCAAGCCTCGTATTGTTTTGGGCCTTGACAGTGATTTCTGATCTGATCATCAGCTCCTGTCACCTGTCCACTTCCTTCTTCCACACTTATACCATGTACACCAGATTTTTGAGCCTTAACCCCCATGCTTGCAGCAACATTAAACAATAGCTACCAACAGTGAAAATGGAAAATTTTAACTGATTGTTCTTCACTACCATGACTGAAAACATACTTCCAAATTTGGTAAATAAATGATAATGTCAAGGTTTCCTTTTAAAATACTGTTTCATTGTCCTGTAGGAATGAAGCAAGTAAAAGCCTTCACCTCTGATTCTGGCTTAACTGCACTTTCTTGCAGAGGTTTTCAAATTTTAGGTTTGCACACCCTTACAAACGGCACCTGCTTCTGGTAGGTCTCTAATCTTAGCTGTACTAGAGGGACCATATAAAGGGGAGAGCAGACTCCAGCAAATTGCAAAGCAATGCTTCACTGTATTCCAGATCTGGGTTTCTGTTGAAACAGAGTGAAAGCCCTGCTGTCCTCATCAAACATTGAAAGTAATTTGTGTGTGCAAATGGTGGTGGGCATCTCTGTACACACATTAGCCTCTTGCTTGCAATTCTTGGACCAAATAGAACATATCTAACAATTGCAGTTTCTATTGTATGATCTAATAGCGTGAGCAAAAGATGAAGAAGAAACATTTGCAGTGGCACTATTTCTTAAATCTAGAATGACTTTGAAGGGTTGATGTTCTTGTGTTTGTGTGTTTAGCTGAATGCTGGAAGATGTTGGTCAAAGCCAGGTTCAACAGATGTATACATGTCTTGTATGATACTCCATATCATAAAATTTTTGTGCTACCTTCGTTAAGGGAGATGACACTTTCATGGCACGCAGAGGCAGAAAACTACTTTCTTAAGCTTAGTGGTTCAGAGCTCACACAATGTTGTCTTACAGAGTTTTACAGCTAAATAGAGTTTTTCTCGTTCTGTAAAGCCAGTTAATCATTTTTGTTTTCATGGATGCTTAAAAACAAGGATACCACTTCTCTATAAATCTACCTGTGCTACATCCTCTTTCTGAGAATCCCTAAGTAAGTATTTCTCATTGCCACATACGTTTGAAATACCAAGACAACTCTTTGTGGAAGCTGGGGAAGCCAGGCACAGAAATTGTGATCTCCCCAGGATTGTACAGGTATTCTGGAAGAACAAAGAATCAAGATTTCTGCTAGTTGGGAGAAAACACTAACTACTGGTCCCTATTTCTAACACTTTCGTGTACATCTGCCACAAAAAATGGCACAAATTGGTATCTCTTGTTGGAAAGAGAAGCCATGGAACAAAGAGACAGAGTTTGAGCTTAGCCTTGTATGGAATTGAATTGTATCCTTTGTGTCAGAGAGAAGCCAGCTGGGTTTGAAACTTGCACTGCTGATGCCACTCTATAGGCAGTCATCATGCACAAGTATCATAGTGTATGAATAGCTTGAGTTAAACCTTCTGGCAAGAGGCCTGATGGGTACTTAGTTCTGTCTCCACAAAAGAAACAAACAATTTGAAATGTGAGTTACAAACAGGCTGCACGTTCTGCACCTCCTGCTGCTTAATTAATATTTTGCATTGGCAACGAGGAGTTGGTATACTCCCCACCCCCAACAAATCAGGTACAACTAAAAACTCTTGTAAAAGAAAGAGTTTTGCTCATGATTACAGTACTTTTTCCAACTTGTCAGGAACTGGAATTTCTGCTTTGCAAGATCTGCTGCTGTTTCCATGTTTGTTTTCTGCTCATGCTAAATCAAAAATACCCATAAATCAAAAATACCCTTTTTTTTTTTTTCCCTCCTTTTCATAGAAACAGGAAAATCTGGTGTCTCTGTCCCATTTCTCTGAGACATTGAAGCTTGCTTTGACAGTGAGCAACACCTGCCTGTACTGCTTCAGTGCCTGTTAGGATTGTTATCCAGATGCCCCATGTCTTCCAGGACCTGGGCTGGACTAGCCTACATTTCCCAGGATCTCTGTGGCATTTGATGTTGAGAAGGGAACTGTGTGCTCTTTGAGAAAAGTGGTTCAACATTAGTGGTAAACACAAAAGAGACTAAGAGTAGAAGGCATGTACTTTCCAAAGGGCAATGCACTGATCCAAGTAGTTGCTAATTTAGGCAAAGCTGAACTGAAAGAAAAAGAGGAAAATAAAATATATATTTTTTTTTTTTTGGTTTGGCCCAGCCAACCATGTCAACTCAGAGATCTTGTATCCTCCGCAAAGGAATTTCTTCTGTTGGAAAATGTCAACTTTAAGTCCCTTCTCCACTGAGCACTTTCATTTTTCAGGGGAAGAACTACAGTGGCATGCACCTCCGTTGAGACACCTTGATTTTTCCTCCTGATCCACAGTCTCAGTAGCTCAGCTCTCCCCAGGATTCAGCAAGTCCTTCCAGCAGAAGTGAGAGTTGCAGAGGTACCTTATTCCATTTCCTATAATATTCGTGTTCCTTCCTTAAAGCTTGTCCAGCTAAACCCCATTGCTATCCTTGGTGGAAATAAAACGTATAATTTTTAAGAATATTGGTAGTAATGTAGGCTGGAACTAGGACCTCCTTTTCTTCAAAAGCTTTGAGCATCATGGAATGCCAGTCAAACAGATTGTACAACAGCTCAATAGTCATTCATTCAGTCTGCTAAAGCACTGGCAGCAAGTGGCTCCTAGTTCTCTGTCTGATACAGGCACACCAAGGCAAGAAACTGCCTGTGGGGAAAATGAAAAGAACAGCAGCATCTTATAGCAATTAAGTCACTTAGTGCTGTGGCTATCAAACTGAAATGAAAAAAGGACAGATATCTTTTCCTTTCTTGTTTTTACCCCTGGACATTTTGTTTCAAAGCATCAAGCAGCATAATCTTTCTATTAAGGATCACTTTTGCTTCTTATATGGCTTTTGTTTCTCATATGGTCCATTGCTATTATTGCTAAACCCTTTTGAAACTGTTTTACCCAGGCTATTGCTTTAGAAAAAAAGAAAACTGTCCCACAAACACAACAAACCCCTTTGTGTTACTCACAGACACAAGCCCTCTGCAGCCAGACTGCCTTGGGCTAGGATCTCAGATCAGGCTGAGACAAGCTGGCCACTAAATAGTGCCCGATTCTCTCTGTAAATGCAAAACCTACTAAGTGAGCATCCTCCTCAAATTCTGATCTGTATATTTGCATTAGGACTGGGTAACGCTTACCTTCCCAGTGTGATCAGCTATTGCTTGAGAAACTTGCCAAGTACTTTCCCAGAATCTACCTGTCTTAGGAAATCTCAGTTTTCTACCTGTGACAGCTACTGTAATGTCTTTGTGAGCTGATTTTTCCAACATCTCAACTATCCATATTTTTCCTGAAAAGCCAAAGCAAGAAATTTGTGGGCTTGACATTAAACTTCTATGTTGCTTGCTTCATTCCGGCACATCAGTCCCTAGACTTATTAACCTGCTGTTGTGATTCAGGGACCCTAACTCTTACTCCCTACAACTGTACCTTTTCTGTAAGGAAACTAGATGTGTTCCATCACAAAGGGAACAAATAAAGGAAGTCTCTCACTTCTGGTCTCTGTCCACCCAAGGAATCTCGGCTTTTCTGAGGGGGAAAAAAAAAAAAGGTTGGAAATCAAGAGGACAGGTTAATAAAGCTGTCAGGCAGAGTGAGAGAAATAATGAAAGCTCAAGGTACTCCTTTCAGAAGGTGGCCTTCTACAACATGTCTGCCAACAACCACTTTCTGAATAACTCCCCACTCTCAGAGTATAAGCTATAATGCTTTCTACTTACCAGTACCTATCCTCCTCCACTTTTGTGGTACCTATGCAAAAATCAGGACAACTTGAAGTCTCTTCCCAAAACTAACAAGGCTATGAATACTGAAATCAATAGGAGAGCCCTCATCTCAGCCATTAGAGTTCTAGCAGGTAATGATCTAGCAATTAAAAATGAACTATCCCTACTCCTTGCTTATGTCCCTACTGTCATCTTCAAGTTCTTGAAGGCCTAATGGGCACGTTTTTATTTCTGGAGATAAAGTGTAATGGTACCAGAGAGTTTCACTCTGCCCAGCATTACAATTGCATTGGCTGTAGCTCTCATAATGAGTGAATGATCCGCAATGGCTGAGATTATTTTTCCCACTGAACTGCCACTGCTGACATTTATGACTCCAATGGGTAGCACTAACTTTTCTTTCGGTGTTGTTAGGTAAACTAAAACTTCAGCATTCATGAGACAGCAATAATTTTTGTCAGGAGAGATCATGTTCCACTGTCATGTCCTACCATGTCCAGTCAACACCAAGCAGGATTAAGAGTTGGTTTGAAGGCAGAAGTATGGGTGAATGATAATCACTGGAAAATGTCTGTGAACATTAGTCTGCCTGTGCTCTGCCATAATTAATAATGGTTAATTCTGGTTCTAACTAGACAGGCTATTTAAAACCTTGGTGATTGCCTTGGGGTGCAGACCTTTGGAAGAGGAAAATCCTTCTTTGTCAGAAGTCAGAATTGCTGTTTGGATTGGCGGTTCTGAGGCACTCCTATATCTCCCATTAATAGTAGAGTTGAATATCACACAATTTTTAAAGTATTCATCTTCATAATACACCTGTAAGGTAATGTTCCTTGTTTTAAAAGAGGAGGGCAAGACAGGACCCGGGTTTCTTGTAAAACTTGCAGATATTTTGCATTTTATCTTTTCCAGCAGTCCTCCCTGTCCTACCTTGAGGTTTCTGTATCACTAGCAGTTTACTACAATTTCCCCTCCTCTTTTGCTGCAGCCCACAGGCTGATGTATGTACTAAAATACTGAACAGTCAAGAAGAGCAGGCATGCATTTCCTTACGCGGATGTTATGACCAGAACTCCTGGCATGGACCTGTTAATCCCCTGCTTTATTTAAATGGAGGAACAATCCATGGAGATTGAAACAGTGACTGAAAAATGACAAAATCATCACAAAGAGAGGTCTTCAGAGACATCACAGCTGAAGCTGTTACCAAACGCATAAATATCTTTAGAAAGACAAGTATTCTTTCTCCTGTCACCTTTAACACACAATATACCAGCCTAGTGTCACAAGCCATATATAAGGTCAGTGCACAGGACTTTCCTCAAGACAAAAGGCTTGAAAAAACATCTGCCATGAAGGTCACTGTTCTTTTTTTGATTGTGTTGTGCTGATTCTCTGTGCAGATTCCCTGACTACAGGACAAGTCCTGCTCCCATTGGCACAAATCCCCTGGCTGCAGGTTTTCACTCCCCTTTGAAAATCTGCAATATTTCAGTCCTGGAAGAGTTAGCATAAGGACAGGGGGAGCAAGACAGTCCACTCTCAATCAATTTTGATCACATTGAAAAATTTATGTATGATGTTTGAACAGAAATGTCAGGTTTCAATGAAAGGTGCATGAATTAGGTGAAAATAAATCAAATATATCTCTGTAAGTCAGGCAAAGTTACCTGTGCAGAGCAGCTGGGAGTTCCAGGGACAAGCAGGAAGACCCTCACTCTATCTTGAAAGCTCTGTGGTGCTAGTCACAGGCTGGATTATGCAACATATGTATATGTATACATATGTACATAGAAGCATACATGAATAGAATAATTTCAGTTGGAAGGTACCTAGAACAATCATCTAGTCCAGCTGCCTGACCAATTCAGGGCTGACCAAAAGTTAAAGCATGTTATTAAGGACGTTGTCCAAATGCCTCTTAAACACTGACAGGCATGGGACGTGGACCATCTCTGTAGGAAGCCTGTTCTCGTATTTTACTATCTTCTCGGTAAAGAAAAGTTTCCGAATATCAAGCCTGAACGTCCCCTGGCTCAGCTTTGAATCATTCCCATTTGTCCTGTCACTGGATACCAGGGAGAAGAGATCAGTACCTCCCTCTCAGTACTTCCCTTCCTCACGGAGCTGTAGACAGCAATGAGGGCATCTTTTACCTTTCTTTTCTCCAAACTAGACAAACCCAGTGTCTTCAGCATGTATATATACAAGCAATATAACGGGGGAAAAAAAAAAGGGAAGATGCAGCAATATGATTCACTTATGAAAATTCCACTTAATGCCCAAGAGACTGTTGAGTACATTCACCTTACACTTCTTGTAGAGGTAATGAAGAGAGGTACCTCCAGAGGCTAATTTAGTCCATTGCTCTGTTATGAAGTAATTAGGCTTCATCAGGTAAGGAGAAATCTGGGCCCTCAAGTTGCCAATAATCTTTAAATGAACACCTGAGCTCCCTCTGCAGCTTGAGATCCACAAAATATTTCTTCAGCTCCTATCCAAAATGTTTGCATGTTGTGTTACACAGCTTTCTGCAATAATATTCCTGCCACTGTTTCTGGCAAAAAGAATAGGGCAAAAATAACCTTCAGACTATTAACTTACTTTGGGGCTTTTTACATTTTCTGGAGGAAAAAAAAAATCATAGCAATTCCTACATTCAGAATTCTGGTGAGCTTTGAAATATACTTAGATTCTATTTTAAAATGTATTTAATCCACCAGGACTCAAACTGAAACACAGTGGGCTGCTCTGCCTAGATTTTGTTTTGCATTTCTGACTTAAAACTAAAACAAATATCACTTTAGATTAACCTCAGATTCAATAGATTCTATTCTGACCCAGGAACAAAGCAAAATATAGACACTAAAAAAACAAAAACAAAAAAAAAAATCCATCTCCCCTATTCTTTATATAGTTTAAATGCCACATGTTCTTTTAGCTGCTAAATCCCTTTCTTCCACCTCAAAAAGGCTGCCTTGATAAACTGTGGTGTTCATAATTTACACTGCAGCAGAAGGAAATCCTATGCTCCCAAACCAGCACAGTACATGTGGGAAGTTGGAAACGGCTTGGAAATGATGTTCAAAGTACAGCATTTCTATTTTGAAAAATCCCACTTCTGGCAGTTTCACTGGGAAGATGTTGAGCGAAATCCTGGACCCGCCGCAGCAGCCCGGCGTTAAGGACCTAATCTGCTTAGGTGCTTTAGAAAATCTCTAGGCATCTACCTGCAGCATTACATAGATAAATAGCTCTAAAAATCTGGGCTTTGGAGGCTACTGAAGCAACTATGCAGGGTCTGGTGGTATTGTTCTTTGAGGAATCAGGACTGTAGGATTCAGCTTGCACATAACAAGCAATTGCCCATGATGTGCATCATTGTTTCTCTTCTAGCCACCATTACCTTCTTCTGCCAATTTGCCTGTGAAATATGTGTTGAAAATAGTTTCACACAAAACATATATCTTCAGTGGCTATTAAGAATAAATCATCTCTTTTAATTGAAAAGTTTTAAGGACTAGCACTAGGAGAAGAAACCATGGGACTATGACATTACAGCCATGGTTCCATGAAAAGAGAGGGAAACGCATTACATTTTATAGGCTTACAAGTGTTTGGACATTCATTGATTAACAAATGAACTGGAGCTGCACTTAGATGCCCGTGGAGATAAGTGCAGCATAAATTGGAACGAAAGGAGAGCTCTACACTGTATGAAGTCGGACTTTTGCTTTGCTTCATGCTTCTTACTGCAGGTGCATGCATATGTATGTATGTCTGATGGTACTGCTGGACATTGCTGAGGACAAGCAAATGTTAAAGGAACAGAAACAATTTCCTAAGCAAGTCTGGGACAGGGGTAGTGAGGGAGTCACCTCCTGCTTTTGCAGCTATTGCTCAAAAAGCAAGGGAGAACCTTTTAGAATGAAAGTGCATGTGAGAAACCTTCCTAGAACTAGTAAGGCTAAGAAGTCTAAGTGGATGCCTTTTTTAGAATAATTCTATTTTTTGCCTGAAAATTTAGATTGAAGCAAAAAGTAGAGGTTAGCAGATTCATGTTCATTTCAGTGAATTGTTTCATTAAAAAAGTAAACTCTTTAAAAGGGGCATTTAAAAAAGTCAAAACATTTCAGTGATCATTTAACAACACTTTCTTTTATTTTTTTTCTGTTTAGATTGTCATTTTTAACATTATATTTTCATTTTGTTTCCTTTAATTTTAATATCAAAAAAAGAAAAAAAAAAGAAACGTATCTCTGGTCTAAGAAAGCGCTTAGCCCAACTCTGTATGAAAGTATGTGTGTATATCTATAACCTTTTCATTCAAGATAAATTTAAAAAAACCCAACAGAAATAGTGTTTCTAGTTGACCAGCAAAAAAAAAATCTTTCTTTTCTTCAATTTTATTAATCTTCTAAATCTGAAAGTCAGTTATGTGTACAGGTATCATTTTCACTAAGAAGATGGGAAGCTGTTCTCTAAAACCTGAGTCCATTGTTAGAAATTAAGGCTAAGAGATATGTGAATTTATTTAGCTGGAAACTAAATTAAACACTTTACCTGCAACAATAACGGCTATGAAATTTATCCATCCCATTGTTACATCTGCTTTCTCTCTTTAAACTACTGACAATGACCTTTGGAATCGAATCTCTGCTTGATTTAGGAGGACTGAATTGAACCGAATGGCAATTTTCCTCTACTCCCAAGCACGTTGATCATAGCCAGTGTAATGTTCTGAGCAGCAACTTGTTCTTCTTGTCAGGGTGAGTTCCCCTGTAATTCAGTACCATAGCAGTATTTCAGGTACATGGTGAGCTCATTCCAGATCTTCATCCATTAAAGTCAATAGATATACTTAATAGTGAGGTCAGATCCAGGATCTCAGTCCCTATATTAGCTGTTTTTCTTGATAGTGAAAGGATTGGATATTACCCTGTATCCTGAGTACACCAGCTCTAGTCCTGTAAATAGGAACACATTTGACTGTATCCCCTCTGGTATAAAACACACACCATCATTACCCTGCAGCAGGCACAATGAAGCCTAATTTGAAAGTAATGGTCAAAAGTAACAAACTGCCATCAAAACACATAACCGCACGCTGCTTCCTAAGTGGCACAACCCTCTAAAGTGAACAAAAGATCAGCAAAACTGGTCATAATAATTGAAATTCAAATGATAATTTAAGGTTTATATTTTTAATTTATTCATTCAGTTTAAAAAAAAAAAAAAGCTTTGTCACAATTCATTATTACCATAATCTAGACTGTGCTAGTTTTAACATGAGAAATACAGGGATGAGAAATCATAAATGGACATAATTTTTCTTCCTGTGGAGTTCAGAATGTTAATTTATATCCAAGGAAGCTGATTTAGGAATAGATATTCCCTCTTTCAGTTTTTCTACAGGTATATTAATAAAAAGAGACTAAATTCCTTGCTTAGTTGACTCAGAGCAAATGCACTTCTGTGGCAAAAGCAAATACCTATGACACTTGGGGGGGTGCTTAGGGGGCTTTCTGGAGGGACATTAACATCCTAAAAAGTCACATAATAGTTACATCCTTCAGTTGCCACATACATAGAGTACCTACTCCAAAAAGGAGCACACAGATGTGTTTATAGTATATACATAAAGTCAGAGGAAGAAAATATGTTATAGCATTCAAGCAAGAGACTGAATAAACCGGGTTACAACGTCTTTTGCTGGTTAAACTCTGATCTGAAATGGAGGATGGGGGGAAGCTAACCTATGAAATGACACATTTCCTGTCAAGCCAAGTTTTTCCACAGTGTAGACACTTGAAACAGATCGTCCCCATCCCTGGAAGTGTTCAAGGCCAGGCTGGATGGGGCTTTGAGCAACCTGCTCTAGTGGAGGTGTCCCTGCCCGTGGCAGGAGGGTTGGAACTCAATGATCTTTAAGGTCCCTTCCAACTCTAACCATTCTATGATTCTATGATCTGTTCAGGGTGGACAACTTGGTGGCAGGCTCTAAAATCTTCCTGTCTTTTTTTTCCTATGTCTAAAGAGGTATACTCAGAAGAGGAAAAAGTATCACCACTCATGACGTCCCATTTTTTGCCAAGTAGGACCTAAACTGAGCCAGCCAATGCTCTACATAACCGTGTCAATTCAAGCTGGGAGAAGCCAGCACTTCCACTGGAAAAGGCAGTTCCCACCTTTCTCCCAACTCTGGCTTCTCACTCCTGCTCCACTACTGCTCTTGTCCCTACACCTCTGCAAGAATTTGGGTGACCATGCTGTGAATCAGTGAGGCAGGATCAGGCGAAAAATTATTTTAGAAAAAGCTCATTTCCCTGTCTCCAGCTTAGTTTTCTGCCAATTTCTTAAGCTGAATTTATTCACAAGGAGTTAGAGTTTGTGTAATCATACATTAGGAAATTCAGTGAAAGAAATAGAGAAAAAATGGGAGAAGCATCACATCTTAAGAAATTTAAGATCCCTCTCAATATTCCTATCTTTCAGATCTGTAATTCAGCCATACCAGTTTGTTGTGATGAATCTGAACTTCAATATCCATACTAAACCACTTTTTTCTCCTTGAACAGTTGTAAAGGCTACAAAAGCCATCATCCATGCCTATGGATGGGTAGTTTGTATAGACAGAACATAGTTTATATGCACAAAAACACAGACATAAATGTTATACGAGGAACAACACTGCACATCTTGTTCTCTTCAGCTCTCAATTTGGCCCAAGCAACAATTACTTTCTTTTCACCAGATGCACACCTTGCCATGCTGCAATTGGCAGTTCATCCTTATGAATCGGTACCAGAAGATGAGACAGACACAATGTGAGTGACACAAATGCACTATGCGACTCTATGTGTAGCCGTCAGATTGCACAATGCAGATAGGAAGGAGGGGCTACCAACTCCATGCTTCCCTAATTAAATTAATTAAATTCATTGGCCTACTTGGAGCCTAAAATAGGTCAGACATAAGTTTAATTCTGTCTGAAGATTTATTCAAGAGGATATAAATACTAACAGGCAATCTTTCCTTCTGAGCATTTCATATATTGTCTGTGTACGCAGGAGTTGGAGAAGCAAGGGAAAAAAACCATCTCACTGCTTCCTCAGAAACATTTGTGTTCTTTGACTTTGCTTTTACTTCGTGTCTGTCTTTCTCTTTTTTTCTTGAACATCTAAAATGTTTCACCATCTATTTTGCACATTTATGTGCTAGAAGGGCATGGAACTCAATGTAAAGTAAAATCTTACCTTTGTTTTTAAGAGAAATGATCAGTGAGTGATACACTTAAGCATGTAAAAGCACCTATCACATTACATATTTATGATTTTAACACATGCATGCCACTAATGCAATATAAGCTTAGTATTCCTTCAGGAATATAGGATATGTTATGCATCCTGCTTCCATCACTTTTGCAATCAAAGGAAACTAACTTATACTTTCATGCCCACATTCCTACCCAATTAGTGAATGAACAGTGAGATTCTTTCCTTTCTGATTTATGCATTAATCATCTAATACTCTGAAGCATGAGATTTGATTCACCAGGTCTCTGAGTGCAGACAAAGGCCTGTCTGCAATATACAAAAGTCTATTTAAGCAAAATCCCATACTCTCTCCAAGATCATAACTTCATTGCTGAAGCCTTTTCCCAGCAAGAAATCTCTTTTTCACAACCTGTATGAACAAATATTTCTAAGAAGACCTGTTCGATACTCTGGAAAGTGTCCATGTGGCCTATCAACACACATGTTTTTCACTGTTAGGTTGGAAACTGTGTTGTAAGCATGACCCCATAGAACGGGGATACAGAATAATCCTGACCATGGAAGAGAGTCAGATTCTTTGAAGGAATGAGATACCATGCTGGGAGGAAGCTAGTACTTCTTATATTTTTCCTAAACAAATATTGATTAATACTGGAATCCATTTATGCAATTTACACATGCAACAAAAATTGTTACTTCTCCTATCATGGAACCTTCATTTTTCTGTTAAAATCTTCTGTGTTCAGAATCCTGTGCTATAATGGGAATTTGTCCATTCACGTCATACTTGCATCCAGACCTAACCTTATCTCTAAGCTTTTACAGTTAAAAGTGATAATGAACAGGTGGGGAAAAGGAAGTGCCTTTGTCCCCATTTTACAGATAGAACTGAAAGAGAGTAAACCCACCTCATCTGCAGTAAATGAAGTCAGTCTTGCAGCCAGTAAGTGGTTAGGTTTCAGTCCTGAAACATATTAAAAAACTTTACTAAGGTCATACAGAAAGTCTCTGGAAGACACCCAGTCTTCTACATCCTCTCATGGTGCTCCAGTGAAATAACACCCTTCCTTTCCCCTGCTAATATTGTTCACTGGGCTAAACCATCTTCAGACAAGTCACTGTGTCCTCTAGGCATCACCAGGACTTGTAAGTGTGTGCTGACCCAGACCTATCTCACAGCAGCACAAAAAGAATGCTTAGTGGTTTTATCCACTTCCTCATTGTTGGTATGTCAGGGCAGTGATACAAATTCATTGCTGCTTGTCAGCTGTCTGGCATCTGCTGACAATGTCTGCAGGAGAAGCAAGCAGTTATATTTAAATATCTGTCAGCAAATATGACAAAAGACATGAATACGTCTCTGGGATTTGCAATGACCTTTTCATTTGCCTTGAAGATTTGGCCTCCTCTGATCAAGAAACTAATTAGATTGCTGAAACTTGCTGTACATCTCTATCACCGCACTGTGGAAATCCATTTCTCCATTTGACAGTGACTCTGCAGGATATCTCCATTCTTCCTAGAAGCCTGGGGATACAAATAGTTACACTTTCTCCATAGCCAAGGCCTGGGCTTCATACTGTGAAGGTGATAGCAGACTGACAAACCTCGGTTGTAAGCTGCTGCGTTGTCTGGCAAAGCTGAATTACCTTGGAAGCTCATCAACCCAAGTTTCCACAGTCCACTGGTACAGTCCTATAATGGGCCTCAAACTGATAACCCTTTAAAGTAGGCTGAAGGTTAACTCCTTCAGCGGTCATAGATTTCCACGTACCAAAAAGATAATGTTTTCTGACATTACCACAGGGCATACGTGCATCTGAATCTTCATAAAATGGGAAGGGCACATCTAGAAACAAGCTGGTAAAATGGAACGTTCAATGACCCCAGCAACCAACAGTGGTGGTGAGGATGAGGCTATTGTCTTCACAGCTTCACAGAGATGCACAATGGGACTCTGACATAGTCTATTTTCTCAGTGGATTATTTACTATTCAGTTTCACTATTTGCTGAAGACAATTGGGAAATTAAGGGGGTGCCAGGAGCTCACTCACAGAAGCATCAGGTGGAGTAATCTCACTTAGATTGGAAAAGAGATGTAGATTCATACTCTATCTGTTCACCAGGGCATGTGCCTGGGAGGAGCCCTTTCTTGTGGAATAACCTGCCTCCAGTAATAGTCATCTGACAACAGATACGCTAGATAAATATGCCTCCAGATCAAGAATAGGTTCTTTCTGGAAGTTCTTCTTTGCTGCAGATTTTACAGTCAAGGGGGACACTAAAGTCTTCAGTTTGTGGTCCTCCATAACACAGGCCCTTGAACTTCATGCTGTTACTCTTTCTCCCAGGAGCTGTGGCCAGCTAAACTCCCCAGGACAGGGTTGTTGCAGAGCAAGCAGCTACTTCCAGGGCAGATAAAGTGTGAGCCTACTCCCCTCTTCTGGGCCAAGTGGCATTGCTGTGATAAGCAAGATGAGAAAAGAAACAAAAAACTCAGTTTTGTACAAGGATTTTATTTTCTACTCTGTTTAGAGGACTCTCCTGAAAGAAGTGGGCTGTTCCTATCAGCTCACATGGGAGACTCGGGAGGCCAATTTGTATATAGCTTATACATGTGCCTAGCAGATTTGCCTTCTGAAGAAAGGCATCAAGTTTCCCATATTCTGAGTGTCAGTAACACAGATCCCAGCGCATATTCAGCTGGGTCATAAAACTTCTCTTTACTTACATTATTGTAACTATGACAGTACTAAGTACCTTAAATTAAAATACTGTTAATGCAGTTTGTGGGGACTCCTTACAAATATATAATCATCAAGATCCAATTCCTGGGAGGCCACCATGTTTCATGCAGTTTGGTTCCTTGCAATCTAGGGAAAAGGCAAGCTTCTTACATATGCACCTTCTCTATTAAGAGTCAAAATTCTTTACTTTCTTTGAGACAATTTTTAAACCTTTTTTGCAGGCTTCCCACTTCCAAAAGACAAATACACAACTGAGTAGGTCATACTGTCCTGAACCCTGCTGCTATTCCAGGCAGGGAGTAATTCAGAAAACCATGTCTAAATGCATCTTAGATTGTTTTAGCTTTAAATTCTTAAATGAAACCCTGTGCCTGAATGCCACTTTGTTAACAACATCACTCTGTTCCCAGTGATGCTACTGGTGGACTTCCATTCGCCCCATTGGTCCATATGACTCCTTCTTATGACTGGGGTTTTGGGATCCTCACAATATGGTGAGGGAATAAAGGTGTCTCCCCGCACTGTGTGCTCAGGGTCTGTCTGCCAGCCCTCCTCTGCTTGTGTCACACCCAAGTGTGAGCATGATGGAGATTTAGATAGATGGATCGATAGATATATAGACAGACAGAAAGACTGATGCATGGATACTCTCTCTCATGCTTCAAAAACCTTCCTCTTCTCACTGTCTAAAAGGAGGGGGAAAAGTACTTTGTGAAAGACTTTAAAAGGAGATCTGCGTTTCAAGAATGACTTCCTCTAATCCTTCACTTACCACTCATCCCTAGTTTTAAACAACTAAAAATTATGATTCCATGGGAAATTAGACCTAAATCACGTCAGTGGAAACCAGTATGCAACCAGCCTTAACTATAATGCTTCTTATGTGTTCCAATATTGCTTATACTGCATATAGATACTTAATTTAGTCCTTATCCTCTTTATTGTCCCCACTGGTAGCTGGTATTGTAAACAGAAAAAAATATATTGAAACTTCTCATTAAAATGTTTTGGGTTTGGCTCAGTTTAATTTTATATGCTTTTTTTTTTTCTCTCTCACTGTGAAGTATGCTCTGGTTATGGGGAAAAAAGTTAACTTTCTGAAGTTAAGGTACTCTTTATATGCCTAAATTTTAATATTATTCTGAACTTCTTTTACTTCTGCACTCCCTTTGCTTGGCAGATGGAAAGGAGGGAACTGAAGAGAAGTAAAAATACTGCAAAATATCCCCAGGAAACAAACATGTTTATTCTCTGAAACTTTAAATCCTTCAAAAATATTTTTTGGTAATAATTTCTAATGCACAAAAGCTATTTTCATTATCACCTATCAAACCACCTTATCAATTTAAGAAGCCATTGACTATTTTCCAGGGCAGCTCTGATTCAGAAGTCCCTAAGCCATCAATTCTAAGGGCTGTAGGATGTTTTCATGCCATTATATACCGTAGAGCCTTCACATTTTCTGAGGTCATTGCATTGGTTTTGTAAATACAAAAACATCCCCACACGGGCATTCCTAATCTGTACCTGCCCAATGGCCCAGTCCTCTCTCTCCAACCATGAACAGAACCAGCTGCTCCCAATAGCAAAAGCAAAAACTCAGCTTCTGAAATAACCTACCCAGGATGAATGCTCCTGCCTAGCCACCATTAGTTAGTTAATCTACTATAACAATTTTAAAAGGCACATAATGAAGAACAGGCCAAATGACTTTAAGAATGATGCATCACTGAAAGGTCTCATTTAGTCAGCTGCAACTGAGCAATGCAGGTGATTGGCGAAAGCACCACAAATGAATGAATTCACAGTACAATACAACACTGTAGTTAATTTCCTTTCCTATAAAGTCTTACTGGACAGCTTTGACGAGCAAGACGTGGCAGACCAGAAAATGGCCATGGTATCATTGCCCATAGGAGTAGGCATGTCTATTTAGTTATGATCATGTTCTAATAATTTCCCAATAGCCATAAAACTGAGCATAGGGATCTCTGACAGATGGGTTTAATGGACTGACACTGATCAAAGAGAGAATGTCGGTTATGTATCATGAGCATGGGTCTAACTAAATTCACGACAGGACGCAATAGTCTCACGAGTTAGACACTCCATCAAATGAGTCGCTTAAAACCAGTCTGGAGAGAAGCACTGAACTGTTCAAATGCTCTACTGATGAGTGAATAAACGCACAGGAATGGAAGGAAATATCCAGGTTATTCAGTGTATCCAGCACTTCATTTGCAGGCAACAGGTATTTAGGATGGGAATCAACTCCAGATGAAAACCTTTAAATGGAGATATCTACATCTGGGTGCCTACACCGGGGCCAGATGTTTAAATAGCTGCTGCAGTCAGTGGAGACTCAGGTGTCCCTAAAGCAGACAGTGGCTGATGAGCTGAATGAGCAGCTCTCCAGCTTCCATGACACATTTTTTATTGACTATCCCGGCAGGTAACACATCAGCTCACACTTAATATGTAGGATAAAGTTCTTAATCCACAACTGAATTGCAACTCTTTCCTAAAAGAAACAGTCATTCTGTGAACATCATTGAACAACCAGTAAAACGAACACCATATGCTCCCATAAATCTGTAAAAGACATGTACTTTACAAGGAGAGTAATGGTTCGATTTAATGTTCTGAATGAATGCATGCAGAGCCATTTGAGATGTCCTGGGCTATCCAATGCACACACATAGGTTTGGCAGATATGACACAGGACTCACAGCAGAGCAGTAACATGCTAGAAAAATTACAGAATCACAGAATCACAGAATCTTAGTGGTTGGAAGGGACCTTTGAGATCATCGAGTCCAACCACATTAAAAAAAAAAAAACAAAAAAACAAAAAAAAAAAAACAAAACACAAAAACACACAAACAAACAAAAAAACACAACACAAAACCAACAAACAACAACACCCCCCCCAAAAAAAAAAAAAAAAAAAAAAAAAAAAGCAAGCAGCATCCATCAACTAAACCCCACACACAACACCCCACCACAAACCAACAATCCCGGGCACTAGAGCATGCCCTGAAGAGCCACGTCTACACGTTTCTTAAATACCTCCAGGGATGGTGACTCCACCACCTCCCTGGGCAGGCTGTTCCAGTGCTTGACCACTCTCTCAGTAAAGTAATTCTTCCTAATATCTAATCTAAACCTCCCCTGCCGCAACTTCAGACCATTTCCTCTGGTCCTGTCGTTATTCCCTTGGGAGAAGAGGCCAACCCCCGCCTCTCTACAGTTTCCTTTCAGGTAGTTGTAGAGGGCAATGAGGTCTCCCCTCAGCCTCCTCTTCTCCAAGCTAAACATGCCCAGTTCCTTCAGCCTCTCCTCATAGGACTTGTTCTCCAGACCCCTCACCAGCTTGGTGGCTCTCCTCTGGACACGCTCCAGCACTTCAATGTCTTTCCTGTAGTGAGGGGCCCAAAACTGAACACAGTACTCGAGGTGAGGCCTCACCAGTGCCGAGTACAGAGGCACGATGACTTCCCTGCTCCTGCTGGCCACGCTATTCCTGATACAGGCCAGGATGCCGTTGGCCTTCTTGGCTGCCTGGGCACACTGCTGGCTCATGTTAAGCCGGCTGTCCACTAACACTCCCAGGTCCTTTTCTGCCAGGCAGCTTTCCAGCCACTCTTCCCCAAGCCTGTAGCATTGCCTGGGGTTGTTGTGGCCGAAATGCAGAACCCGGCACTTGGCCTTATTAAACCTCATCCCATTGGCCTTGGCCCATTGGTCCAACCTGTCCAGGTCCCTCTGTAGAGCCTGCCGACCCTCAAGCAGATCAACACTCCCACCTAGTTTGGTGTCATCCGCAAACTTACTGAGGGTGCACTCAATCCCCTTATCTAGATCATCAATGAAGATATTGAACAAGACTGGCCCCAAAACTGAGCCCTGAGGGACACCACTGGTGACCGGCCGCCAACCAGATTTTGCTCCATTAATCACAACTCGCTGAGCACGGCCATCCAGCCAGTTTTTTATCCAGCGGAGGGTACACTTGTCTATGCCATGATTCTCCAGTTTCTCCAGGAGAATGCCGTGAGGGACGGTGTCAAAGGCCTTACCAAAGTCCAGGTAGACAACGTCCACAGCCTTCCCCTCATCGAGAAAGCGGGTCACATGGTCATAGAAAGAGATCAAGTTGGTCAGGCAGGACCTCCCTCTCATAAACCCATGCTGGCTGGCCCTGATCCCTTGGCTGCCCTGCACATGCCTTGAGAGCTCACTCAGGATGATCCTCTCCATGATCTTTCCCGGTACCGAGGTCAGGCTGACAGGCCTGTAGTTTCCAGGATCCTCCTTCCGGCCCTTCTTGTAGATGGGCGTCACATTGGCCACCCTCCAGTCATCTGGCACCTCTCCTGTTGACCAGGATTGTTGATAAATAATGGAGAGAGGCTTGGTAAGCTCTCTTGCCAGCTCCCTGAGAACCTTTGGGTGAATGCCATCCGGCCCCATAGACTTATGCGTGTCCAGGTGCATAAGCAAATCATTAACTACTTCCTCTTGGATTACAGGGGAGTTGTTCTGTTCTCCATTCTTATCTTCCAGCCCAAGAAGCTGAACTCCCTGGGGGTAGTTGGTCTGACTATTAAAGACAGAGGTAAAGAAGGCATTAAGTATCTCAGCCTTCTCCTCATCCTTGGTTGCAAGGTTTCCCTTTCTGGTTTCCCAGAAAATTAGCTGGGGACCAGGCATGATACCCTAGGATATTTTAAGTGGTACCAGATTCCTATGCTTAGACAACAACATTGAATTCTTAGTGACCTCCTGAGCAAGAACTGAGCTCTAAATTTCTTTATATGGCATCTAGCACAGCAGTGTTCTCTGAGCACTGTAACTCACAACAGTTATTGGCAGAAGTGCCTCTTCTGGTTTCCATACTGTGGGACCACAGTCCATCCCATGGTACATCACATCCAAGTTGGTAAAGATAAGGATCCTTAATTTCCACAAGTAATCTCAGCTTAACATCCACAAGGTGTGGATATGGAATTTCTTCAGTGCTGCTTATTGTTTTTAAAATACAGTTTAGGTAAACTTTTACCAGCCCTTTCTCAGGTGAAAATCAAAAAGGCAAAGAGGAAAATCAAAAGGGGAAAAAAAAGTGCACATGGGTTAATTACTTTGTCCCACTTCCAGATTTTTTGATCAAAGGTTTGTTACCTATTTTCATTGTGGATCTTGGCAGACACATGTTTTATTAAAATGATTCCTGATAGATGAAAAAAGCCCCATCCTTTCAAATCCAGAAAGAAAAGTAGGGGTCCATTTGTAAAGTCTAGGAAGCCAGAAGAAAGTATGGTGCAGAATTGGAAAGGCAGAATTTCACCTGATCTTTTAGTTTCATTTCCCAGTATGGGATACTGCTGTCTTTTATTAGTACTTGATTCATCTGTTGATAATTCATCTGTTTATATTTCAGGTAAAGGAAACACAGTAAGTTTAATCTATTCAGACTTCAGAACTGTGTTTGATATGATGCAGTATGAGAATATAGTAGCTACATTGCAGAAAATCTTTATTAATAGAATAACTACAAGGCAAGTCATGATTAGAGAAGAGATTACAACAGCATGTGCTAAAATGAGAAATATTTAGCTGAAGGCAAGTTATTTGTGGAATTCCCTAGAACTGGCATCAGGATAATATTTCTTCAGAAATTTAACATAAAAAGACTGTGATAACGAAATTTCCTATGACACAGTTAGAGGCACTAGACAAAATTAAATAAATCTGAATATTACGTAGTATGAATGAGATGACATTAAAGTCTGCGTTAATAGAAATCAAATGACTCAAATTCAAAGACATGTTCCCAGAAAATATAGTCAATGTTCATTATAGAACATAAGTCATATTTACTCTCAAATCCTCACTATGAAATGATCGAGGAAAAGTAATATTTAGGTAAATGAGTCAACAACAGAATGACCAAGACCCACTGGGAAGATATGACCAAGGAAAAGACAAGTATTAATTTGGGTATATAAAGTGAGATTTGTCCAGAAGAAATTCAGAGAAGTATTTAATATCTCTGGAAAAGTCATTGGACAAACCACATAGACTTATGTCAGCTCTAACCCAGAAACCTCATTCCCATTGGACTACAGATACAGAAGAGAGATGGTAATGAGCAGAGGAAGGCAGAAGTAGTTATAAGAGAGCAGGTTATAAAGACATCAGAGAGACTAAGTTCACTTTGCTTCATCTTGTGGAACAAAGTCCAACAGGAGGTAGAATAATTCCTCTGAGATGAACACCTGGGAACAGTCATAGACTCACTTGTTGGAAAGCATCACTGGGGGGGTCCTCTTGTCCAGCCCTGGCTTAAGTCAGTAGTGTCACCATCAATAGCTCAGGTCAACCATGGCTCCGTACAAACAAGTCTTTAAAAAACTTTTAGATGGGGAAGCCACACCTCTGGTGGTCATTGCCAATACACTCAGGAAAATACTTGCCTAATGTCCAGCCTGAACTTCTCCAGCTGCAGTTTGTGACCATCTCCCATTGTTATGTTCTCTGGCAGTACCAAGAACATTTGCAGATCACCTCTGTCTCAGAAAAAGAAGTATTTCCACTAAAGAAGATGTGGTCCTAAACAGATGGATATAAATCTGTCTTGAGTAACTCAAAATTAGAGGAACTTTTTCTCCATTATTGGACTGGGGCTCTGGAGCAGATTTTGGTGAGGGAGAATGGGAATCAGAGGAAGGTAAGACAGTCTTAACTGACTGTGAAGCTTTAATAAATTTCTGAATGGGAATCAATTACCTCTTGGTTAAGATGTGGAAGAGTCTTGGATTCTGTGATGTCTTTCCAGCTCTCTGTTCTGCAGTCACAAGTTTCTTCTCTAATTTTCTCCATCTAATTGAGCAAGGACTTTGCAAATGTTTGCACCTTTCCCATTAGGTACAACAGGAAATGGTTATATTGTCAATTATTGTTAGTAGTTTTCACACAGTCCAAGTACTGTTTGCTAGAAACCCCACCACTCAATCACTGTTTTTTAGACACCTCACCAGCCAAATACTGTTTGCTAGAAGTCCCACCAACCAACTCGACCATGAGTCTGCCAGGGTTACACAGGAGTATAAAAGTAAATCAATATCAGAGGGTTGGACTGCATCGGTAACTCACAGTGAATAGTCCCCTGGAGTTCCTCACAAACCCTTTGTGGACATAAACACTTATTGTGAGAACAGATTCTTTTGCAAGGATATTTTCTACAAAGCTGAGAAGTTTCTTAGTATCAGTCATAAAATGCACACAGAATTCCTTTTACAGACAGGGATGTGATTGTTTCCAGGAATTATTTTTTTTCATGGTTGACCTTGTACAGTATTATTCAAGTCAAGTTTTTTTCAGCACTGAAATAGAGGTATAAACACTTCTGAGCTTCATATATATATAGGTATTACCAAAAAAAAATAATAATTCTGATGATGGCTTTGAATGGAAAGAAAATCAACTTTGATTACTTGCCAAATGCTACTGCAGTATTATAAGCCATGGAAGTTATTTCCTCATTTTATTGGCTCTCAGGAAAGAAATTCATGTTTTTAGGCACTTTCTTTTTCCTATTTCTCTTTCTTTTCAGTCTTCTCTTTATCTCTGGCACTAAAACGTTCCCTTTTCAGAGCCATTATTTTATTAATGCATGATTTTGCATTTGCGACACTACTTTCCTCAGCTTCTGTCTGAATACCTTTATTCAAGTCTCTTTTTCACATTTTGAAATTACAATACAGAACTGAAAAAGAACAGTTCTTGCATTTTTCCCCTTCAAGAAATAAAATAAATAAATAAAGAGGTCAGACAAAACTGTGTACAGGTGTTCCTGTATGAAACAATTGATATTATTATATAAAAGGAAATGGAATGAGATGAGTTTTACTGAATCCCCTCGGGAAATCATTCAATATGCACTCTTATCAAAGTCTAATAATGGCCCGGCTGCTGCTTGTTTGCTTTGATGAAGCTGATAATAACAGAAATCTACATTTATTTGCATGTTTTCTGCTAGAATTCACTGAGGCATCTCCAAATGTAATTTTAAAGTACTAATCGAACACATGTCGATTTTCAAGTTGCATTGAGTAGAAAGAGATCAGATACAAACTCATGAGACAAAGTTCTTCTGGGGGATGTGATTGACCACCATGAACATTGGTGTACATTCTTTCTGAGAGTCACCAAAGATGAGTATTGCCTCACTTTTTAAAGTAATTAGTCAGATATAGTCAATACACCAAGGGTGCACCAAGTACAGGGACAAAGAGTGAAGCTATTGAGAGAAATGCTTTTGCAGCTTTATTGAGGCAAGCTATGAAGATGTAGTAAGGAAATACAGAGACCTGGGAGTTCACCAGGAATCTATCATAACTCCCTTCTCCAGGATCATGTCTCTGTCTAAAGATATAGTTACTTCACTAATACCTAAACCTCAGAATCAAGGTATGGTCCCAGAACTTAAGTTTCCAAAGATCTGAGGAAGTAAACAGAAGACTGTATTAGACACCAAGTTGTGGTTCAAACCCAATCATCAATTAACAACTGATGTGACTATTGCCAAAATCTGAAAGAATTGGAAGAAAACATTTATGTCTTAATTTTCTCTACTTTCCAAATCCTCATTCTCTGACTGAGAAACATAACTTTCTGAACAATAAAGGAAGTTGGTTTCTTTGTTACAGTGGATGAGACAAAAATTATCTAAATTTTCTGATTTGGAAAACCCCTGTTCTCACCTGAATGCCAAGGGGTTTGGACCCCCCCATAAAGTCTGCTCAGACTTTAATGTCTTCAAAGATGTCTTCAAAGACAGAGTCTTAAAGAAACTAGTCTGACCACTCTGCAACTGGTGCAATCACATCCTTCTTACCAAAAGTTCAGCATATTTTTGATAATCTGCATCATCAGTTCTTTTTTCTAATACTTTCTTTTATTTGCTATAAATCCTTCCTTGTCATGCAGTGCGTTACTGGCTGCAACAAGGCAATAGCTATTCATGCGAACTCAGTGTGCTCCACTACGTTACTCCAGTGAGGACCCTGTATTGACTCAGTTCTCTTCCTCTCAAGAGCCTGACAAACTTAGTGGCTTCCAAAAACTTCCACAATCAATACCTCCTGAGGTCTCTGAAGTGCTATAATCTGAATCAAGGTCTGTGAAGCAAAACTGAAAATGAGCTTAGCAGGGTTTAGCTGCAGCCCGTTATCTGTCACAGGAGGGTTTGTTTTTTTCTGCACTTGTTGTTGTTGTTGCTCTTTGCTTGTTTGTTTTTTTTACTAACTTTCACTGCTCAAAAGTCATCTCCTATTTCTGTGAACTGTAGCCATGCACCAGGAAGGCACCACTCAAACTTTGAGCTGAATAATCAAATAGTTCTGATTTCTTCACTTCTCCCAGAAACAAAAGATGCATCTAGGCTGAAAGGATCTCATTTTATTTATTTAACTTGATTCTTCTCCTTTGTCGCAATTTGAAATAATTGTTGGAACAAAGACATAGTGGGGGGGGAGAGTGACACAGCTTTCCTGGGCAAAGACAAATTTCAAGTGATTTTTTCTGTGTCCCTCAAGGAATGATTCATTTGTTTTAAGCCTTGATCAAGGAGCTTCCCTGTAACATTATATTATTTCATCCAATCCACTAGCCACACCTGACAAAATCAATTAGATATTAGCAAAGGCAAAAAATTTTCCAGTCGAAAGCCACTCTGCTTGTATATGTTTTTATTAACAGAAGTACAACTTGGGAATATATTCACAATGGAATTATTTTTTTATTTTTACACACATAGTTAAGAGAGGACCACTGGGCTCATGAACATTCATGCTCAATATTATTATTTGGTGAGATCATCATATTTATATTTTGGCATTGCTTTGATCCCTGGGAAATGCATTTTGGGTATTGCTGAATTGTCTCTGGAGCACACAAAGAACCACTGGGAGATTCTCCTATATCATCTCTAAAGCTTGCTTTTATTCCCTGGGTACATGTAAGTCATCTTGCATTATCAGATGGGAGACAGCAGTGTCCTGTTTCCTCTCCGTCTGATGCAGATTCTTTTGCATAAGTTAAATTATATAGTTCATACGTGTCATTGTTCACAGACATAAAGTAAACCAAGGAGTGATGTTTTCTGTCCTAAGGATACTACAGACAACAAGAGCAGAATAAAAGGAAAACCTCACATCCCTGACTCTGAAATGTGGGTTCTGTGGCTCTAATAGGAAAAGAGTAGGGACATTCATCCAGGGCTCAACAAATATGTTGCCATCTCCTTTGAGAGCTAGGAAAGAATAATATGATCAATATTTTCTTTTCTTGAAAAATCTCAATTCAGTGAAAAATAAATTCTTCAAAGCAAAAAGCCATTTGGCCCCAGGCTTTCAAGGAAGGTTATGAAGTTACAACTTGCTATTTTTACATTTCAGAAATGAGAATTTCTAGGGATTCTTCTGTCTGAAGCTATTTTGATTTTGGTAATTACTTGCATTTTTTTAATGCAGTAAGTTGGAAAAAGAACTTCAGACTCTGAAATAATTAAAACAAAACTTTTTATTGAGCTGAAATATTTTTTTAAAAATAGATTTATAAACAAAAAAATGAACAAGCCACTTCTGTGGTCCAGTTCAGTACCAAGTCAGGACATAACCATTGTCATAAGCAAAAAGATGAATTGTCACGTAACTTGATGAATTGTCAGAAAACCTTTTCTCTCTTCTGCCTCTGTCCTTCAGAATAAAATGAAACATGATGAAAAAAAAAACCAGAAAGAATCTTGCAAAATTATTGCTGGGTACTAGCTATAATGAAATCTAAAATTTGACCATCACTTTGGTTTGTTTGTTGTTTGGTTTTGTTTTGGGGTTTTTTTAATTGAACAGTTTCTAAAGTTAGGCTGTTTCTGGAAACTTTCTTTTCTGAATCAGAGTTCAAAAATAAAAAACAACTCGTAGCAAATTCATCAAGAGCAACAAGAAGGAGTGTTTATAACAAGTGATACCAGCACAGTTAGTAGGGCTTAAACAAAGCTGAGTGAAGGTGGTGCTATTTCAGTACTGGAGACTATCCATCTTCCTCTCCTATGAATAGTTTTAATGGAAAAAAAAATCATGTTTAGATTTGTATCTGTTTCTTTGTGTGTGGTGTCTGTATTTTGTACATTTGTAGGTGTCACTGGAAATAGCTAATTCATGTGCTGTCTGCCTGAAACCTACTGCAACAAATGTAAGTGTACTGAAACAAACATTATGGCTGTAATATAAATCCTGGTTGATAGGTTTTAGTAATAGAAACACATAACAGGGAGGGTGTTGCCAGCTGGAAGCCCAGCTTCTGGTAAAAACTTCAGTGACTGACTTTATTCATGTTCAATGTGAAGAGATTTAACAGCAACCAGAATGAGCCACATGGAACTCATCTTTGGGTTCAGTCTAGGTGAAATATTAAGGAAGATGTGAACTGAGTCTAGTTTTAGTGATATGGAACAGCAGGAGCTAACAGTGTTACCTAAGGTGTTACCCCAGGCAAAAGATCAGGGAATGTAAAGAGTGGGTCTCACCACCAGCTTATCTTCCTGTTGCCCTCCCAGGTGCCCCATCTCCTTTTTCCACTTTATTCTCCCCCTTCGCCATGCAGACATCTCAGGAAAGCTTTAACAGGGATTTATAAATACCCGGTTTGTTATAGGCACAATTGTGAATGTAATGAAACCATTCCTTTACAACATCAACTAATATATCTGCATGGACTTAACAGGGAAAATCTGTGAAAGGGATTATCCTTTTTTGTAAATGCACAGCAAGGACAACACTTCTTAAGCATGGAAAGCTAGGGAGATGGATGTGGAAGGAGACACAGCAATCAAATAGGCTCTGACTTTTATTCAAGTCTGTAATTCACAATCCAGAAGGATGTGATAATAGCTAAAAAATACTGGTACATTATAGGCTGGACCCATCCTTAGTACTAAAGCAGGTAATATTTTGTTGCCTTTGTTATGGATTACAAAAGCTGAGCTGAGGATTCCTATTCTCACCCCAGACACTTAAAATCAAAGCTGCCTATTTCTCACTGAAATCAGTCTGTACCAAAGGACTGCTGGGGAAAGTTTTTCCTTGCTTGCCTGAGTGTTGAGGCACCAAAGAGTCTCAAGTTGAGAATTCATATCCCAAGTCCCAAGTTGCCTTCACTGGCCATAACGTGGGAGCGTTATTTTTCCCTTTAGCTAAAAATTAGATGCTTAGGCTGCGCTGTTATTCACAGCAAAACACAGGTATCTCCAGAGAGCCATTTCTCCCATTTGTTTTAATTATCTATTGTAGGGTGGAATCAATCTCTTTCTGGTGGTGCTATTCACTCTACTGACTCTGTATGATGGTACATACAAGGCTTCCTTAAGCTAGGCAGATCTAACCTTTAGGCAGATAGCTCCAACTCAATGTCATTGTTATTTTTTCTAAATGCTCCAATAGATATCGTAAAGCAGTTTCATATATCTATCATCTCCCACCACATGTACAGAAAAGGTTAGTGCTGCATTTTGAAGAGAATTCCTTCCTCATTTCCCAAGAATGGCAAAAGTCCCCTCAAGGTAGCCAGTAAAAAAGTACAGATAAAGGAGAGAGAAAGTGTGTGAGTTGATTCAGTGGGAAATAGAAACATATTTTATTCATTTCTTCTAGTGTTTCCAAGCTCCCCATAGGATTTTCTTTTCATACTGTCTTTGGTGAAGGCTTAGAAATCTATTTAGCCACTGTCAGATACCATGGACTAAAAAAGATACATACTTGTGGTATGATTAATTCCTCCCATATAATCAACCATCTTCCACTGTTTGCTCAGAGGAATGGACTATTGTACGTTGACTGAAAAAGCACATTGTAATTTTTTTTGTAGTTGCTGCTTTGATTTGTGTTGATTTCTGTTCTCTAAGCTCGACATATATATTGTGTATGAGAGCACATAACTTGACAGCCTTTGTCTGACTTGGAAACAAATGTTAGATTGTAGCTCCACAGTTTGTGGGACAGAAATTCAACTGGCATAAATCAGTTTATCTTCACAGACCACAAAAAAACCCCAGTTCTGTTACACAGAATTAAAATACATAAAGTTGTACTTCTTGGACCTTGATCCTTTCTCCCTTTTTTGGTCTTTTTTAAGAAGAACACCACAATTCAGCACAGGCAGAGCTACTTTTCTGAATACCTGTTTACAAGGACACACTCGACAGCAGCAACTGACTTGTTCCAACTGAATCACTGGCTGGAGTAGATAAGATATATTGAATTTTTAATTGTATTTCATCATGAATACAGCTGTTTTGCATCAGTCACTATAGAAGCCCCATTTAACTATTCTCTGCTGGTTTCCGGACAAGAGGAACCTCAAATTTAATTACAAGTGTGAGACACAGCCAAGAATTTGATAACTAACAGCAATTCTGATGAAACTAAAAACCCAAAAAGGATGAACAGTTAGAGATAAGATTAGTTTTAAATAGAGGTAGTAAATGCATTTTTGTTTTTGGGGCTGAGAGATGCAAAGGTAAATTCCATTTCCACATACAATTCCCAAGTTAGTCTGTATGGTGGCAACATCATTTCAGTCATCTTGAGACACCTTCTCTTCAAATTCGTGCCACATCATGAAGTGAAACACAAGTTTCTTTGGATAGCTGATAAAATATTAGGAATCAGATCTCACTTGATGTGGTGATTCAGTGATCACGGCATTCAAATCTTAAATTTCTGACATGCTATGGAAATGTGCACAAGGAAGATTTTAGCTATTTAGCAGTTGTTAAATTTAGATAGAGAATGGAAGGTGAAGAACTTATGGGAAAGAAAGACTGTCAAAACTTGAGGAAGAACTGTCTTTTCCAGAAAAAAACAAACTTTATAAATAAATTTTTAAAAATATTTCTGGCAAGTGTCATAAAGATCAGTGATAATAGCTAGCTGAAATAGTGATCTTAATCTTAGAGACAATTTTGCCTCGCACACAGAGGTACCTGAATTTGCTGTATACCATCTAGCTTGGGAGTTGATGAACACTGAGTCACACCACCAGCACACAGGCAGACACCTTACAAACCCATTGGAGCTCCTTGTTTTGGAGTTGGAAATCTTGTCCACCATGCAGCCCATGTTGTCATGGCTACTGGTACCTTGGTAGCCAGATTAACTTGCGTATGTAAAGGTCTAAACTACTGTAAAATTAAGGTTTCCACAGTAGGCACAGTCTTTAAACTCCTCAAAATAAAACCTCCCTCTTTGCTGGAAATCAACTTTTTTTTTTTTTTCTGGTGACATCCAAATCCAGGGGAGTGTCTAGAATCCAGTCATCCTCCCTTTGAAAAAGGCTTCATGCTGTTGATGTAATTAGCAGTGCTGTCCCTGCTGCTGGAGGGAGGGGAACAAAATGGAAAGATTGCCTGTGATTCAATATGTGGTTTCTAAATAAACACTAACACCATTGGCATTAGGGAACCCATCTGTTTCTTTATTTCTTTACCACTACAGAATCTATGATATGTGATTGTAACAGATGTTTCATGTCTACAAACGATGATATGCTACATTATTAAACCAAGAGGGTCATTAAACTGAATTGTATGCACTTTTTTCAGTCTATAACTGCAAGATCATCAACATATAACCTTAGGGTTATAGAAACCCCTCTCATCCCTCTCCTGACTCAGTGTGTAACTTACACAGCAAACGCTCAGCAAATATCATGAACATCTCCATTAAAGCTTGGTTACGCAGAAGTGCCTGTAGGCATCTCTACAACTGTCGGAGTTAAGATGTCTTAATGGTTTTTTTGCCAGAAGCACTTCTTACATTTAGCTTCAACTTGAACTAGTCAAATGCCAGTTGCCTGCCTAGATAAGAATATGAATTCTCTTGTTTTAGGTAATAATACTGGATTGGTTTATTCTGTGGAAACTGAGAAATAAACCAGAGCTTCTATTTGAGTAAGGTGTCTTCATTTTTAATTATAATTATTATTTCTATTTTCTTTTTCTCTTTACCTTTAGTCAACACCTCAGCACAAAGGGCTTTTCACATGTAGCTGCCTTCATTGCACTTCTATTGTTTCATACTGGAACTGCATACAAACACACTATAGTAACATAGATTTCCACATTTACATATATTTTTGGCTCCCATTTAGTTGAAAGATGCTTATTTTCCATTTCCAAATATCATATAAGAAGCTGAATATTTTGCTTTGTCTCTGAAGAATGACTGACAGAGTAATATGAGCCCCAGAGTGAAGGAGTTTTTATTGAAGGATAATATCTCTTTATTGAAAATTTTAACACACACACACAAAAAAAGAAAAAAGGGAAAAAAGAATGGCTTGAGTGTTTCAGAGATCAATTTAAAGTCTTTAATTAAAATATATCTCCTTATTTAGTAGGATCCTGGGGATTCCTACCCATAAATTTTCATTGTAAATTTTCATAAATGGGCAAAGTTGTTGGGAAGTCTAAGGAGAATGGAAAAATAATATGTAAGGACACTATATTCAGTCCAAGCAAGTGGTGTTAAATTAATCTGGAAAGCATGAACACTCTTTGAGTTAAAGATGGATCCCAGTCAAATAATTGAATGAAACATTCACTTGTACGTATATTAGTAGGTCTGTGTGCATGTTTGTACTGGACATGGCGGTATTGAGGACAAAGAGGACAGAGAAGAAATAACTGTCCTTTTATCCTCAGCTACTCAAAACTATCACAGAATCACAGAATCACAGAATGACAGGGGTTGGAAGGGATCTCTGGACATCATCTAGTCCAACCCCTCTGCTAAATCAGGTACACCTGAGCAGGTTGCACAGGATGGCATCCAGGTGGGTTTTGAATATCTGCAGAGAAGAAGATTCCACAACCTCTCTGGGCAGCCTGTTCCAGTGCTCTGTCACCCTCAAAGTAAAGAAGATTTTCCTAATGTCCAGGTGGAATTTTCTGTGTTCTAGTTTCTGCCTGTTGCCCCTTGTCCTGTCACTGGGCACCACAAGAAAGAGTCTGGCCCATTGACATCCGCCCTTTAAATATTTGTAAGCATTGATAAGATCCCCTCTCAGTCTTCTCTTCTTCAGGCTAAAGAGATTCAGGTCTCTCAGCCCATTGGTGTCCTGCTGCATTGAAGCAGGACTTTACCACAGCCTTGAACATCAAGCAAGTGAATTCAAATTTGTCTCCAGCTGATACCGATCCAAAAAGCATATTTTCAATCCAACGGAGCATTCAATCCTGTACTTAAGTATTTTCTTGAATCAGAGCACACAATCTAATACCTCTTCAAAACATCATTGCGTACAAAATAAGTTGCTGTTTTATAGCCAACAATTGCCTGGGTCGCATCATCTTTTCCTCCACCGGTACGTCTTTTTGCATATATTTCATTTCCAAATATCTGGATAATTCATTCTAGGTGGCAGTCTGTTTTGTCAGAATGGCCAGGGCAAGCAAGGATTGAATCTAACCAATCTTCTTTGCTTTATAGCAGTTCATCCTTCAGAAGAAAGGAAAAGATAGATTATTCCAAAATTGTGGGGAAAGCACAACTTACAGCTCAATTGTGTTGTTCTGAAGATGCTTCCACCAGGTTATGAAGAAGGACTTCTAACTAGCAGATCTGAAAGCTCTTTGTGAAAAACAGCCAGTACCCTGGGTGGAAATTAAGACATTGGAAAAATAAAGAAAAGGATCTCAAGGTGGAAGAGCAGGGAGATCTCCAAAATCTCCACCTGGTGTATTGTCTTCTAGATTACACTGTCCCCCCAAAGAACATCAAGTAGATGAATCTGTCATCATGGTTGATGGGCAGAGATCGAATAAGCAATGCTATTGTTTCACTGCAAAATATTTTTGAATAATTATGTCTATTTTCCCATCTTCACTCCCTTGTTATACACAGAAGCAAAGGTTTCTTCAGTGGTTTTATTCCTGGATGATGCCTTGGTCTCTACTATCTTTCTTAGTATCTCCTCCTATTTACAGAATCACAGAATTGTCAGCATTGGAAGGGACCTCTAGAGATCCTCTAGTCCAACTCCCCTGCTAAAGCGGCGTTGCCCAGAGCACATCACTCAGGACTGCGTCAAGGTGGGTCTTGAAAATCTCCAGAGAAGGGGACTCCACGACCTCCCTGGGCAGCCTGTTCCAGGGCTCTGGCACCCTCACCAGAAAGAAGTTTTTCCTCATATTTGAATGAAACTTCCTATGTTCCAGCTTGTGCCTGTTGCCCCTCATCCTATCGCTGGAAACTACTGAAAAGAGTCCGGCTCCGTCATCCTTCAGCCCACCCTTTAGGTACTTGTTTTAGGTATTTCTCGCAGCTCTCTTTGGAAGGGTCCCATCCCTGTTGCAGATATAGAACTTTCAGGTGGTGTAAACACCTGTATGATTTCCTCATCCTGATGCACAAATTTCTCCGTATTCGTGTGTGCTGTAGTCATACAGTCACTTTTCATGGGAAAATAAAGAAATCAGCAACAATTCTGTGATTCTGTGTAAGGGCCATTGCCTAGTCAATATATAACATTGGAGCTCTACTGGAAACATTTTACCTAACAGTGCCAAGTATGTTATTCTGGACTAGTACAACTGGATCTTGTGTCTTTCCTACCTTCCTCCATAAGGAAAAATACTAATATCTCTGACCATGAAAACATGGCCAAGACATTGCCTATGAATACATTCAAAAAGCATGAGAGTTCAAAGTTACATGGAACTTTGGGCCATGGGTTACATGGAAGGGCCTAGTGTTCAAAAGACTACTCTATGGAGGATGAATTTGTAAAGGAAAGTTTCTCACAGCCTTGGAAATTCGACCAGCATGTGGGCAGTAAGCCTCTAACTTCAAAGTCTCAGTTTCATCTTTACCTGATAAAATGTTTTATCTCAGTAAAAGGAGAGTCAAATCCATCTTACTGAGAATTTTCTAGAGCTGTAGAGTCAAGGTAGATGTATTTTTCAAATATTCCATCTAGTAAATATCCCTATTATATGAACCACTGTGTGTTACTATAGCTGACCAGATTGGAGACATTTCTATTTATCTGGAGTTTTAAAAAGATGCTGTTTGGCTGGCTGATGAAAAACTTTGATTCAAAGTGTATTTAGATGCAAAATCATGGGCAGCATTTCTCCCATGTCTCTTGTAAGAACTGAAATAAGATGTTTCCATTTTCTTTACAATTGTCATGTTGTGATTTGCTTTTGAGTAAGGTTTTTTTCTCCTTTTTTATTGTTAGTTTTCTTTTTGAAGTTGCTGTCTGTCTAAGCAGAGATTGTATTTAAGATCAATAGCATTGGACTAAATGAGCCCCTCTGCTTTGATATTGAAGCTAATCGGCTCTTGTTTTGCTTTTGAAACCTTTCAGGAATCTTCTCTGCAGCATTATAGTGACAGACTCCTTAACATGAAACTCCTAATCTGTTAGAAAGTGGATTTCTTAGGTTTTGTGTGACTAACTGGAAAGTTTGTTTGTATATTGCACCAAACTTAGCTACTCTCTGTCCTTTCTCTACATATTATGGCTGTAGACAACAATATCATTTCAATTTCCAGACATCTGTACAAACATTGCAAATTCACCAGGACAGAGGTGCCCAGGTGATATGCCTTCCTTGTAATACCAAGACCTTTCTTTTGCTGCTCAGGTGCTGTTCCTCCCCAAGTATTGCAACAACCCCATAACCAAGCCTTCTGTCCTCTAACCCAGAGTGCAGAAAACTGCATATCACTGCATTTTTCAAACAGAAAGATGGTTATGTACTGGGTACTTCACATTTGGGACCATTTTTTCTCAGTCAGACTTGTCCATTATCATGCTGTGAGTCTATAGCAGAGGAAGGCACAGACCTCAAGAGACCTGACTTATGTTCTGCCCTATCTTAACATCTTGTGTCTTTCCAGCCAGACTTCTCTTGAGGAGCCCAAAAAGTACTGGTGTGCTCACCAGGGTGACTGCTTTTCCCTTTTTTAATTAGCTTTCTTTCCCTAGACAGAAGCTTTTAGAGGCGCTAGGATTCCCTAATGTCCTCTCCAAAGTGTTTCCTATTATCAGGAGTTTTTCCTGGGTTTCAGGGTAAAGCCTTTCATTTTCCAGTGCCACATAAAGCTTCTCTCTCCAGAGATGTCTCTAGAGTTGCAGGTCAGAAAGAGCAGCCTCCAGTGGGGATTGTCATCATCCCATGCCCAAAATAGGAGGGAATTCAGGGTCAGTTTTCAGGTAGTGGAGGTGTACCAAATCTGATTTATACCCTATAAACATGATTTGTAATTCAGGTCTTGTGTTTCAGGAGAAAAAGGAAATGAGACTGGGCTGGCTATTGTTAGGAGAGAGAAACACAGGGATAACATGGACTTTCAGGGACTGTAAAGGTTTCCTTTTCATCAGTTTTACCTTTGCTTTCCACCCTTTGTCCTGACAAAAGTTTTTCTCCTTTGCCAGCCAAGGCAGAAAACAATACAGAAAGGTGGTTGAAGAGAAATTCATTCTGCAGGCCAGAGTGCCTGGGATTTATTCAGACATCAATGTCTTATATTCCTTGGAGTCTCATGTCTAAATTTAGAGAGAAAATCACTGAGCTGATGAAAGGTCAGACCTGTGCTTTCCGTGTCTACTTTCAGAGATGAAAGTCCTACTTTTGTGGGGTGAGAGCACAGTGTGGTATTTCATTAGAGACCTCTGAAATTTCAACCTGTCTCCTTGTCACCACCAGTCAGGTGTGAACAGGAGCTGCAGGTGAATTTAGGTCCCCTTTCCAAAAGGATATGGGCTTCCAGTCAAACTTACTTGTTTGAGTTTGCAAATGACCTGAGAAATCTAATTATCCAGTGAAAACTAAATTGTGAATGCTCAAGGCTAACAACTGGAGAGTCGTGGTGACTGTCCTTTCCCTGTTTTAGTTCATATATAACTGGATCGCTTGGAAGTGATGTAAGCTTGGACCTTGACAATTCCAAGGATGTAAGACTGAAATGTGGTGATGTTGCTGGATCAAAAGGCCTGGAAGCTTCACTTGTCTCCTAGTCTTCACTTACAGAGGTACAGGTTTTCATAGCATGGGTTTTGCAAAGATTTCTCAAAGACAACACCACTACTGATTTGTTTTTCAAGTTGTCATGCAACCATGAAAGGATTTTATTATATATGTATACATATAGTTGTGTAATTACCTGTTACAAGAGAATTACTGTGTTTATAACAGAATGCTTAGTTCTGGAACAATGCAGTCATGCATCCAAAAGTAGTATCACCCCAGAAGTTAGATTCTTATCCAAATGAAGCAAAAAAGAGACTGCTTTATGTCTGGTTATCTGATGTTTTTTGTCCAGTGCACCTTAAGGTTCAAAAATTAGGGGTTTTTGAAGAGCAAAAAGATAAATAAAATTGTAATAGTTTCTAAGTTGTCAGTTTCCTGACACACCATATAATCCAGACGTTCTGGAGTTAATCCCTGAGAAAATCTGAGCTATCTTTGACAAACACCATTTAATTCTTGCAAGGGTCATTCCTGTGCCTCTTGACTGCAGGATTTGTCTTTGCTTCTGAAATGTGAATGCCAGAATTCTTCTCCAATTGAGCTGTCAGTCCAAAGTGGCACTGTGCTATTGATCTGACACCACAAAGCCACTGACAGCAGTGACCATGTGTTGGGCGATTCTGCCTGATGTGAGAAGCAGTTGATACATCCAGAATGAGGGGCAGACAAACTGCCACAAGCCCACTTGGCTGCTGGGGTTGGCAGATGTTGCTTCATTGTGACTTTTGTGCCAAGAAGAAGCAGAAGATTTAAGAGGTTGGGTTCTCTCTCCTGCTTCATCTTTGAGCACTGCTTTATGTTTAAAAAGTCATGCAATTTCCCTGTGCTTTCACTGTCAAATTTCATGGACAATTTATCTCTGTAGAGTCACACGTTTTTGGCCCAAAGGACACTGAAAATCACACCGAGTGAAGTTACCCCAACGATGGCAGCAAAGATCACTGTAGTATCTAATATTGTCCATTCTCACTCCCTTCTTCATTTTGGGATGTCAGGGCTGGACCTTAACTACAGGTGTGATGACACTAATGAATACTTCGGAGATCATTTTAATTTCTTAGGTAGTGGAACTCTTTGTAGTTCTCAAAAGTCAATCCTGAAGAATTAAGTCATTTCAGGAAGTTATTACGTCGTCTTAGGAAGGCTTTTTTAATGCTGGATTTTATTGTACTTAGAGTTTTGGATCAATCCTACTTTCCTCTTGAAATACCTATGGAGCTCCTTGCACAAGGATTCCTTGGGAAGTCTTTTTTTCTGCCTGCCATTCTCCATTGCTTACATGTGGTTATTCTGTGCCTTTTGCAAAGAATGCAATGTTATTGTTGCTGTTTTATGGGGGTGTTTTACCTGAGATTCTTTTTAGGAAAAAAAATATAACTTAATATTTCCAGTAACATGTATTTCCAATTTTCCATTGTATTTCCTATTTTTCCCCTTAGAAATAAGGGAATAACTCTACATAATTTGATTCCTCCTGACTTGTGATGATTCCTGAGAACAGGCTTAGGCCAAGTTTTTTGACAACTGTAACAATTAATCAGACAGAACAAAGCTGTAACACATGCTGGTATAAGCATATATAAATAAGATAAATCTTTTTCCTTTCTGAGCTGTGTTTTGTCCCATCGCTCTGTATTTCACATGAATCATAAAATCACTAATGACAAGGATGTTAATAGGCACAGGAATTTCCTTGCAGGATGGCAGAGTAACTTGGACAATAAATGGAATGAGTTTGGTTAGTGTCATTGAGAATTAGCCTAACCAACATCAGCAGTGACTATTAATATTGAAGTCATGACATTTACAGATACTTTCAATCAAAGCTTCTGGGAAAGGTGTTTATTGCATTTAAAAAGACCTTGCTTAATCTGTATATGGGTGATGATTTCTTAAGCCAGAGGCTAATGGACATGTGAAGCCTGAAAGGACTGTTAAATTATTTACTAGAACTCCGTTGGCTGGGCAGACTTCCTAAACAGACTTTTTGCTATAGGCTTGAGACAAATCTTTATTGCAGAATATTGGATAAGAGCACACTAAATGTTGGAACAGGGTGCTATGACTCTGATACCCTATATTGTTAGCCAACCCATCCTAACCTTCAGAAATCACCACAGACAGTCTCTCCATAGCCAGGGCTGGCAATGCTGAATTTGTCATGCAGTCAGAGCTGTTATGGTCACTGAGACACCATATCACAGAACAGAAGGAGCAGCAGGCATCTCTTCTTATGTTCCCCTTTACCGCACTCCTGGCCGAAATGTCAATGTGTAAAACATCTCACAAAAATACAGAGGTATTAGGTGATATTATGTCTACACTCCAATTAACATCAATGCTTTCTCTTTTTGCTAGCTAACTGTCCAAGAAATTGATTTCATTGCTTTCAAAACTTTCAACAAACTCAGATGATCTGTCAAAGAGATGTATGAGCCATTAAAATCCACAATTACATTACTTCAAGCCATAATTAAAAAGTTGGGTCCCTTCTCCAGTCCTCAGCCATTGATTTCTAAGGGAAAAACGTTTCAGTGGTGATGTAAACCCCAATGAATCACCAGACTTCAAGCAGAAAAAAAAAATTAGCTCGTCCCAAACAATCTATATAATGAGCTTTGCTGAGAAAAAAGGGGGAGAGGATGGGGAAAAAAGGCTAAATGATTGTAAATTTGGATTGTGTTTTTATAACCATTTAGGACTGAAGTAAAGTATAATTTGACATTTTATTGACACTTCCAGTATTTTAAAGTCCTACATTAAATTTTACCATGTAAATCTGATATGACAATAAAAACCCTCTTGCACTTTGCTTAAGAACTGTTGCGACAAAATGCAAGTAGAAATGCCATGTAAAAAAATATTTGTCTACTTCTGTCTGCTAATCCTTCCAAGACGTCTAAAGCTTTTTTCAGTTACCTGAAGAGGATTTGCTACTTTCTCTTTCCAATTTCCTCTCCATGCCAGGAATTTTATTAAAAAAACAGTGATGAAGCCAACCAATACTTGTTGCTTGTTTCATTTTTCATTTCAATAGCTGTTGTATTTGTCCTGATGAAACTGAAACTGCAAGGCTCCCCGTCTGCTTCATATGCTTTGTGGCTCTTCCCTGAGATAACTGCAAAGGTGTCACCCTTGTTTGAGTACTACTTGTGCCTTCCCATATCTTTATCACATGCTGACTCTCCTGAACAAGAGGAGCAACAGAGGAGTAGTACCACAATGATAGTGTGCTTGCTGTCCTTTGTGTTATGCTTCAGTGCCATCTGTATAGTTCTTCATGGTTTTTTTTCTGAAGAAGACTCTCTCTGCTGTTCCTTGCTACAGAGAAACCAAGTTGCCAGCAGGTTAAAAGAACAGATCTTTGTTAACAGAACAGATTTGCCTTCCACAGGACAAAATCAATCAATCAATAAATAATGCATCATAACTTTGATAATTCAGATGTCTCCTTAAGAAACAAATATCAGTTGAAAGTATTAACTTGCTAGGAGGCTAAACACCCAGGAGATCAAAAGGTCAAGTACAATACAGAACCTAACAGGTTAAAAAACTAACTCTCTTAAATAAATAGATTTCCTCACTGATGTAACACCAAGTGGTATTTCATTAAATGCCTTTGAAAAGAAGGATCTTAAAAGATGTAGAGAAATAAACCTGACAGGAGGACTGATGTACCCAGGGAAAGACCAATTTTTGTTATTGTTTATCTAAAAAGAAGCATTGCATGAATATCTGGAAAAAACATCTAGAGAGCAAGGTTCACAAACAGATCAAAAAGAACGTATGAGGTTCAGCAAAGGCCACCTCTGTCCTTAAGCCACTATTTATCTGTGTTATAGGGCTGTTAAGAAAATGACATTTCCGTACACCAGTGCAATCTATTTAACAGGCTTCTACTGCATTGGAAAATCTTTTCTGCTGTTCATTGGATTTGTTGTAGAGCTTCTGACTAATGGATCAATGGATCACTTTCTCCATCATTTTCCAGTCTAAGGTTCTCACTGCTGATGTGGCTGGTAATACAGCAGACTTTTAAACCTGATCTTAAAGCCCTAAGGTGGGATTATGAAGGTTTTTAAGATATTTGGGCATCTGAAAGCCAGTTTTCTTAGACCTCCTTCCACTTGCTGTTTCCCGCTCATCCTACCACCATCAGCCTACAGGCATTCTGCCTAGGGACAGCACAGAAATGCCTAAATGTCCCCAGTGGGTGCCACCTTCCCTCAGACTCATTGTCGTGTTCAGTACCATCCTATGGTTTCCCTACCTGCTCCTGGCTCAAGAGGGACAAGGTGAGGTCCCCTTTTTCTAAGTAGTAGGAAGCTGGAGACTGCCAGCTTAACTCAAATGGGATTGCCAAGACCAAGCATGCTAGCTAGGGAAACATGCTCTACAGCTGATAGGAAATATTGAGCAGCAGGATGATGGGATGTGGACTCTATCCCACTGAAGATCTTGGGGACCTAAACCCAGGAGAAGACAATTCTGCCTAATGCCTTAAGGCTCAGTTATTGAACCAGGAAATTTCAATTTTTTCAATTTTGATTTGGGAATGCGTATCCAGACATTCCAGAACTTTCACCACTGCACTTTTTCACACCTAAAAGAGCAGCATTTCATGGTCAGTGAGGACACTGCAGACTTTATAAGAAGCGTCAGTTCATAAGTGGCTGCAAGAATTTGATTTTCAGTCAGTCCTACCTTAAAGCACTTTAAGGAGCTCTTGCAGTGAAAGTTACAATAAAAAATTAATTTTAAATTCCAAAAAATTTAGCTGCCCCTTTTTACCCAAGTGTGAAAATAACAGTGATTTGTTTGGGTTTGGGGTCTTTTTTTAGCAATCTCTAGTAAATGACTGGAGAGAAAATTCAGATATATGACAGGACAGCTGAAAGTATAAAGAAAATGCAAATCAACATCCAAATATCAGTCATGACTGTGAAATAGCCCACTTAAATGAGCACCATTATATATATAGTATAAATACAATGTGTGTACCCATTCCTCATTTTAATTCACTTTGAACATCAACAGAGTTTCTCCAGAAATGGTGACATATGTGAAGGTACCTGAGTAGGAAAACTAAAGTTTATCCATTTCTGAGATCTATCACCTCTGCTTATTCCTCCTTCTAGAGAGAATTATATAAACATAGCATGTTGCTCTTCAATTCAGCATCAGGCATTGAAATATTCAAATTAGCTTTGGTGGGGTGGATTTGCCTGATCATGGGAGCTGAGAGAACATGGTACACAGACTGAGAAATTGGTTTTGAGATGTTTTTCTTTGTTAATAATAAAGTTATACAGAAAGGGCAAATTCAGAGAGGGCATGAAGCAACTCTCCCCTAGACATTAAAAAGATGGGATTCAGAAACTGTGATACTTTTTATTAAGCGATTGTTGTCTATCTGACTTACATTCAACAAATCAAGGCAAATCCTACTGAGGCATACATAATGCTCTCAGCAACAGATGCTGACAAGTGTATTAATAAATCATGATCATCATTAGAATTCTTCAACCAATATTTTGCTGCCAGACATGCTGTTTATTAAAATTTCTTATTTTTGTTTAACTTATTTATTTATTCAGATTGTACTAATTTTTGCATAAGGCATTAATTACTCAAATGGATGTAGCAGATTAGTTTACAAGTTCATGACCAACACAATTAGGGTCTGGAACAGACAGTTGATGCTTTGACATGCAAAATGAGAGTCAGGACTCTGGAGACAGCAGTAATAAGAGTTAATTGTGAAATGTCGTGTATTGGCAGTTGAGTCAAGTTTGGACAGACCTGGTTTCTGGATTGTGGTAATATTTGGTCCTGGGTGACAGAAATGGAAAGAATAGACTTTGGAGTAAATGGATTTGAAAATAAGACTGCGGTAGTAGGTTTTGCTCTCTCCTCTATCTCTAGCTAGAAATTTCTCCTTTCCTCTGTGTTAAATGATGGACAGTAGACCTTAATAGAAGCGTCCCTCGTAGATTTTTACCCAAAGCTGCTTGCAGTAATTTTGCACTAAGCAGCTATCTAGTTAATGGTCTTACTGCTGGCTAGGTCACAGTGGGCCCTCAGTGCTCACACCACCTTCATAGCATCCTGAGTTAACGCAGGTTTCTTCTCATTTTACCTTTCCACAGATCCTACTCAACCAAGAAATTGGACAAGTTGGAATCACCATCTCATAGAAAGCGTTATTTCCTGATATTTAGGAACAGCTTTGGCTTTATAAACTCGAAAAGAGCTGCAGGTGTGTGTACTTGTTTTATACGTAATATCTATGGAAAAAGAAGATACAACATCCTACGTCCACCATCCAGGTGACCAACAGACAAGGCTGGAAGAAGAAATCTAAGCTGGTTCACTTCTGAGATCAGATCACTTCCTGCAACAGCAGTAATGAACTTCATTTCAGCATCCACCATGTGGCTTCTTTAGAGTTTCCTCAGGGAAGGTCCACAGTCACTGGTGCCTCCTATTCTGTATCAATGACCTGAGTGATAAAGCCAGCCACCTCCTCCAACTCCCATGCCCAGCCAGAGGAGGGAGAGAATACATTGCAGAGCTGCTGTATCTCAGAGCCCACAAGGGAAACAAGTACTAAATTGTGATTCTTGCTCAAGTATATAAGCCATCTACAGTCTTTGTATATGTTGTCTTTGTATATTTTGGTCCAGCAGAATCATCCTCAGGCAGTCCTATCATCCTTAATAGATGCAGACCCCAGAATAAGTAGACCCGGATCGCAGTGTTTTCTCTTTCTTCGTGTCCAACAAACAAGACAAAATTCAAGTGCCTCAAATAGTGTCAGCTGCTCTGAAATGATACTGAGGGAACAGGTTGGATCCTGTGAGAATTATTCCTGTTCTGCAGAAGTCATGATTAAAATGAGTGAAGCTCAGACACTGACGTCATCTTACTCGGTTGTAGTACCGAGTACTCGGTTTAAGTACCTCTACTGATCAGGGCTCTGAGGACTCCAGAAAAAAAGCAACACAAGAGAGAAGAAGGTTCCTTCCATGTAAGTGCTATATATGGACAGCAATGCTCTTTTACTTCTAATAATTATGTAAAAACTTGCCTAAATACTGATTTATGTGTCAAAGCTGTAAGCACTCCATTGATCCGGTAAATATACAGCTAAGGATTGCTTAGCACAACAGACTTGATGGCTGTTACGGTCTATCAGACAAATGTATATTTAGCCCAAAGTTGAGGCATGCATTATTTACTTGGTTGACATTAGCAGCTTGATGAAGCTGCTCTGGGAGCTGTTATGAGACACCAATGCAATCCGGAGTGGCAGAAATGCTGGCAAATGAAGGCCTGACATAATGCCTCGTAGCAGCTGTGTAGCATCAGCTCGTGGCTTGGTTCAGAGATGAGTGTGGATGTGCGGGCAGAAAGCAGGTGCAGGTTTTCCTAGGAGAGCTCACAAGCCGTTCTGCCGTACGGCATTCTTTCTTCCCGCTTGAAGACTACGTGAAGCTGCCACATGAGTGGAAAGCTAAATAGCTTGTGATGGAGAAACGAAGTCCCTTCCAAAAAACAAGCTGTGTTTGTTTTGTAATTGGTCTAGAAGGCAGCTTTTCAGAAAGGCTCAACTCAAAAGAAAAAGCATGCCTGTCAGGCAGTTAGATATGAATAGGGACTGCTTTCCATAATGTCTACTTAATTGGGGTTTAGCAAGTGACCAAAGAAACCAAGAAACCAACTGTATGAAAGAAAGCAATCCCAAGACAAAAAGACTCTGGCTCTGTAGTTAATGCGATGCATTATTTGCTCCACAAATTCAGTTTGTCCCTTCCTGATCCACACTTCAAAATTTTCCATTTCGGCCATACCTGAGTACAAGATCCCCTTTTCTTTCTTCCCTCTCTCAAGTCTCCACTGTGGTACAGGATACTCAGGACAAGGATATTTATTGTGCATCGTCAATTTAGATACACCTGTAGGCAATGCACTTTTTCTAGTGAATCCATGGTGGCTTGTCAGCACCAGTCGCGTACACTAGGAACAAAGGGGACTTCAGTGCAAAGGAAAGATCCTGGTTTTGAGTCATTATTGTTAATCAGGCTCATAGCCCATGGCTTTTCTCTGCATAACCTCCAGAGTAAGTCACTCTGCAGGGTTTTCTGGCTTTCCTATTACTACCCATAAAGGTACCCTTTAAGGTAGTGCGTCCACTTCCATGTGGTTCTGATTGCACTGAATGCCTGATGATATCCATCTTTTTCCTTCCCTCCCAGGAGCAGTGCACTGCCAGCAGCATCCAGCTCCGCAACACACAGACTCAGGCACTTCTCTCTCCCAGCTTTTGTGAAACATTAACCAATTCAGGGAGAAGTACAGGAAACTAAGTGCTCTGAGTATCATACATCTGTCTGCTATAATCAGTAGACCAGCACGCACACTGCCAAACTCAGACAAAGATAAATCCCAAGTCAAACCCTTGCCAGACAGTTCATGATATTGGCTCAGTAGTCAGAAGGCTTTAAAAAGTCACGTTGTGATCTTTTCACTTGTTTTCTGTTGCTGTTCATGGGAAGATGAAGGAGTGGAAAGGAAGATTAGAATTTTTGAAAGTTTTTCCTGAAATGTTGGAAACTATAGAAGGACTGTGTGTAAATGAAAGTCTGAGACTATCGCAAAATCAGATATCTCCAGGATCCTGAGCTTTTTGGGGGGACGGGAGGATTGGGGGGAAACTTGCAAAGAATATCTTACATTGCAAATGTGGCAGTACTATTCAATTTTCTCTTTTTTATATAAAAGATGGAGCTAAAATATACACTGTAAGCAACAAGTACTATTTTTAGAGCTTTATAAAAGATCAAAGAGAATTAACAGTTAAAAAACCAATCTGTCCTTTGAGTCTTATGTGGAAGGTTTTTAGGACCCTTGTTGATTACTTGAAAGGGGTCAGTACAAGTCTGTGCTTTATTTCAAATCCCCCGTGTTACCTCAGATAAACCACCAGCCATATTCTGATGGGTATGGTGGCACTTTAAATAGACTCCATCTTATTTCAAGTCTACACGTTGTAGAGAAAAAAGAAGTTGTAGTCAGATGGATCTAGTAGGGGTATGCAAGCTTGGCATGCTTCTCCTCATCGACAGTACAGGGAGCCATGTTCAGTGTTATTCATTGTAAGATATGATTTTGGGTAAGGGGAAACATGAGTTGTCCATAGACTGCATGGATTTATCTACACTGGACTAATTTCCAGCATTGCAGCAGGTGCTATGAGCATGGCCCTTAGCTTCTCCCTATTGCATCTACCTTTCTTCCTCACAGCAACACTCTGAGTTTCTTGGCAACTGAAATAATAGAATTAATGTAAGAGCTGTGGATAGTCTCTGTAAATATTTTAATCTGCTTTAACTACCTTCAAAGCAAGATGTTTACCTGGCACTGTGCACGGTTTGTTGTGGTAAAACAAGGGTGTTTCTGTATTTCCTTAGGGGAGAAGCAGCAGAAGGACTGGTCCTGAGACTGCCTCTACTGTGGCCAACTCGCTGGCGTCAGTCAGGGCAGCATACAGTCCCCCCAGGAGAAAGGAGGACAATCCTGACCCTGGAGTGTAGCTCTGAGGCACTAATCTCCTCCACAGAGGATCTTTACTGTAGAGCTCTACTGGCTAGTGTGAAAAGCATCAAAGACCAAAATTAATGGGGAATTTTATGACCAAAGAAGTAAGAGAACTTTTTGCCTTTGCTTTTGTTCTCTCTCCAAACCCCATTTTGCCTTTTAAACTTTCATTTTACTTTAGATAACTAGATAGTCAGTACACGAGTTTGGTCACAAGCTGAATGATCTGACTGGCTGAGCTTGGTCTGCCCTGCAACACGGCTGAGAGTGAAGGGGAGGCTTGAGGACTGGTTTGGGAGACAGAGATTGTGGTTTTTTATGTTTTATCAATTTCTACTTATACTGATGAATATCTGATTCAAGCTAAGTTCTCTATTGCAAACTGCCTTCTTATGTTATGATATTTACAGCTTTTTAAAAGACTTCTGAAAGGATAGGAGCTATATTGATTATCTTGTATCTCTCCTAATGTGAGTGTCTTTATCCAAACATTTTTCTCTTTTTTAACCTCAGATGAATTATGAGTTGATGAATGGTGAAAATCAGCCAGCTGAAGGGGATTGCTCTAAGGCTTGCACTGTTTTAGACTCATGCCCCATTTTAGATAAATAGGCTCAGTGTCAGTAGGTTATTACTCACAGGCTGAACTCCTGGAGACCCTGCCACAGACCATGGCCACCCAGAAAGATGTAGGTGTGCTGATCACACCAAACAGACGGGCCCTGTAGAGCGTCTGAACAAAACACATAATGTAGATAAGGAGAGTGTTTCATACCATTGCTATGACTGGCATATGTGTTCTATAGATGGACTGTGAAGTTCCATCCCTTAATGCACCCCAAATACAGAATTTTTTTCTGTATCAACTGAGTTCCTCCATTGAAATTACTTGGATTTCAGCAACAAGGTAGCACATATGAGATGGAAGAAGAAGATTGAGTCTCCCTCCACTTTCAGTGTTTAGACTCTTTAATACAAATGAGACCCTAAAGCTGAAAATAATTATTCACTTGTGTTGTTTCTCTCCTATTCTGCCCACATACTATGAAAGGGTAAAATATTTCCAGTATCCACAGAAACCTCAACCGTGATAAGAAATGAGATTTCTATAAGGCGATATTTTCCCTCTGATTATGTAGTATATTAGCTCGTGTACCCAGCTGAGAAAAAGTATTAAACCTATACAGAGAAAACAAATAGGAGGGCGATACTTAGCCTTAGGGCTGGAGGATTTCTTAATTTCTTCTATTTCCTCAGATCTTATTTATACCAGAGTCAGTTATGTTGCACAGTCACGGTTGGCTTGGGAGACCTGAAAGTGGGGTGAAGGGCAGCAGGAAGAAATGAACCTTTCAAGTGATGGATGAAGAAGTGTTTCCATGTACATAGCATATTAAAAAAGACTCAGTAAACAGTGGTTCCGTCTCACCTTGTGGTGGCATCTGTCAAGTTTAGAGGGAATGGGCATTTTTCTAGTGTCTGTTATAAAATGAAATGAGGTTGGAGGAGGAATTGATTTCCCTGTAAAACAAAAGCTTTCATCAAATCAACTATGAGATTTTATTTCTCAGAATAAGAGAAAGAAAAAAAGCATTTTTTATTTCAATGTTGAATTGGTTTCATATTCAGCTGCTGGAAAAAGGGAGAGAAACTAGGGCAGAGGGGCACAGAGAAAGAAAATTATTTCAGGGAAATTTTTTGATGGAGGGAATCCTACAGGAAAATTACAATTTTCAAAGGATATGCATGTGGGCAAGCAATTCCCTTTCCCTCCTCCCATCGAGGTGGCAAAGCAGAAGATGGTGAAACCAAGATCCATCTTGTTCCTGAGCAGTGCACCTGTTCTGCTACCCTGGGGGAGGGAGAGGTTTTCTGATATCCTTGTTGTACTGTGAGGTTTGGCAACTCCTCTATGGAGTTCCTCAACCAGGGGATGGTGGACTGTAGCTAGAAGCACCATTATTTTCAACCAGAAGGAAAATTCTTCCTTTTTTTCAGGTTTAAATGCTCTTTCCTTATTGCTACTGTCACCCTCACCAAGCCAGACTTTCATTCCTGCTGCTTTTCCTGTGTCATTTCTCTCCAGAAGGGACTTCTAAAAGTCAAGAGTGGAGACTGCTGCTCTAGCACCAATTTAGAAGTGGACACATACTCTCTCCAGCCTGTTCAGCTGGGTACAGTCCTTGCAGCAGTACAGCCCAAGCACTATATGGCTACCCAAAGTGTGAAGAAGGGGAGGTGGCCATGAGGCTGCTGTGAGCCTGCCAGGCCCCGAGGTGGGTTTGCTGCCGAGGTGCACATGGCACCATTGAAGGGAAAGCAACCCATTTTAATGGAGACCAGCTCAGCCAGGAAGCTTGTCTCTTCTGCTGCAGTTGCCACTGACCAGCTGTTTGGAGATGGTTGTGTTACTTCACTTCCCAGATGCAGCTGGGCCAGCCTTTTTCCAGTCTGACAGCTTTTTGTCAGAAAATGCAACATTTTACAAATAGTTCCATAAGAATTTTATTCTGAATGGAGCTGTATCTTAAATGGTCAGTGTTTCCCCAAAACAGAAGCTTTTCTTTGTGCTTTGACTGTCATTTCTTCCTTTACCCACCTGTCTCCAAAGCTCTGCGGTCAGAGATGCTTCTTGATCCATAAGGTGACTGTAGTATTTACAGCAGAGCCCGGATGCCCTGGGGCAAATATGGATGCTATTGTGGTACAAACAGCAGCAATAACTCTCATAGAAAGCAATACTGTGTCTATGCAAACAAAGTCCATTTTACCGAGATGCTCTTTTGCTCCAGACCATCTTGTCATTTTGGAGGGATATATCAACATTATCTGTGACATGGCTCTCCCTTGTCAGAGCTGTAAACAGCAGGTAGCTCTCATTCCTTTCTAAGGTGACGGGCTGCATAGTGACAAAATCTCTGCACACTACCTCGGAGCGCTCCTAGGAGGATAGCCAGTTTACAAATCTCTGAGAGAGCTCTCACTCTCTCATAAGTGAAGTGTTTGAAAAAATAAACCCATGTACGATCTTGTGCCAGAATAGATTTCATTTTCAACCAAGTAAAACTTAGTTATAGATTTCACATCTTCATTTATTTTCCTTTACTTTTTGATTCGGAGAATGAATGGTTAAACATTGTTAGTGTAGATTTAGTACAGCTTGACAAAGAACAGAGCTCGGATCCCAGCATTCCAAGAGAAGGAATTGGCCTTGTGTTGTAAGCACAATGTATAAGATAGTAGGAACAGCCTGCACACTAAGGAGGAACCTGATTGAGGGTGAAGTATCCATCTGGTCGGGACCAATTCTGTGGTTTGGGGTCCAGTCAGCTCAGCATTCTAAGCCAAAGGTAAAAGTACACGGTGAAGAAGACTATGATCCTTCCTCCAGAAGACCCTGGCCCACGACCACCAGATGACAGTACGCATGCGGCAAGGGGAGGAGACTTATGATAATGAGTTCCTAGAAATAATTAGAATAGTAATGCCTTTTCTTAGAGTTAATTATAATAACCCAGCCCATATTAATGAATATGTATGCTTTTTATCATAAATAGACGATTGTTTTGCGACCCGGTGTGCAAGTTTGGAGGAGTGATCCCCCTTGCACCCAGCGCCGCAATAAACATGCCTGCTTTATAACTCTTCGGGAGTTGTAGAGTCTGTTCCCGCACGTCATTTTGATTTTGCATTGTTATGTATAGACATATTTTGGGGTGGTTAAAAGGAACTTGCAATCATTCTGTGGAACACCTCAGGCTGCACCATGGATCACTATTGATCTAGTGACCACTGGAAAAGAAATGTGGCTTGAAAACCTTTCTGCCAGCATCAGTCAATCAATCAGTTAATGCAAAGGGAGAGACCCAGTCTTTCAGTTCCCCGAAGTCAGCATTGTTGAGGCTTCTAGCATAACAAGGACGTGAAAGAGTATTGAACATGAGCTCAGTTTCAGAAATAAGAATATTTCACTGGAGTAGCAACCACAGTTGTTTTAGACTATAATTTTGCCACAGGCCAAAGACAGGCAGCACTTTCTGGATAGGTAACTGCACTACACTTAAGAAATCTTAACTTACATTTCAGCTGTGGCACCATTGTCCAGGACAAGATGCTGTGTTTGTCTCTGCCTCCGTTTCCCTGCCTGTGAAATAATAATGTAATCCGAAGTGTACTGAAGGAATGTGCTCCAAAAGAGCTGGATATATTAGTAACTAACAAAAAACCCAAACACTGCTAGTTTTCATATGACTATTACATTCTCACACTGCACTCATCTACCTCTGCATGCTGGAAATTTCCATTAAACAAATACAGTAAGCTCAGTCAGTCACAGATTCATATGGCATGAAAAAAAGAAAATGGACCTTGAAAGAAACCAATAATTCTTGTGATCAGAGCAATCCAGCAAGACAGCAGTCAACCAAATCCCTCCAATGGGGACTGAGCCAGCATGGAAGCTCTCAGATCTACCACACATAGATCAGAGGCATAAAAGACACAAGTCCAGACAAACAGGGCAGGCTAGCTTCCTGGTACGGTTGCTCTGATAATTAAGGCTTACAAAGAGTGCACATCCATGTTCGAATAATGCCCAAAAGGAGGCAGCCAGAACACAGCCTGGCTCTGGAAGGGTTTGACTTGCATGCTGCTGAGTTATTCATGGCATGCGAGCTGTGTAAAAGGGATCTTTTTATTTTGTTTTGTTTTAATGTTGATGGGAGAATCCTTTCTTTTGAAAACAGCCTCCTCATGCATCAGGACAGCTGCCTGGGATACACCTCATTTAGCGGCAATTGTCTCTGTAATGTTTATAACCCTCCCACCACCATCCAATAGATAGTCATCATTTATCCTCTCATTTGCCTAACACAGTGTTAAAAAGCCCTTCCAGTGCTTTGTTTTGCTTACTTTTCCATTCCCTTGCTGTCCTCATGTCAGAGATGTTAAAACCTCTTTTGAACAACTGACATCTCCATGTCAAGGATTTGTGACTGAAGGATGCTTTCTCTGCTCTTTACCCTGCAGCCTCTCCCTCCTTTTTAATTACAAGCTTGGGACTGTGAGACACCATCTATCATTCCTCATTCATTATATTTAATAGATGCACATTTTGGACTCTTCAACAAACTGACCAGACATATGGAGCATGTTAATCTGCTTGCGAAGTCTGCCCCTTTAAAATCAACAATGCCACTGTCTCCTCAGCTGAAATCACAGGAAATTAGGGGGAAAATATAAATACATAAAAATAATAAAAAAAAAAGAAACCAAAACACAACCAAACTACAAAGCTCCTAGTATCATTCTTAAGGATCATCTGTGCAGTAGTTTGTGGCAGTCCAAATGTGACTGCTGTGTTGTAAAAGCCTTTGCATGCACATGACACAACCTTACATCTTTGCAACTGGTAAATTGCTCTGTGACTGTTGTTCCTATTAGAAGAGGAGGTAATTTCATATATGAGTGAGTTGCTCATAGTCATGAAGTTCCTGTGGCTGGAATTCTGTGCTGAAGTATTTTGTCTCTCCGTACTGCCTCACACCCTGCCCTCATCATCTACACCATTTAATGCAGTGGCCTTCTTAAGGATCAGGTGTCACCACTCTTAATGATGATGTTCAGTTAGGTCTCTGCTTGCTCACTTGAGAAGCCATTGGATCTGTGTATTGCATTTACTGCACCTTTCTAGCTTGGCTTGTGTAGTGCTTATCGTAGTGTTTCCAGCCAGATCCCGTGCTACCATCTTAGGATGCTCTGCCATCTGGAAAAAAAAAAAAAATTACAGGCAATTCTGGCGATCAAATACACAAACTACAGTATATTTGAGACCTTTTGTGTGATGAGAGTTGGGTGGGGACATAGCCAGAAATTCATGCAATAATACGTAAAATCCTAAGCCTCCAAGAGCTAAATCAAAAATACGGAGGGCTGCCAAGACAACTTTCCACAAGATGATGATCTTGAAACAGAGTATGAGCATGAGCCTGCTTTTTTTCTAGCCACAGCTGACACACGTAGCATTGATACCTTCCACACAGATGAACCTGAAAGCAACAGCTTTTCCCCTCATGCAAGTGGTTCAGGGACCCCAATAAAAATTGGTCTGAATGAGCAGGCCCCCAACTATGCTTGGCTTGATAGCAGGCAGACCTGTTACACTAATGCTTCATCTGAATCTCATATCCAGGGTCCGTCATAGACAATACAGATAATCCTAGCCATTAAGGAGAAAAGAAATTTTCTAGGACACACTGCTGAAGTTCAGTAAACTCAGCCCAGGTTGAATGATCCAGAACAAAATGTTTAGTTTCCATTTTCCCTGCTCCTTAACTTTCCCTGGAATAAAGCAGATGCACAGTCAGCTCAATGATTTTGAGTAGTTCCTTGAGACTTAGAGTTTACTTGAGCAATAATATTACTCTGGGGCACTAAGAGCACACAAGGCTGAAGAAGAGAAATTTGTAGAGAGCATGCAAGCATGAAAACTGGAATAAGAACTATGCTGGTAGTGGATTTATAGTGTTTACCTCTCACTAATCATAGAGATAACTTGAATAGTTCTCTGTCCTTTTGGTATTTTTTTTAGTGTGTCAAGCAACTGCGTCATCTGACAAGTGAGAGCTTCACCTGTAAGTATACTGGTGACATTTGAAGTAGGTTCATGAGAAGCATGTGTCGGTATTGAAATCTGTGTGCATGGAGCTTCAGTCCTAGGAGAGACCCCGTTGGGGTTCCTGAAAACATCTTCGAGTTTTGATAAGAGTAATCCTCCAAGAAAGCAACGTGTGGTCCGAAAATGTAAAATGCAAGGCAATACAGCCAAGTATTCCTTCCTGACCCAGCCTAGGTTTACAAGGCACTGAAAACTGGTCCTTTACAATGTGCAGTAATGCAAATCCATCTGTTTCAAGGGTGTTCCTGCCTACACTGAAAAAAAAAAGAAAAAGGGCAAGGACAAAAATCAAAGACTTTGGACAATTTGTTATACCTGCATGGGGTTGATAATTACTCTGGTATCAACTGCTGCTGAATAAGCCTTTATCCTCCATGCTGAGTAACATTCATTCTTTGGTCAAAAGCTAGACTTACAGAGGGCTTCAGCTGTAGTATTTCTACTACCATTCTGCTGTAGGGCCTGCTTAGTTTATAGAGTGTAAACCAATGCTTTCTACTACTTTTTTCCAGCTAGTTTGACACTGTGTGTGTGTGTGTTGGCTGCTGGCCAAGCATTAATAGTACATAAGAACAGCTGTAGTGAATCAGATCAAAGGACCACCCGACCCAGGAACTAAAGAGTAACGGAGACAATAAGAGAGCTAGACAAACACGTATGGTGTTCCCTTGAAAAAACCACCCTGCAGTCTGCAGCCTAGGGACCTCCTGAATCATAGACTGTATCCACATCTCTGTGCTGAATAGTCCTCAAGAGACCTATCATCCTCTCCAAATACATCTAATTGCTTTCTGAATCCAGTTATATTTTGCTCCTTGGCATGTTCAAAAGCTTCATTTGTTACAGGCTAATGAGCTTAATAAGCTGAAGCTGTGTTTTTATTGAAAGGTTAATGATTGCAAACATTTAAATAGTTAAATCAACTCCTTAGCTGGGAGTGGAGTTACAGAGGAAGGGAGCAACAATGCCAATTCTTCTGGGGATGTTGCTGAGGATCTTTTGAGGTATTGTGTCCTGATTGCTGGATCTTAACTTATCACTGAGATGTTCCAGCTCATACTGTTTCTGCTTTCACTTCTGTTGTGCTGAGTTTAGGTGGTATTAAGTGCCAAACTGGGGCCATTCTTTTTCACAGGCTATTTGAGTCTCAAGCTACAGTCAGTTTTGTAGTTCTTTAACATCTGTTGCTTAACGTTATGTGACTAATTTATCTGTGTGGATCATCACTTGAGTTCCTACTGTCTGTAATGTTGGTCAATCAATCTATTGACAAAAGCTTTGTTTAGTTCTTATAGTGCACTGTTGTGGCCACTTCTTAGGGTGTAGTGTTTTCATCATTACAAGTAAAATTGCTCTGTAACTGCAAAATACAACTTTATATTGTGGCACTTGAGGAAAAGCTATAAAAAGCTAGAATGAGGGACCTGGTATGCATTGGATGGCAATTTAAAAAGAACTACATTTTGGAAATAAATATCATTGTTGATAATGTCACTTTTAGATAATTAGCAGCTTTCCCTCCTCCAGGTGATTAAAAAAAAAAAGAGAGAAAGAAAGGAAAGGAACATGAAAACAGTATCATTTGTGGTTTTCTTCCCAGGCATGTTGGTTTCATGCAGTGCCCATGTGAGCAGAGGAGTGAAATGAAGACAAATGGCAGTAAAGTAATTCCAGAGGTGGCTTCACAATGCTGTCTTCATAAGGAAGTGCTCCACTGCACGTGCTTTTAAGATTAGTGCCTTTCCTGTTGGCTGTTAGATCCCAGTTGTTATTGAAATGTTGAATATTCTGCTTCCCTGTCTTTCCTCCTTGAACTGGCCAACAAAAGCAGGTATATGAAGGATCCTGCAGTCTGTAAACTGCAGTACAATTTTGTTAGGCATATTGTTTTATCAGCATGGACCTTTAATATCCAGCTGACTACAGGGATAGACCATAAAGGCTGCCTTGAAAAGCATACTGAACTCAATGGAGAGTCCCATTGATTTCAATGGGCTCTAGACCAGGCCTGAAATGAAATGTGTCTCAAATTGCCAATTGACAAAGATCCAGGACAGTGGTTTTATTTGGAAGAAGCTGTGAAATGGAGAAGTAAAACAAGCAAGAGCAAAGCAATGGCAAAATAAAGATAATTTAGGCTGGTAATTGGGAGAAAGTTGCTAACCAGCAGAGAAGAGCTCTGGAAAAGCCTCTAGAAAGGAATAGCAAAGGGAAGAAACCTAACTGGTTTCAGGATGAGTATTGATAACAACGTGGGAGAGTTTTCATAGTTCTCACACTTGCAACAGCAGAGGCCAGACTTAAGAAAATCCTTTCTCTGATCCTACAACCATTCATTTGCATTAACTTTCTTCTGTGTGGTTTCAAAGAGCTGAGATTTTTCTCGGGGAAGGGAAGGATGGTTTGCTTTTAAAAGTCTGTCTTTTTATTGGTCTTCTAAACAGTTCTGGAATCATTCCATTGGCTTCTGTTATGTTCAGTGCTTGGCTCTTATACATGATTTTCCAATCAGCTTGCATTGGTTTCAGGATGTGCAGCAAGTACAGGACACTAGATAGCACAAATTCCGGGGATCTGATAAGCACAGGTTCAGTTCCCTGTTCTGCTCCAGTTTTTTCAATATGACTGTGAACAAGTTGGAGAAACCTTGCCATATCTTAGCACCTGCACTATGAAAAAAGAGTAGACATGTTCACCCCCTCCAAGAAGGAGCCATGGGCAGCTCCAGGGACACTCTAAATGTCTATAATCTATAGAACTTGAAATATTATGACTTAAATCATGACAGTGAAGCTGTTTCTCATTTATTATTCATGTTCAGAGAACAGAAATCCAACTTCCACAACCATGGTTTCCTTATGACACAATGTTCCACCCTAAAGGCCTCTGGTTTGATTTTTCACTGCTAACCAGACTGTGAGGAATTTCTCTAATGGAAGTTTCAGAACCTAAGTAATAAGCACTATGTGGAATGGGAACCATTCCCTTGGGAAACCTGTAGAAGGATTTTGGAAAGGGAGAGGAGCTGGCCCTGAAAGCCAAGCTCTTTCAAATAAGGCAGCACAACCAGTAGTACACCAAGGCTCAACCGCTATTTTGAAGTCTAGATGAATGGTGTTAAACCTAATCATATTCTGAAAAAAGAGCACTTAAAGTATTGCACTGAAAATGGGAGGAAAGAAATGAAGAAACAAGGGGGATATTAGTCCTTAAAAGGATGGAAAGGCTGAAAGGGTCGCTCTTTTTCCTCTGGCTGAGGAATAGAGAGGAGGCTGTCTAATCTTGCAAAGAAGAAAAGCCTGAAATATCCTGAGAGGCAACGCTGCCTTTTTAATCTACACAGCAAGCTGATGGCCAAAGGCAACAGAATAAACATTGAAAGGGAGCAGTAGAAAGCTGAGATTCAGTGTGAGCAGATACCTAAAAGTTAGGGAGCCTGCGGGTATGTGGTTTAACCAGACCACTAGGGATTTTTTCCATGGTAGAGCCTCAGATGCCAAATTAAATTAGCGCACATAACATCAAGCTGTGGCCATTGTCTTTGGGCACTTATTTTGCCCTCTGCAAATGCAAATTTAGATGACTAGTCTTAACCATTTCTGCTGTTGGCTAAGCTACATTAAAACACAAATTCCTTTGCATTTTCTGCAGGCACACCACCACCCATCACTGGAGCGTGGCTATGTGAGCCATGAATCTCAGGCATGTGATAGAGCCATCAGTCACAGAATCCCATAATCACTTTACTACACTCCATAGTTCTGGAGGAGTGCCTGGGACCACGTGGGGCCTAGCGAATGGTCAATGCTCCGCATGCTTGGAAGAGATTCATTTTACTGCAGGTCCAATTGGCTGTGCCTAACTATGGAAAAACATCACAGGCTTCCTCCGGGTTTCTCTGTCTGGGAAACTCAGCCCTTAATGGAACAGTCCCCAGTATTACTAGGAGCAGCAAATTTGACGTGTACGTGGTTTGGCAAGTTTTCTTCTTGTATAATTGGGTCTGGGATTTACTTTAGCACCTGCTGCTCTTTTTACAGTGCCAATTTATACCACAGTGGGAATGTTTCCATATAATACAGTTGTTTAAGGAAGTATTTTAATTTTGCAGTGCTTATCTATCTAACATTCAGATCATGCAAATGTTTTGGATGTTGCTCCACTCAAATCTATACTATCCATTAAATAATTCTGATATGCAAGTATTTCATAACCTCAGTTTTGTTTCTTTCAATAACATCGTTATCCACAGCTTTATCTGATGAGTCAAAATTCAAAACAAATCATACAAAAAGCCATTGAATAAGTTATTTCTTTTACTTCCATATATACCCCTTAGAGTTTGGTTAGCTGGGATTATTTTAAAAGATTATTAATAAACATACAGATTAGGAATATTTTGCCTGAAGTAGTCTAACATAATTAAAAAGCAATTATGTAAATGCAGGTGATGATCTTCCCACTAACCACATTATAGTCTGAATACATCAACTTGAATACTTTTGGCTGTCCTAGGACTGGAAAGTCTTGGCAGAATTGTAACCTTGTTTATTTAATGGAGATTGTGTACAAAGTGAAGGTTTTCAGTGATAGGGCTTTAAAAGTGAATCAAAATCTCTTAAGAAACTGGGTTCCTGTACATGCTGGAGACACAGAGGAAGCTATGGAACCCAGCAGGCATTGATTTCATGGCTATACATGGAGAAGATAAGGAAATGGAAACAACATATTGCTTCATTTTCCAGTTGCTGAGATTCAGTATACAACATCTTAAGGATCCATCCACCATTTGTCTGTTTCTAGGATGTCTTTTCTGTCCTTTAATGAAATCTTGTCAGTATTGAGGGAACTACAGGCTTAAGTACACGATTTTGTCTCTGGGACGATCCTGTGCGCAAGGGACTTGTTTCTCATTCAGTTTTTCAGCATGAGTGACTGCTGGATGCCTATTATTTTTTCTTATTTTTTCCTCACAGTCGGAATTGTGCCATGTTCCCACAAGCAATTTGTATTGACCTTCAGCACAAACTAGCAACTGGAACTGAACAGTGGCCCTGAGAGGTGGCTCATAGTGTAGTGGAGTTGGAGCCAAAAGTCTAAATTCATCCTGCTTTTCTTTAGTGTTTAACTTGAGAGTTTCATTTCTCCTAGTGTCAGGAGGCACTTCAAGGGGTTGTGAGAGACTGGCCAAGTCTTGCAAGATCTTCTAGAAGTGCCTCTCTTTCTCTCTTAATTAATAGCAAAGGGGGCTTGGGATGAAACTGTATTCCAGTGCAGGAGATAATTCCACATGACTTTAGACACTTTACTGTATCTGGAGTGATATGGAATGAACCTGGGGTGCAGCCAGTAGCTGGGACACTTTGGCAGCTCACACTTCTGAGGCAGTGCGTGTTGGACAATGTGTTAGAGAAGAACTGTGCACTCATGTCAGACAAGATCCTAGCACAGATCATTAAAATCTTCACTGATACAAAACTGTCCACAGGCCCAAAACAGTATCCTGCACCTTCAATAATCCCATTTCTAGGAGATTACCATGACTGAAGGTGGAGAACTCCTCCCACTATACAAGGGTTTTTTGATGAAGGTCTATTTGTAATCTTTGCCAGCTTGCTGCAACTTCCGCTCAAGTAGCAAGACTTCCAGTGAAAGTACTAAATAAATATGAATGAAGATTCATAGTAAATCAAGCATTACTTTCAGTCAAAGACACCAGAACAAGGTAGTCTTAGTTTCCTCAAGCTAGGTTTCTTATCAGTCACTCTTCACTTCACCCTTATCAAGTCATCACCAAGCAGACCTTAAAAACTGGATGAAAAGTAGGTCAGAATGAAAATGTAATTTAAAGCTCTTCCAGGAATATTGCACTTTTCCTTATTCCCTGACATGACAGACCCCTTATCAGTGTAGACACTCAAGGTCTTTCCCATCTATCATCTGTCGCATCTACCAAGGAATTAACTTCATTCAATCATCTCTTCTACTCTAACCGCTGAAGACCCATGCCATACAGCACCTCTCTGGTGAAAAGAATTATGCACAAAAACTCTCTCAAATCAAAGACACTGGAGTAAAATAAAAGCAACTGCTGTCAGATGCATAAATACCCTTTCTGCAAAGAAATAAATATGTAGATATCAAACCAGGAGATCATATGGTCATTATTAGTGCTTATTTTAAATGAGCTCTTTTTTCTGCTGTTTTTTTTGGTTGGTTTTGGGTTTTTTCCTGGGAAGTAAAAGATCTGGCACTGAAAAGCTGTAGGGACACTTGCTTCTGCAATAATAAGGAAGAAAACAACAAGTGACCCTATTCTTTTAGAGGGGTCTAGGGGCTATATTTAAAGAGATGTCATTTTTAGGCAGTGAGAGCGAGATCCATAAATTCCCGAGCACAAGGAAGACCTGGATGTGTCTCAAATATACTGTTTGGAACTTGTTTGTTGATTTTACCGTCTCCTGTAGTTCTGTGCTGTGTAGAATTGAGGCATTTCTCGGGGAAACTGAGACTTGCAGAACTCCCAGATGACTCCATGTAGCTTTCTGTTTTGCTCTGCTTTTAATTAATGAAGCTCCTATCTGACCAAATGTCAGATTCCTGAACTAACCCACTCCACCAAGTCTCATCTCCCCCTTTTTTTTTTCCCCTCCCTCTTGTTTTCATGAGAGAAGGAGGGGACCGTTACTTGGCCCATCCATTCAATACATCACTGGAATTGACCCAGACGTGGTTCAGTCCCAGAATGAGTTTAAGATAGCTCTGTACAGCTCCCCACTACTATCTCCTCTTTTTGCATTTCCTTAGAGAAGCACTGGGTTATACAGACCACAAGGACGTCAGACATTCCAGATGGTGGCTCAAAAAAGCAAATGCGTATAAACATCTTCTATGCAAAAACCTATCAAGGGATATATATTAATTTTTAAAAAGGGTTACCTTCTTCATAATGGAAGAACGTGTACTTTTTCTGAGGTTTGAGGAGGGGAAAGGTTATGTTTTAACATGTAAGTAGGTTTGCAAGAAAAAATGAAACCTTTGGATGTTTTTTTAATTATTATATGGAATTGGTGACCTAAATTCTCTACTTTCTCCTTTTCTGCTGTCCCCTCTTAAGGCCCTCACATGCACAGCTTCCCTTGTAGGCTCTTTTGTCTAGAGTTTTCCATGCCATGTACTTGGGTCTCATAATTTCCCCATAATAACTCCATCTCCCCACTTAATTAAAAAGGAACCAGCTATCTCATCTTCCATGTTTTTTCTACCTAAGACAAAATCTTTTGTTAAGTGAGCATCCCAAATGACTCAAGATCGTGACCAAAGATGGCACATCCTTTAGATCTGCAGTGGGTATCAGAGACTAAGAGGAAAACACGTGAGAGTTAGCAGATTGCCACTGTCTGCAGCAGACAAACGTAAGTGGATTATGTGCAGGTGAATGGATGTGCAATCAGTAGTCCCTAAAATGCTTCAAGGAAGATGACATGTCATCATGCATCTTGCTTGACTTGCCAGGACTAAAGCTATTTTGTGAGAAATCCAGTGCAAAAGATAAGCAGACAAGCTGAACAAATTGTTTGCATTTATAGAAAATAGAGAGCTAGAAACTGGATTATAATAAATAGATTTCTGTGTGTCCAGAGAGTTCCCATGGTTTTAACAAACATTACCTTTTTTTTTTTTCCTTGTTTGTGTGATTCCTTCTGATTTAGCAAAAATGCCCCTCAAAGCTATCCTTCTATCATGGAGACATAATTTTAAAAGTGTTCTTATCTAGCCTGCAGCACACCACGTTTTTCACTTTTATTCCTACATCCAGAATATGTGGTATATGTTGAGCTAGCCACACATGCAGTTCTTCTTCCCTCGTCACCTGCTCCAAATCCCACTTGTCTCTCCAAACAAATGTGTAAAAACTAACCACACAAATCACTGAACTCCCTATGCAGTGTATTCAGGCACTCATTTATTCTGAAGTGATGCTATCGCAGCAAAGGGTTTGAAACATGCAGTGCTATCCTTCACCAGATGTTGGGCTGGTTTAAATGCAAATAAACACCCAAAGGGAAAACAAGACAATGGAATATAATACGCTGTTGAGATATGGGCTACATTTGTGTATAACTCAAACTTTCTTGTGGTTTCAGAATTTTTTTCAAGTTTGTTTCCAGCACAATTTAATTCTTACCCCCTTGTGGTGGTATGTCCTGCTGAGTACAATATTCTTGCAAAGTTCCCATTTTCCCCTTCACTTCCTCATATGTACCCTCAGAGTAACAAGGTTATATATGTATCTACAAATTTTTACTTTCCCTGATGGAATTGTTTATACTCCCTGCATAGAGCAGAGCAGCAGCTCTTCACTGCCACAATCTGCAGAGGACAGGACAGAGAGATAATGGCAGTGAGTTTTCTGCTGTCTACCATCAGTATTATCACTCGGGGTGAACCTCCAGATTTTTCACCCAGTATCTCTTCTCAGATGGCTGCCAAAAGCCTACCTAAGAGTGCCCAGTCTTAGAAGACTAAAAACTGGAATGAAAATGGGGTGAATACCTGGACACCCTTTACATGAGCCCATAGCCTTAGGGGATATGGGAGGAGAAGCCGACATTCTTTCACGGCAATTTTCTTTCATGAAACAGAAGGAGGAGGACAGAATGAGAAGAGGTCTCCCTTTGGATCTTTGTTCCACCCTCAAAAATATCCCCCACCTCTTCATCCTAAAGTGTCATAAATGCCTTTTTTCCACTTCTGACTTTTGTATACTTTCTGGTCCTTTACACACTCTCTCCCCCCACTCCCAGTTGTGTACTCACATGAAGTTCTGTTTTTCAGCTTTCCCTTCCTCCTCCTTATTCAGCGTGTCCCCAGATTTCCATTTATCCTTTCCTACATTCCCTTCTCTAATCTTAGGCCCTCCATCTGCAAAATGAATCTCCCTTCCATTGACTAAATACAT